>NC_140965.1:63085624-63175480 GCF_056783735.1 Eptatretus burgeri
TTAAGTTTTTTTGAAGTGCATGAGTATACAAATTCACTTTTATCGTATGGATTTTTCACCTTTGAGAGGTGGCCAAAAAACGATATGTGGCATTTTATTTGAAAAAGTTGTGGATTGATTTGGACAAAACCTGGTGGATGAGTTGGTTATGTGACGAGAACAAGCCGATTAGATTTTAGTTCAGGTCGGAATGCAGATCCGGCCTATCAGTGGGCCATACAAAATGTGAACTGTTCAGCCTGGCAGAGGTACACGCTCCAGAGTGCAGTTCGAGTTTTTAATTCGAGTTTGTGTTGTCCATAAAAGCCAAGGGACAGTTTTGGTCCACGACGAACTGTGAAGTTTGTTTGTTTATTCATTGTTTTAAAGCCTTTTTTTTTTAGACCATGGACAAATACATGTTGTATGTGGGATTTGAACTCGAATTCCCAGGCTAAGTTGCCATCCGTTCAAAGGAATATTGTTTGCAGGGTCACATGTTGCTCTTATTGGGGATCATTGTGCACCTTTTATGTTAGCAACATGACCGTGCACTGTGTCATTCCAGTATTGGCCACAAGAATTGAACCGATGAATGTTCCAACTTGGAAACCAATGTTGAATGGTTGCTTTGTTTCTATTTTTAATTTTTTTTTTAATTTTCTGCAGTGAGGGGCTCTGACGGGGTCTCCATGGTGAATGGTCCTCCTTCCTTTGATGAAAATGCAGATTTTAAACGGTAATTTTGTTTTTCTTTTTTTGCCTTGGACAGCAAAATATTGGCCTGTATAACAGCCATGTCTGTTTTTAAAAGTGGTAATCTTTTGAACTTGGAAAAAAAAATTTTTTTTTTTAAATGCTCATTCTCTTCTATGGAGTTGTCTGCTATGACCAACTTTAAACCCTTTCCCAAGGGTGGGTGTTGGAGCATGTTCTGGAGATCATCTTCCCTGATGTTGTTGTCTATCATACTTGCATCCTCTTTGTGTTTCTTAAACACTGCCCAATCACATCTCACCCAGTTTTCCAGACTTTCTGCCCTTACCCTTTAACATACTGTTGGACCTGCTATTCGTGGGCGATACGTTCCTGGAAAATGCAACAAATGTCGGCATTGTTTTATTACCTCCGCCACCAAATGTTGGAGGTTGTTTTCACTCATTTGTGTTTGTTTGCAGAATGTCTCAAAAAGTTTTGGATGGAGCCAGATGAAATTTTGTGGGAAGGTTCGGTGTGTGAAGAGGACGAACTGATTAGATTTTGGTGAAGATCCAGATCTGGATCTGACTACTAGAATTTAACTGATTTTTCACAATTGAGAGATCTGGCCAAAAATGATATATTGTTGTGGGCCGGATATCGGCGACGAGCGCGACCGCTAGATAGAGCAGTGGAGTCGGCTCCACCGAACACCCGAAATCTAGATCGTACCTCTTCGGAGAACCCCGAAGGTATGGGTCCCTTACAGGACCGTGAATCGTCAATAATTCAACCACGTGGGACAGGGTTATTTGCCAAACTTCAAAATACTGAGAGGCCCACGTGGCGAGCTACCGAGGAGTTCACACCCTTGACGGAGCTCGAACGGGACGAGCCGCTTCCGTGCTCGACCCGTGCGTAACCCGAGTGGATGGTTACCGAGGTCCCATTGGTCCAAATGCACAACTACAGCAGCAACGTCCTATTTAATCACCCAACATGCACCGTGCTAAACTAATGAAGGAAAGGATGAGGACGCGCTGAAATATTCAACAAATGGATATTTATTTACAATAGGTTGGGAAGGAACACATAAAGGGCAGAGTTAAACTGACTATAAATGATTCAAATTTACAAACAAGCACTTATACAGTCGCTACTTAAAAACGGACACACACACACACACACACACACACACACACACACACACACACACACACACACACACACACACAGACCCCAATGGTCTTTATTGAAGGCCTCCAGCTCGAGGACAGGTGAGCTCGAGACCAGAGCCTGTGCTTGGACCTGTCCACCTTGTGTGGTCTTCGACGATCCGGCTCGGCGGGACTCGAACCCGGAACACGATGCCGCTCCAAGCACCAGGAACCACGATCTCCAACCAGCCACGCACCCAATCGACCAAGGCGAAGATCAGAGGCGATGATGATCCAGCTCGGCGGGACTCAAACCCGCAACACGATGATGACCACCACAACCCCAAGACAACCAGGTGACAACCAAGACTACCAACAACCACCTCGATCATTTTACCACAATGACGACCTCCACCACCTCATTGGCCGGCGTGTCATGGGAAAATCGCTCTCTATGGCGGCCTCCACCCTCATTGGCCGGCGTGTCATGGGAAAATCGCCCTCTGAGGCGGCCTCCACACTCATTGGCCGGCGTGTCGTGGGAAAGTCGAACTCTGTGGCCTGAATGGACAAGGGGCACGCCCCTGCCTTCCTGGGCGGAGTCTCGATCTGAGGCTGGAAATCTCCGCCCACGTACGTGGTCGAATGCACGTAGACAATTGCATGCGTGTGAGGAAGCTAGGTGAAGGCGTGTTGTAAACTAATCTCTGCAGCACACATGTAATTCCCGTTAGACACAGGTAGGGTCCCTAACTATAAACACATACTTACCGAAATAACTAAGCGATGGGGACGGCTGTCTGTGTGTGCACAAGGCTTCCAAATTCGTAACAATATAACACGATATCTCAAAAAGTTGTGGACGGATTCGGATGAAACTTGGTGGACATGTTGGGTGTGTCGCATGATGGGGTGGGGTACACGGTGTAAACAAGATGGACACTACAGGGACTTTCAGGAAGTAAAACGGGTAATTTTTGAAGGAGGTTAGTTTGGGGCTGATTAATGGGGAAGATTTGAGATGGTGGTGAACAGCTGTTTTGAACACCTGGAGAGAGTGTGGGAGTTCGTTTCAGAGGCAGGAAAAAAGAGGAATGAAAGGGTGAAGGTGAGCAGTGATTCTTTATTTTGGCAGTTTCACCAGAAGAGGGTTTTCGGCAGACCTTTAGTGCCCTGTGGAAGTGCCTGGGTGGCAAGGCCAGAGAGGAGACTGCAGAAGACAGAACGACCACCGACCTGCCTGCGGTGAGAAACCCAATGACTCTGCTTCATCGCGGGAGATACCAATGATCCTAAAAGGCTTTGTTTTCACAGCATGAAGCCGAACTAGAGAAGGACGAATTACCACCCCAGAGGGGAGAGTATACTCCATCAGGCTGTGGATGAAGGTTGTGTATGTGGTTAAGAGCTTAAGTGTGCCAAGGAAGGGGTTTGTATGACAGAGAATGCCCAGTTGGCAACTAGCTTTGGAGGCCAGCTTGGAAATGTTGCTTTTCCTGGAAAGATAATTTCTGATCATGAAGCCCAAAAGCTTGAGTGAAAGGAGTTGTTCAAGGGGATTGTTTGGGGGGAGGGCAGACTTCCAGACAGTCCTTTCGGAGAGATGTGGTGAGATTGTGATTTCAAGATCGAAAGACATGTTCGAAGTGTTTGACCAGCTTGTGATTTTATCCAGGTCTACAGACTGAAGAGGCTGCTGTCTGCCGATCTGAGGGATGAGATGGTATGGCAGAGGGTGGAGTCAGCAAAGAGATAGAAGATTTTCAAGGGAGTCTGAGAGATCATTGATGAAAACCAGAAAAAGCACAGGGCCCAGAACACTGCCTTGAACTCCAGCCTGGACAGGAAGAGAGAATTCCATTTCGGGTCACACATTGACTGCGACATGAGTGGAGATTGCCTTAGATACCATTGGAGTTTGAGCAGTGTGGGGTATCGTATATCAGACTAGCATATGGAATACCAGACCGTATCGAAAGCTCGCATTCTGTCGAGGGAGATTGGTCTGATCTCACGTCTGGCATGGAGGACCTCTGTCCATTGTTGGGAAAGCAGGAGCAGCATGTCCAGGGTAGAGTTACCTGGTCTGAATTCAAATTGATAATCGGAAATCAAGCCATTGGAGAAGCGGGAGGATTTGATGTTTGAAGTGATGATTGATTCCATGATCTTGCTGATGATTGGGAGCAGGTTGATTGGTCTGTTGTTGCAGCGATCTGTTTTTGCACCTTTTTTGTTTTTTTTTTATGTAGAGCTGTAATGTTTGCTGATTTATTGGCAGATGAGCTTGAGCAAGTGAGGGTGAATAGAATAGAGAGAGGGTGAGCAAGAGCAGCAGAGCAGGTTTTTAGCGCATGTGGACTTGTCATCTGGATTGGTTGCAGAATCAGTTGAGGTTTGACAGCAAGCTCCACTCCTTGTCAGGGGAAAACGACACAGTCCAGGAACAGCTTGGTGCAATTGGGTAAAGTGGGTACAGAAAGAGATGGGTTTGGACAAAAGATTTCAAAGCAAACACAATTTAAGCATTCAGCCTTTTTGCGTGCAGTGTCAGCTGTGCAGTCATTTGAGGAAAGGGATGGATGGAGGGGGAATATGCATGAAACAGACTTGACCAGATGCCACCGGGATTTGGAGGAGGGAGACAGTTTTGAGAGTTCAGAATTGAGATGAGGAAGATGTTTCCTGGCTCTCCTGAGGGTAGACATACTTGTTCCGAGGTTGCCTTCAGTTGGGTTTGCCTTCCATAAAGCAAAGGCAAGTTGTTTGAGGTCGACTGCCTTGCTTCAAGCTTCAGTGTACCATTGGTGGGAGGAAAGGCAGGACAAATGAAGACAAGGTGGGATATATCTGTGCATGAGAGAACAAATTTATTTGAAAAAATTCCCAGGATGAGTTTGTCGGAGAGAGTAGAAATGGGAGACCAACCTAGAGGTTTGATGGCTGATTGAAGCCCCTGCCGGTCGTCCTGAGTGAAATGCCAGACTCGGCGCTTTGCTGGTTCTCTAATAATGGCCAGAGATGACCACTTTAACAAGCATATGGTCAGATTAACCGGTTAGAGCAGTAGAACAGCAGACATTAGCAGGGAAGTTGGTCAAAATGTAATCCATAAGTGATGGAATACCGTTGGTTGAGATCCGGGTCGGGAAGTTGACAGATTGTGTCAGTCCTAATGAGTCGCAGAAGTCCTTTGCTGAAGTGCCATGGCAGGCGAGTGGTACCCACACCCAGCCGGCTGTCATGATGTCAATTGAAGTCGTCACACATGAGGAAGAGAGAATTTGGATGGGAGTTGGTCCATGTTTTCGTTGAGCGAGATTCAAATGGAGTCGTCACTGTTTGGATGGTACAACACACATACAAACAAGAGGTGGGAATGGAGAGGAAGCCGTAGCCAGAGGTATTCCTGGGGTGTGGAGGAGTGAGGGCAGTGCATGGAGATTGGGGGATAGAGTTTTTTTTTTTAAATGGAGAGCATCTCTGCCCCCTGGACGAGGCTAAAGGTGTATGGTGAATACATTCACGATCAGTGGGATGGCCAAGAAGAGAAGGAAGAGGAAGCCTTGGGGTCCTTCAGCCTTGACAGGGAGAGGAGATGAAAGGGTTCTGTTGAGACCCATGTTGTCTCGGAGAGTGGGGTAAGTCAGTAATCCAAGAGATTTCAAGGTTTGCCTTGGATTCAATAGGCACAGATTGGAGAGCAAGGAAGGATGCCAAGCTATACATGTATGTATGTACAGTGAGGAGAACAAGTATTTGATACACTGCCGATTTTTGCAGGTTTTCCCACTTACAAAGCATGTAGAGGTCTGTAATTTTTATCAAAGGTACACTTCCACTGTGAAAGACGGAATCTAAAACAAAAATCCTGAAAATCACATTGTATGGTTTTTAAATAATTAATTTGCATTTTATTGCATGAAATAAGTATTTGATCACCAACCAACCAGTAAGAATTCCGGCTCTCACAGACCTGTTAGTTTTGTCTGAAAGAAGCCCTCCCATTCTCCACTCATTACCTGTATTAACTGCACCTGTTTGAACTCGTTATCTGCATAAAAGACACCTGTCCACACTCAATCAATCAGACTCCAACCTCTCCACAATGGGCAAGACCAGAGAGCTGTCTGAGGACATCAGGGACAAAATTGTAGACTTGCACAATGCTGGGATGGGCTACAGGACAATAGGTAAGCAGCTTGGTGAGAAGGCAGCAACTGTTGGTGCAATTATTAGAAAATGGAAGAAGTTCAAGATAACAGTCAATCTCCCTCGGTCTGGGGCTCCATGCAATATCTCACCTTGTGGAGCCTCAATGATCATGAGAAAGGTGAGGGATCAGCCCAGAACTACACGGCAGGACCTGGTCAATGACCTGAAGAAAGCTGGGACCACAGTATCAAAGAAAACCATAAGTAACACACTACGCCGTCATGGATTAAAATCCTGCAGCACACGCAAGGTCCCTCTGCTCAAGCCAGCGCATGTCCAGGCCCGTCTGAAGTTTGCCAATGACCATCTGGATGATCCAGAGGAGGAATGGGAGAAGGTCATGTGGTCTGATGAGACCAAAATAGAGCTTTTTGGTGTAAACTCCACTCGCCGTGTTTGGAGGAAGAAGAAGGATGAGTACAACCCCAAGAACACCATCCCAACCGTGAGGCATGGAGGTGGAAACATCATTCTTTGGGGATGCTTTTCTGCAAAGGGGGCAGGACTACTGCACCGCATTGAGGGGAGGATGGATGGGGCCATGTATCGTGAGATCTTGGCCAACAACCTCCTTCCCTCAACAAGAGCATTGAAGTTGGGGCGTGGCTGGGTCTTCCAGCATGACAACGACCCGAAACACACAGTCAGGGCAACGAAGGAGTGGCTCCGTAAGAAGCATCTCAAGGTCATGGAGTGGCCTTGCCAGTCTCCAGACCTGAACCCAAGAGAAAATCGTTGGACGGAGCTGAAAGTCTGTTGCCCAGCGACAGCCCCGAAACCTGAAGGATCTGGAGAAGATCTGTATGGAGGAGTGGGCCAAAATCCCTGCTGCAGTCTGTGCAAACCTGGTTAAGAACTACAGGTCTGATCTCTGTAATTGCAAACAAAGGTTTCTGTACCAAATATTAAGTTCTGTTTTTCTGATGTATCAAATACTTATTTCATGCAATAAAATGCAAATTAATTATTTAAAAAGCTTACAATGTGATTTTCAGGATTTTTGTTTTACATTCCGTCTCACAGTTGAAGTGTACCTATGATAAAAATTGCAGACCTCAACGTGCTTTGTAAGTGGGAACACCTGCAAAATCGGCAGTGTATCAAATACTTGTTCTGTAAAACTGCTTGCTTCCATGGCAATGGCACACAACATAGGGATCCCCAGGTTGTAATTTCATTCGTATTCATATAGTTAGTCCTCCCCTCATGTCTCGTGGGTAAATAGAAAGGATGTGTTGCGTGGGACTCGTAGTTGGGGCTAATAAATTATCTCTTCAATCCTCACTGACCTCCATTTTAACCCTTTCCTTCCAGCCGTTATTCAAAACATGCAAGTACGCACGCCACTCAATAGCATCTCTGGTGGGTTCACGCTGTGAGCATGTTCCACGTATTTGGATTACCAGCATCTCTGCCGACAATGCATCCTTCCTCGGGAGTTTGCATGTCAGTTTTTTTTCCAAACAAATATGCGTGCCAGTTCTCAACTGACACCTCACCATCTTCACCGCTACCGCCTCCCACACGTAGGAAAAATACTCATCATTCACACTCCTACCTTGCTGTAATTCACCATTCTAAATCGAGCGCCACACGGTGCCGGCCATTACCCTGGGTGCTGCATGGTGCTCAACCACGCTACAAGCACTTCAATTACTACCACATTTCACTGGAAATGTCCCGCGTGAGCGTCTTGCTCGATCGTCATTATAACCGCCCTCAACCAGTCATTAAACTATGGCGAACCTAAAGGGACGAAGAGGGGACGTGGGAAGGGTGATTCAAGACTTGATATGGCTCCTGATTGTGCATTGTGGCTCGTGGAGGAGCCCAAGGGTAGCATGAAGTCCGCTACCATTCCATGTCGGAATAACCATCAGTGCATGTTTTGGGGCCTGGTGCGTGCTCATGGAGCGTCCGGCCCCACATAAAGTGAGCTCCAAGCCGTGCCAAGGTTTGCAAGCTACTGTGCCGGTTTCCGGTCCAGAGCCTGGTGGGGCATGGCTAAGGCCGCTGTGGCCCAACAGGGGAGTGGGATTTGGGCCACAGCGTGTTTCTTTGCGGTCCTCGCCCCACCCTTCACTCGGGTCTTATAAAAAGGAGTGGTGCGGAGCCGTTTAGTAGTTGCTCGGCTGCTCTTTGCTCTTCTCTCCCTTCATTCTTGGCCACAGCCTGCTCGTGGGTACGAGTGCATCTCACTGCCTTGCCATCGTCGTGCTACTGCTATTGGAGCTACTGAACCGCGGAGCCGGACGGGGTCGCCATCCGGCCGTACACGGGCGGATCAGCGCGGAGCTCGAGGTGCCACGTGTCCCTGTGATCGAATGGGAAGGAAGAGATAACACACAGTACCACGAGGTGGGAACGCTCAGGCAGAGTGTCGGAGGTAAACCATTCGCACTTGGATATCTACATGGTTAGGATAGGGACTTTCCTTCTGGCACATCTATTCTACCATCTCTCTATACCCCCCTCCCCCCTCCCCCATCCCATCCACTGTGGACACAATAGCCTGATTGTTCATGGCGGGCTTGAACAAAGGAACAGAAATGCTGACGCGCATTCACATTTTCCTCTCGCATGACACCGCACACCTCATGTTGCAATAGATTGCACCTCCCACTCCCACATTTTGGACACCAGTATTCTTCCCAGCTGCCTCTCCCTAAGTGTTCTGGGTCGCGTTGGTCAACTGACCGTGCCAGGTATTTTGAGTACGCTTACCCTCCTCACCTTTCCTTTCGTGTGTGTCTGTCTGTCTCTGTCGAAGATATTCGGGATAACTCTGCTCTGTGTGCTTTTGTAAGATTGCTGTCTTGCCGCACCCCATTAATTCCTTGCTTTCCCTGCTGTACATACAATAAAACCCTTTTCACTGTGCCACATACCTTTCCTCGGTTTATGACCGTTTTTACAGCCATTTTTCCCTGCTATGCAGGGGTTGGGCTTTTCTTGAAGCAATGTTTTATGGCCAGATGCCCTTCCTGACGCCAACCCTGGTCGCCTCTTACGACACACAGGGATATGGTACACCTATTCTAACCGGGGCATACACCGGGACCAGTACACTGGTACTCACTTCGCTGACCTCCGAAGGATGACAGGCTGAGTCAACCCCCTGGTGTTAATTCAGCAGCCAACGGGGCTTGAACTCAGGACCCTGGGATCCCAAGCCACCACCCTAACCACTAAGCCAACACCAGGCTTCTTTCCTCGGTTTAGTTGTGAATAAATGCACTGTATAGAAATGTTCCCAGCTCGTTCTCGTGTTTTCTGTTATTGGTCCAGCATGGCCCGCACCCTAGCTTAAGCCTGTATCTCACTCGGCTGCGACAGCTCGCGACAAGTTGGAGACACAAAATTGCGATAAAATAGCAATAATTTTCACTGAGTACGTGCTGATTAGCAAGTACGTGCTGATTAGCACTAATTAGCAAGTACGTGCTGAGGTGTGTTCCCCGGTAATGACGCAACGTGACCTTTAGGTAAACGGTTTTAGACTGAGGACGCTAAGGCGCGTGGCCGAGTGATTGGCGTTCGCGGTAAATTAGCGACTCACCACGTCACGAAGGTGTATGCGTGCGACAGCCTGCGATTCTGTTGAGTCGGTGAGAACCTGAGGCAATCCACCCTTCATGGTCTCTCCTCCCCCCAACCCTGAGTTCGCAACTATGTGTATATGTATATATGTATCTATATACAGGGGGCTGCAAAAGTAGTTATACAGTAAGGATTATACCAGTATTATAATAGTGGTGCTAGGATTCATTTAACACTAGAATTCATTTAATTCATTAAAATCATTATTACCATTTTTAATATTTGCTTGTATAATCTATAAAATACGTTTTGTGCGCACGTTTTGTTTTTCATTACTGTATACCTACTTTTGCAGCCCCCTGTATGTATGTTTGTATGTGTGTCTCATATTGAGGATCTCCACCATTGTTGAGAGAGTAGAAGCAGCATGTCGGAGGTAGAGTGACCAGGTCTGAATCCAAATGGATGATCTAAGATGGGGCTTATGGAGAAGAGTCATGATTTTGTCAACTGCGATGATGGATTCCATGACCTTGCTGATGATGGGAAGTACAGGAATCTAATTGGGCTGTAGTTAAGTGGCTCTGTTTAACCCCCCTCTTTATGTAATGCTGTGATGGCTGATTTCCAATTTCCCAGGTGGATACGAGACAAGTCATGATGTTTATATAACTCGTACGTGCCCGTAAAAAAAAAAAAAAAAAAAAAAAAAAATTCAATAAATAAATATGCAAACCACGAGCAACAAACAACAACCACGCAGGCCGTTTCTTCGCTCTCGAGTGCCCGGACGTGCGTGGCCCGGAAGTTCGAATATGATTCGCAGTTATGATTATTCGCAATTTAGTTTTAATACCCAATTATTCAATTAGCGCCAACGTATTTTACCTTTTCGCAATGTCGTGGCAAGGAAAAACAAAAAGAGAAGAGAAGAGAGAGAGAAAAAAAATTTACTTCCTGGTTCGGAGCATACCAGCACTCTGATGTTCCCGAAATTTATGCACCGTCTAATATGAAAACGATCATAACTTGGGGCATTGTGTTTATCTATAAATGCGCATAAGAAATCGAGAAATTATTAGAATACACGAAGTCATCACTCTCCAGAAGCCCGTACGTTGTAACCCGTAATGGGTAACGCAGCTGAGCTTCCCTTCCCCATCGGCCACGCCCACGCAACAACGTGTCTTCCCATTGGTTTGGTAAATAAATGGCCATAACTTGGGAAGCACTTGTCCGATTCATATCAAACCTTGAAAAGGCACATCCTCAGGTCCCCAGCAATATATCTGGCAAGTTTCAATTAGATCGGACCAGAGGTTGTCGAGAAACAGCACGCACGCGCACGCGCACGCGCACGCGCACGCGCACGCGCACGCGCACGCGCACACGCACACGCACACGCACACGCACACGCACACGCACACGCACACGCACACGCACACGCACACACACACACACACACACACACACACACACCACTGCTGGAATTATAGATAGATGTAAGCCGAATATCACATTACTCGAGCACAGAACAAAGTCGAAGATAGCGCGACACGAAACCACAAACTCGGAAATAATATATAAGATGAGATGCATAATGAAGAAATATGGAACAAAATTTGACTATTAAAGGGTTAAAACCCTTTCCAAAGTGGAATCCTGCAACTGCTCGCCACATATAATATGTTTCCTCACAGGTTCAAAACATAACCATGGAGGTTTGGGGTCCATTTTGTAGTAGTATGCTGTATAGAATCAACATAATACCAAGACGGTGATTCAGCATGCGGTGGGAAGTAAGGGGTTAATTCAGTTTTACACCTTTTAGAAGTGGACATTCATACTATCTATCTATAATTCCAGCTGTGTGTGTGTGTGTGTGTGTGTGTGTGTGTGTGTGTGTGTGTGTGTGTGTGTGTGTGTGTGTGTGTGTGTGTGTGTGTGTGTGTGTGTGTGTGTGTGTGTGTGTGTCTCTGTGTGTGTGTGTGTGTGTGTGTCTCTGTGTGTGTGTGTGTGTCTCTGTGTGTGTGTGTGTGTGTGTGTCTCTGTGTGTGTGTGTGTGTCTGTGTGTGTGTGTGTGTGTGTGTGTGTGTGTGTGTCTCTGCCTGTCTCTGTGTCTGTGTGTGTCACCTCCGTTTCTCGACAACCGCCGGTCCGATCTGATTGAAACTTGCCAGGAATATTGCCGGGAACTCGCGGATGTGCCTTTTTAAGGTTTGATATTAATCGGATGAGCGGTTCCCAAGTTACGGCCATTTATCTGTAAACCATTGACAAGACACTGTGCTATGACATCACGAATGGCATCACAATTAATGTTTATTCATTTATTTATTTATTTTTTTTGCACGATTGACGTTACAATTCTTCTTCTTCATTTGGTATGACGTCACAATCGACGCTGGGGACCTGAGTATGTGCCTTTTCAAGGTTTGATATTGTTCTTCATCCGTTTCAGCTGTTTCCCAAGTGTTTACCAAGGTTTTAATTAATCCCAAGGTTTGAATTTTCCCAAGGGAAAGAGCTGTTTCCCAAGGGGTTGAAAGCTGTTTTTTCCCAAGCTTTGAATTCATTGTTGTGCTTGGTCGACATTTGTGAATACATTTACAGAGAGAGAAGCGAGAGAGGGGCGAGAGAGAGGGGGCGTCACAATTCAAGAGAGGGGGAGAGAGGAGGGGGCGAGAGAGGGGAGTGAGAGGGGGCGTCACAATTCAAGAGAGGGGGGTGAGAGGAGGGGGACAGGAGAGGGGGGTGAGAGTGGGGGCGAGAGAGAGGGGGCGTCACAATTTTTCTTCTTCGTTTGCTATGACGTCACAATTGATGCTGGGGACCTGAGTATGTTTCCCAAGTTATGGCTATTTATGATACGGTTGGTCCGATCTAATTGAAACAATGCCCCAATCTAGTCGTCGTTTACGAGAGCGAAGGAACGAAGCTGCACATACTGGAACGCACCTACGGGCCTGCACCTACGGGCCCGCACTAGTTCATTTAAAACTGGTCTTGTTTTGTTCTACCACTGGGGAGGGGTTACTCATTTTTTAGGGCCTTTTTCATGGGCTGGTCACTGCACTATGAAGCAATGGCTGGGATTAAGCTTGCTATCTGCAACCAATGATGAAATGGAAAAGATGGTGGTGACCATCAAATTTATTTTTAAATATTGGGGTAGGGGGGGTTCCTGTCCAAAGTGGTATTGCAATGATATTGCATTTTGGGCTCAGCATAAGTTTTTGAAGATTTATCAATAAAACTAGCACGACCTCGGGCCTCATTCTTTGCAGCTCTTTATTATTATTATTATTATTATTATTATTATTATTATTATTATTTTAATTTTTTTGTGATTTATTTTGAAATGAGATTGAGGTTTCCTTTTTCCCATCTTTATTTAACAGCTTGGTTTGAATCTCAGCAGCACAATCGTGACCTTTGTGTCTGTGCTTGACGCTCTTCACCGTAATGCATATCTTAACATTGATGTGGCAGTTGTATTTTGCCAAGAGATGAAGATTACACAACAAAGGAATCGCCATCTTTGGCTGTAAACTGAATATTATACCATTCCAATCTTTGGTATTTAGCATACCCGTTGATAGCCAAGTGGGTCTCTTCACAGAATTGTTTTGTTTTTTGTTAATTGTTATTTTGGTCTTGTAGCTTTGACATGTACTACGCGCAAGACAAACATTACTTGCACAAGGAGCAATAATGGTTAAATTAACATAGCATATCAGAAACAGAATTATGAACAATGTGTGCTGATGAAAATGCTTAGCAGGCCAATCCATAATCCTTGCTGAAGTATAACAAGGAGCTTTGATTCAGGGGGAGGCTATTCGGCTTACCATGTCTGTGCTACACCAGACCAGAAATCCGTCCCAGACCACAGATTGATTTGAATGGGATCGAAGGCAGGTGCCATGTATTTCTAAATAAAATAATATTTAAAATTAAAGTTAATATGAGTATCTTTAATGGAAGTGATTTGTAGGGTTATCATGCATGTATACTTGCAGCTCAGGATATTTAAAATTTTTTGGGCAGAGTATATTGAGATTGAAATCTGGAAGTTAATCAGATGTCGACCTTATTGACTATTGACATGAGATAAACCTGGGGAAACCTTTCTGCTTTCACCCGGGCTCTATTAAGATGACTAATAACATCACATATGGTTTCCAATAGAGGGGAAGAACATCCTGTAAGGCAGGGGTCGGGAACGTGTGGCTCGCGAGCCAGGTATGGCTCTTTTGATGATTGCATCTGGCTCGCAGATAAAATTGGAGTTTGAAACTTGGAAAGCCCAATATTTCTCGCAGAAGCTTTACCTATAGTTTGAATGGTGTCGTGCTTCATTCACGTGCAGGGCTGAACTTGGCAGAAGGAGAGAAGAAAAAACACCTCCGAATTGTCTGAAGTGGTTTTTGTTTCGTCCAGTCATGCGGCCGACGCGAGTAGTGATTTCGGTTCCTCCAATGACGTGCCGCCGCCGAGACGCGTCACGGAATTCATCTCGACCAATCACGCGCCACCGCTGAGGCGCCTCGTGATTTTGGTTCCTCCAATGACGTGCCGCCGCCGAGACGCGTCACGGAATTCATCTCGACCAATCACGCGCCACCGCTGAGGCGACTCGTGATTTCGGTTCCTCCAATGACGTGCCGCCGCCGAGACGCGTCACGGAATTCATCTCGACCAATCACGCGCCACCGCTGAGGCGACAGCATCCCAGAGTCGGCCGGCCGCGCCGCACCTCTCGAGTATGTCAGCCCGTGCGCAGGCCAGCCAGACTCACTTGGGTCAACATCTCCCTCTCTCTCATTTGCTCAAAGCTAACCCTTCGACGAAGAAGATGGCGAAAAGAAAAAAAGATGAGGAGTATCGTACATTTCAGGACGAATGGGCCGAAGAATTCGCCTTTGTGGAGAGAGCAGGTTCTGTGGTGTGTCTAATTTGCAATGACAAAATTGCATCGATGAAACGGTCGAATATAAAGCGGCACTTCGACACGCGCCATGCTACCTTTGCATCAAAATACCCTGTGGGAGACAGCAGAAAGAAAGCGTGCCTAGAGCTACTGAGCAGGGTGCAAGCCAGCCAGCAGCAACTCCGCGTATGGACCCGGCAAGGTGACTATAATTCCGCCAGCTTTGCTGGATCTTTAGCAATAGTGAGGAACGGAAAACCATTCACAGATGGCGAGTATGCAAAAACGTTCATGCTGGATGTCGCCAATGAACTTTTTGATGATCTTCCGAACAAAGACAAGATAATCAAACGGATACAAGACATGCCTCTGTCGGCAAGAACTGTTCATGATCGTACCATCATGATGGCAAACCAAGTGAAGGACATAAATACAGCGCCGTTCTTTTCCCTGGCTTTGGATGAGTCAACAGACGTAAGCCATTTGTCGCAGTTCAGTGTGATTGCAAGATATGCTGCTGGTGATACACTGCACGAAGAAAGTCTTGCTGTTCTGCCAATAAAAGGGTCCACAAGAGGTGAGTATTTATTCAAGTCTTTCATGGAGTTCGCTCAAGAAAAAAATCTACGAATGGATAAACTTATCTCGGTGTGTACTGATAGTGCTCCGTGTATGGTGGGGAAAAACAAAGGATTTGTGGCGCTTCTCCGTGAACATGAAAATAGACCCATCCTAAGTTTCCATTGCATTCTACACCAGGAGGCACTTTGTGCTCAGATGTGTGATGGGCAGCTTGGCGAAGTGATGTCGCTGGTCATTCGTGTGATCAACTTTATTGTTGCCCGAGCCTTAAATGCTCGCCAGTTTAAAACACTGCTGGATGAAGTTGGAAATAACTATCACGGTCTGCTTTTGCACAGCAATGTGCGTTGGTTGTCAAGAGGGAAGGTGCTTAGCCGTTTTGCGGCTTGCCTGAATGAAATCCGGACTTTCCTTGAAATGAAAGGGATTGAGCATCCTGAGCTAGCCGAAACTGAGTGGCTCCTCAAGTTTTACTATCTCGTGGATATGACTGAACATCTGAACGAGCTCAACGTGAAAATGCAAGGCATTGGAAATACAGTGTTATCCCTTCAACAAGCCGTGTTTGCTTTTGAAAACAAGCTGGAGCTCTTTATCATGGATCTTGAAACAGGTCGTTTACTACATTTTGAAAAACTGAGACAATTTAAAGATGCATGCACAGCAAGTGAGCCCACTCAAAACTTTGATCTCCACCAGTTAGCTGGCTTCACATCCAGTCTCCTACAGTCATTCAAAGCACGCTTTGGAGAATTTCGTGAGCACACTCGTCTTTTTAAGTTCATCACCCATCCAAACGAGTGTTCACTGAACACAGCCGACCTGAGTTACATTCCTGGTGTCTGTCAGAGATTTTGAAGCAGAAGTGGCTGACCTGAAGGCCTCAGACATGTGGGTGAATAAGTTCAAGTCACTGAATGAAGATTTGGAAAGAATCGCACGACAGAAAGCGGAGTTGGCGAGCAAGCACATGTGGACAGAAATGAAAAAACTTCAACCCGAAGACGAGCTGATTATCAAAACTTGGAACGCGCTTCCTGTCACATATCTCACACTGCAGCATGTGAGTATTGCTGTATTGACCTTGTTTGGATCTACGTATGCATGTGAGCAGTCATTCTCACATCTTAAAAACATCAAGTCCAACCTATGATCACGTCTAACGGATGAAAGCCTCAACGCTTGCATGAAGCTTAACCTCACCAAGTACCAACCAGACTACAAAGCCATCAGCAAATCCATGCAGCACCAGAAGTCCCATTAATGGTGAGTATTATAACAACATTATTTAAAAGAATAAATTCAGAGGCTTATTATACTCACATTTAGTTGAATTCAGTCTTAAAATATATTATATGGCTCTCACTGAAATAGATTTCCAAATATTTTGCTTTAATGGCTCTCTGAGTCAAAAACGTTCCCGACCCCTGCTGTAAGGCCTTTTTTATTATATATATATATATATAATCTCAACATGAGTGTCATGAGCACTCCACCGATCCCCATTGGACACAGTCCACACAAAAGCGTCGCCTCCAACACAGACGTTTCGGCCTGGTGACTCAAACAGACAAAGATTATCTAGTGTAGATTGTGTCCAGTGGGGATCGGCGAAGTGCTCGTCAGACTCCACAGTCTACATGTTTCGATTTTCCCACCGATGACATCATGTGCCTTCTGGTTGAATGGTTTGCATTAGCAGGAACAATCGTCTGGGCGGTTGTTCTGTGTGGATTATGCGGTTTTACCATGTGAGACATGATCCGTGGCTGCTCACCATAACAGTCAGGAGTATGTTTGTTTGTGTTTGTATAACTATGTGTTTATTTAATCAGTATTATTATATCGTATTTTATTTTTCAAAATGGATGATTGGCAGCAAGAGATGTTTCGGATGTATTTTCATCAGGGTCTGAACGTGGAGGTGTCATGCGAATTGGACTTTACAAAGAGTGTAATATGTGTTGTTGCAAATCTCTTACAGGGACTCGAGCAAAATGTGCAAGGTGATGGCATTTAGCCCTGATGGATCTCTCTTTGCTTGGTGTAATGGTGAGACGTGAGTACTGTACAACCCTAAAGCTCATTCTGCTTTTAATTTTCTGATGTATTATCCTTCTTTTCCTTTTCCTTTCCTTCCTTGGTTGTCTTGCTTTAGACAGCTCTATACTGTTCATCTCTTCATACAGAGTATCTGTGGTGTCTGTTCTGGATTTCAAGCCTGTGCAAAACCTACCTCTCCCTCGTGCTACTGGCCTCCATTTTTCCAGCAAAGGCACACATCTTGCCACGTGGTACCCCTACTTCAGTGCGTAATTACTCTGTCAACTTCTCTTAAAGCTGTTACTGCATTTTTGTCTTTTTAAAACATTTTATAAATTGCATATTATATTTTTGTTGTTGGTGTTGTTTTTGTTGTTGTTTGTTTGATATATATATATATATATATATATATATATATATATATATATATATATATTTTTTTTTTTCATTGTTTCAACTGTGCAGTTTCCAGTGGAGATGCATCCAGTTTGTTTTATCCATTGTGTCATGTTTGCAGGTTTTCACTTCATGACATCTGTTTATTGCACGCAAATCTATTAAAGTGTAACGCTAGCAAGGGGCATGTCTATCACAGGGTGCTGCCAGAACCTGCTTCTTTGCTCATTTAATAGATACTTAGAAGTCTGAGTGCAGAAGTTAGTGATATGCCAAAATTATTGTTCACTCGCAAATGCAACCCATCGCTTCGGGGGCGGAGGGTAGGGGAAGAAGAGAAGAGAAGAGAGGAGGGGAGAGGAAAGGAGGGTAGGGTGATGGGAGACTTGGGTGGGGGGGGGGATGGAGGTTGGTTATATTTTCGCGTCTCTATGTTTTTGTCTGCCTGTGAACAGGATGTATCAAAAAGTTATGGACAGTTTCTGACGAGCCTTGGTGGACAGGTTGGGTGTGAAGGAAGTATTGATTTGATTTTGGTGAAGATCCAGTTCTGAACTTTTTTCATTTAATTTTTTTCTTTTTTTTTTAATTAATTTTTTTTTTAAACCATTGAGAGGTGAGGAAAAAACCTTTATCTATATCTTTCTTTATTTTTATTTGTTTATTATTTTCTTTATTTTATTTCTTTTATCTATTAATTATCCACAATATTTCAAAACTAGGTTAATGAGTTGGTTAGGTGACAAGAACAAGCCGATTTTAGATTTTGGTTCCCCCTATTGGCCTCCTCCTCATCCGGCCTGTTGATCAGGGTGCAAGGCTGCTGAGGTTAATTCTGAGCAAACACAAGGAGTCGTTGAACAAGCTTTCTGTATGCTACGGTCTTCTTTTTTCCTTTGATGGCTTCCAGGGAGTGTCCTGGGACTTTGTCCAGCAATCCCTGGTTGATAAATCTACATCTGCCAATGATCAACTGGATCTCCTTCGAGGAAATCAGATGGACTTCTTCCGTGTCCCACTGATGCTTCACCATAAACGAGATGCTCCTCGTGGAACACGACAGGGTGTTAAGCACGCCTGTGCACCCCGAGACCCAACTTGGTCGCAAAGCTCCTCTCGCAATCCATGCATGTGTACTCTCACCCTTGTGGCCCATATGATCGCGATGTCGCACCCTCTTCGGCAGCTGCAGCGTCGGTGCCTGATCCCTGCTTTCTTGTCATGTTCTTAACCTAGAACACTCCAGAGTGATCGCCACGGAAAGGGGTATGCACTGTCAGAAGACGTCCCAAACTCTCGCCAGAAGGAGGTGGTGATTCTCGGCTATTTTGCTATATTATCCGAAGTCCTATGAGTCTGGGGAAAAAAGCACTCGCCAATTACACGATACCAAAAAGCATCCAACTTCAAAATAATAAAACGTAAGATATAATGAAGAGGAACACATTTATGAAAAGGGTGAGAACATTGATGAAGAGAGTGGAAATAAATTGCTTGATCTCTTGAGTGCGGCAAAAATCACCAAGTATCCCAGCCTGCATTGAAGTTCTAGTCCCAGAGCCGGCCATTGACTCCCAAGATGCTTTATCAGTGAAGTTGCCTCGCCTGCTGAGCTGCGCAGCACACTTATTTGCTGAGCGGATGTGGCAAAATTGCCGTTCCATTCATGACCCTGATCTCTTCACTGGTGTGGTTTCGGAATCTGCAAAGGGTCTTGCTGACGACTGACCTGAGGCAGAGGGAGTGCACGCTAAGCAGTAACATGCATAAGTGGCGTGCACTTTTTGACCTACATTGAGCTCGATGCTCTGCAGGCCTGTCCTGTAGAAAAGGGCTTGTCTGGTCTCGATCAGTTAGCTGCTCTGCTTTCCATGCCCAATTGTTTTGTCAGGCCTCCTGTTCAGAAAGCTGCTTTCAGTGAGCTCAAACTTGTCTTTGGTGCATGAAGAAGAGATGGAACAAGGCTGCCAGGACTGCAAGCGCTACTTTTACAGGGCGCTCGCCAGGGTTTATTCTAAGGAAAATTTACAACTGCACAAACTCTGATGCGAGGCAGGGGTGGGAAAAAATGGAGGCTGCGAAGCAGCCGAGCACGATGGCGCAGCCGTCGTGGCGCGTCGCAGCGCCGAGCCCCGGAGGGCAAGGCACGCGGAGCGCGGGAGGGTGTGGGAGGGGTATCCCCTTGTTCATGATTTTGTTCTTTATGTGACTGTGAGCAACCACTTGTGGTTTCACATCTACTGTAAATACGTTTGATAATCTTCACTGTTTAAGATATAATTTGTAATGTGAAATGTAGTTTTTGTCATATATTATGATTCATGTAATATGTATGATTGCATTATATTGTAAGGTTCATAAAAAAAAAGTTTTGGTCAGCCATCAGACTATCAGTGACGTCTGTTGTGGTTCCTTCCTAGTTTATGACACCCTAGCCATGCAAATTCAAACAAAGAACAAATTGGCAACTGCACATTTTGAATTTACAACTGCACAAAAGGGGTACAACTGCACGTTATAATAAACCCTGGCGCTCGCTCGGTATTCTGCTTTGCATGCTGCTGATACTTCCCCAGCGAAGGATGTCGACCCTGCTCATGTGAAACGGTGCCATGGCCTCTCGGAGCATCTGATGCTGTTGATGCTGGATGAACGAGAGTTTGGTAACCTTACTTGATCACCACCACCACCACCACCAACTCTGAGGTCTGGTGTTGGCAGTGCATGCAGTGGCAAATGTTCACACTTGCTCCCCAGTCATCGCGATGCTGTTTTAATTAGTTGGAATCCCCCATCAGGTCCGGATACCTTTATTTATGTGGCTTTTGCAAGGTCCATCTGCCACGAAGCTGGAACTTCAGTGTTCAGGTGTGTCGGTGTGAGCTGAGATCAGGAGGATCATTTTCAGCATAATAAATTGTACACTTTCATGCAAAGTGACTGCAGAAGATATCTGCTTTCTCCTGAAAGTTGTGAAGGTCTGACCATCCTGCAATGTTGGGATTCTAGAATGTTGTCCTTTCCCTTATATCCCTGTCACTGCCCACCACCAATCATAGGGTTTGGTTTCTCCAGTAGTCAGATGATCTGTTGTCCTCTGGAACTGTTATCTTTTAGCCTCCTTCTCCACTTTGATAGTTTTGCTTTGCACCTATCAATGTCATGGGCAACAGCACAAGGGCTCTTATTCCAATTGTTAAATGCCAGATAGCCAGCTTTGTTAGCCATTTGACAAACCTCAGTAAACCATGGAATATCGGTCGGTAGAACAGTGATGTCTCTGAGGAATCAATTTCTCCATACTTGACTTGATGATTGCCTCAATGTTGATGCAAGCTACGTCAGGATCTCAAGTGTTTAGGGCTTGATTGCTTGAGAGGTTCCCAGCTTGCTTTTTTGTCATCCCATAATTGCTGTTGGTTTGGTTTATCCAAGACTAGTGGCTTTTTTGAATATCTCCACTGAACTATGGTCAATTGTTCCATCGTTGGCCTTGATGCTTGTGGTGTAATGAGCAACAGTCAACAATGATGAAGTCTACCAGATTATCATGAGTGGAATTTTACCAGTTGGTCCAAGCCATGTGTTTGTGGCTGTCAGTTGGGGACTTACTACCTTTGCCACTCCTGATGATTTACATTGAATTCGCCAAGAGTCATCACATTATCTGACCCAATGGTTTGGGTGACAGAATCCAGGTTATCAGACAATCAGGAAGCAAAGCCGATACACAGCGCTGATCAGTTGGCACACCGGGTGTCTTCACAGTACATCAGATGACTTCCAGGTGCTGATGTTGAACCTGCCGCGTATTCTTGTGAAATTAAATGGTAATTCCACCCCAACCATCACTGCAGTTCCGTCTTGGAGGAGGCTCCTGATATCCACTGAGCGATACATAGGAATCGGTCACAGTATAATTTAACAATGACTAGCAACAACAATGTCGGCTTTACTTTGCTCGGTTCTTTGAGCAAGCACTCCAGTATTTGTCCTTGGACCTCTAACATTTGCAAGAAGTATCTGCATGCGGTGCTATCAACACTTCATATTGTTCGAACTCATTATGGTACAAAAGTGGTTGAGGAAGAATTGGACTGCAGTGTCATCCACCAGATGAGGAACATGTCTTTCATGGCTTCAACGACACTGCATACCCACCCTCTTCCCCACAGATGTAGTTTTGTGCTTACCATTGGCTAAATACCAGCTCATCTGCCTTTTAATGATTGCCATTGGTTCATACCAGCTCATCTGCTTCACACCAAGGGTTCCACTACCCGAGTTGTCACAAACAAGTCCAACCTACATTGGTGTTTTTTTAGGAGATGCCATCTCCTTACTGGTTGGCCATTGGCTCCTGATAGTGGAGCAGATAACTGCAAATTTCAGGAGAATCGTTCATTTCCAGAAACAAGCACCAAATTTGGCACACATACTCCTTGGGTATTGCTCTTTTGATAAAACCTGTTAGCCACCTAAAAATTCAAGATGGCCGCCATTGAATATACAGAAATATTGCATTTCGCAATAAAATCACAAAGACTTGTCCTATTTGAATGATCTTGGTGTCAAATCATACATTTTTCACGATGTAGAATCCGAATTTGGAACCATGGACTTACTCACGAGCTTCCTTGTACCATAATATCGGTCCCGGAATCCTAATATTCTGCTAAATTAGAGGTTCATGTTACGTCTGACTCAGCTAAAATGCATGGTAGTGTATATCGTAGTAGTGTTAGAGGTTTAGTATGTGTAGCATCTTCCTGTACAAGGCTTCCAAACTCGACATGACACGATGCGGTGGGGGGGGGGGGACGTTGAGAGACTTGCAGCGGAAGGTGTAGAGTAGTAGCTCAACAGAGTGGATGTCAACGCACAGCCAGGGCACACTGGTGGCACCGCTGCTGTGAAACTCAGCATGGGGTTCAGTATCAGCTGAATAATTAGTTTAGTGTAGCTAAATAATTAGTTTAGTGTCCCAAATGCTGTCTAATAAGCCCCGCATCAGTTAGCTACTGTAGATTACATGTAGTTTAACATAGATGTTTAGATAGCCGCGCCTGAATTGACAGGGTGTGCCAGCGCGGGAGAGCCGAGCCAAGGGTTACGGGGCTTTACATTGCTTTGCATGTAGTTACCTGGATGGTGTACAGATCGCACGGGACATGAATGATCGGGCTCGGTGTAGGTCATATATTTTTATTCCCGAACCGAGTCGTATCCCATACCTTATTGTGCATGATTGTGATCAAGGTGGTAAAAGGATAACCCCTCGGCCTTGATTCACTGAATACAGACAATTATCATACTGTGATTATCTGTTATATCTGTTATCATATAACATACTGTGTTATATCATACTGTGATTATCTGTTATCTATTATATCTGTTACAGATAATTATCATACTGTATTCACCAAGATTCCAAATACAGATCCAGGACCGTCTAAATTCCGGACTGACTGGAGCAAGTGTTGTCTTTGCTAGAAGAAGAAGAAGAAGAGTGAAGAGCTCAAGTCACCACGTGCTCAACAACCACAAGAACATGATGGCTACACTATGATTGCGACTAATATTCCCCTATTTCACGCAATTAATGAGATGCCTATTGTTCTGGATCCAACCAGACTTGATGATGGTGGTGGCATTGAAGAAACTCTGAGGAGGAACAAGGCGCAGTATCACCAAAGTTGTCGCCTTATGTTCAACAACACGAAACTGGAGAGAGCCAGAAAAAGAAGAGCAGAGAGTGCTCAGCCAGTAGAATGCTCGAACCAGCCTTGAAGGCCAAACGTGTTTCATATGTGACAAAGAAGCCCCATCCTCTGAACTCAGACAAGTTATGACGGTGAACCTCAATAACAGACTTAATGAATGTGCCCAATCTTTAAATGACGGAAAACTTCTTGCAAGACTCAGCGATGGAGATGCTATTGCACAGGAGCTCAAATACCATTTTGCATGCTTGACAGACCTGTACAATAGAGAGAGGACGTACCTCAGAGCCACCAAGAGACTGGAACAGGAACGTGCACCCGAAGAGGATGCCCACCCACAGGCATTCTCAGAGCTAGTCACATTTCTAGTGGAGACCACCAGATCTGGCGAGGGTCCTGCAGTCTTCCGACTTGCAGACATAGTTCACCTGTATGCCCAGTGCCTGGAACAGCTGGGTGTTGATGCACCTGCTGTCAACTCCTCAAGACTGAAGGAAAAACTGCTGTCAGAAATACCTGAGTTGGAAGTGCACAAGGGAAGGAATGTTCTTCTGGCTTTCCAGAAAGATGTGGGCTTTGTCTTGTCAAAAGCCTCTGACTATTATAGGGAAGCTATTATCCTTGGTAAAGCAGCTAACATCTTGCGAAGACATATGCTGGACCACAAGTCCACATTTGATGGAACCTTCCATGAGGGGTGCATCGAGCAGGCCATTCCACTCACTCTTCTTCAGTTTGTGGCCATGCTTGAACATGGAGCGGACATCAAATCTCAAGTGAGGTTTGACGCATCAAAGACAGATCTCGCAATTGCTCAGCTGCTTCAGTACAACTGCTACCCAAGGTACAAAGAAGGAGCAGCAACTCACAGACACTCCAAAGACAGAGAGACCCCATTTCCTGTTTACATGGGGATGTCTGTCTACACAAAGGCCAGAAAGAGAAAGTTGGTGGAAATGCTTAACGAGCATGGCATCAGCATTTCAGATATCTGCACAGCTGGGAGATGCAAGTCAGCAAGTATGTGGAGGATGGGGTGGTCTGTCCACCAGTTCTGCGAAAAGGGCTGTTCACCACATCAGCCATGGACAACATAGACCACAATCCCACTGCAACGACAGCGACCACTTCTTTCCATGGAACCAGCGTCTCTGTTTTCCAGCACCCAACCAAAGAAGACAAAGGTGAAGAGCGTCGACAGCTGAAGTTCAGAGAGGAGAAAGTGAAGACAGTTCCAGAACTTCCAGACTCCTTCACCAATGTCCGGCCCGCCTTCTTCACCAAGAAGAAACCCTCTCCTCCCCAGAGTGGTGTGACACACCCAGACACCAGTCTGCTGAGGCCACAACTGGCAATAGAGTATGAGTGGCTGGAGAAGGTCACTGTGACAGATGGGCCAGTGGATGTGACTTGGTCAGCCCACCATGCTTCACAGAAGAGAGGAAAGCCATTTGAGGTCAGCATTACATCACTTTTGCCTCTGCTGCGACATCAGGCCCACTCGGTTGCTACAGTCAAGCATGTGATAGACAAGATCAAGGAGATAGTGGCATTTCTGAACCCCAGTCAGGTGCCAGTCATTGCTGCTGACCAGCCAATATATGCAGTAGCCAAGCAGGTCCAGTGGCACTGGCCTGAAATCTACAGTGAGGACAAGTTCGTCATAATGTTCGGAGGCTTGCATATCGAGATGGCGGCACTGAAGTCCATTGGAACTCTACTCCAGGACAGTGGTTGGACAGGAGCCCTCTTGGAGGCAGGGATAGCATCTCCTGGGACAGCAGATTCATTTCTGACAGCTTCGAGCATCACTAGGACACGACAGATGCACCAGATAACAGCATGCAGTCTGTACAAGCTTCTGAAGGCAGCCCACACGGACTACTCGAAAGAGAGACGAACAACCCGAAGAGGTGCCGAGCTTCGAAGCTTGGTGTGAGCATCGCAAACTGCAAAGTCCCCAGTTTCATTTCTGGTATATGGTGCTGTCATTGGAACTGGTGATCCTCTTGTTGATCCGATCATTCAGGGAAGCCAACTTCTTCCTGTACTGTCAGTCACTGGCTGAGCTGATACCGTACTTCTTTGCCAACAACAATGTAAACTATGCACGGTGGCTTCCGATCCACTACAGAGACATGGTGACCCTGGAACAGAAGCATCCTCAGCTGGCTCAGGAGTTCCAGAATGGAAACTTTGTTGTACACAAATCGAGCTGACAGTTCTCAGCAATGGCTATTGACCAAGCTCACGAGCAGGCCAACGCTGTCATCAAGGCAGATGGGGGTGTGATCGGCGTGACTGAAGACCCATCAGCACTGAGAAGATGGATGATAGCTGGTCCTCAAGTCAGCCACTTGGTTGCACAGTATGAGGCAGCATGTGTGACCAAAGAGGGTACTGAACACACCAGCCACCATGAGGAGACAGAACGAACACAAAGAGTGTTCCTTGAGAAAGTAGAAAAGCTCTCACGAGCCATGACAGATATGTGCAATCCTTTCCAGGAGGAGAGTTGGGACCTGCTTTCGCTTGATACAAAGGATATTGCTCACCACACTGCCGCCGAGCTGATTGGCACACACCTTGAGAAAGGCAAGGTCCGTTTCCAGGAGTTTATGAAGGGACTGGAAGGGGAAGAAGAATCCACCTTCTATGAACCAATCAAGAAGAACAGGGTTGACTTTTTCCGACAGGTACCAGCCTCTGTCGACTCTTCAAAGCAAAAAGTGCTGAAGGAAGACTGTCAACTGTTCTCCAAGCTGTTCATATCATGACAGAGCAGAGAGTGTGACTTGAAGGAGTTCTTCTGTCATGAGAACCAGTCACATCCTGCTGCCCTCAGTGATGGTGGAAAGCTCCACACCTATCAGAAATCCCACTTTACTACCATTCTTGAGAGCCAAGTTACAACCCCTGAGGCAGAGCCAGACACCGATACCATCATCATTGATGGTGCAGCGTTGGTGAACAGTCTGCCCCCTCGGAGTTCAAAGACGTTCGAAGAGTACGCAATGCTCGATGTCCTTCCTAGAATACAAGCATACTCTACCAAGTACAAGAGAACAGACATTGTGTTTGATGTCTACCGGCCATCTAGTCTGAAAGCTGAAACTAGATCAAAGCGAGGACGCGGGGTGAGACGCGGGGTGACAGGGAAGGGCAAAATTCCCTCAAACTGGCGAAACTTCCTGAGAGAAAATGACAACAAAGCCGAGCTGTTCAACTTTCTGGCTGATAAGATTGCACGTGTGGCCACACCAAATGTGGTCATTGTGACCAAGGAAGAAGATGCTGTCAGCAACCGCACTATCAATCTGGCTGGGGTGGCACTGTGCAGTCATGATGAAGTTGACAGGCGGATCTTTGTGCATGCCAGGCATGCAACAGAAGCAGGCAGCAAAGTCATCATGGTCAAAGCCAGTGACACAGATGTTGTTGTCATCGCAGTCAGTGTTCTGCAGGCACTTCAGGAGCTAGGTCTGCAGCAGTTGTGGGTTGCCTTTGGCCAAGCACAGAACCTGAGGTGGGTTCCTGTACATGACTTGTGTTGAACTCTTGCAGAAAAGAGCAAAGGGATGCTCTTCTTCCATGCCTTCACTGGCTGCGATGTCGTTTCAGCATTCCGTGACAAAGGGAAGAAGTCTGCTTGGCAAACCTGGGATGTTTGTGATGAGGCTTCCGGTGTCTTCAGCAAACTCAGCCAGTACCCACCGGTAGTTGATGATGAAGACCTGGAGACCTTGGAGAAGTTCGTGGTCATGATGTACGACAGATCCAGTACAGCTGAAGGTGTCGATGATGCGAGGTTGGACATGTTTGCTCAGAAGCAGAGGCCGTACGAAGCCATTTCTCCAACCCGAGCAGCACTGAAGCAGCATGTGAAGTGTGCTGCCTACCAGGCGGGCTGCATCTGGAGTCAGTCAACAGTATGTCAACCAGAAACGCAGACTCCTGCCAACTGGGGCTGGACCAAGAAAGGAGATCTGTGGCAGATCGTTTGGACAGAGCTCCCACCCATTGCAGAGAGTTCCCAGCAGCTGACCAAGTGTGGATGCAAGTCGGAATGCTGCGGTTGATGCAAATGCTACTGCTTTGGTCTGACCTGCACGGCACTGTGCAGCTGCAGATGCGAGGTTTAGAAGCGTTGTAGTATACTCGTCCAGGCAGCAAGACAATAAGTGACAAACAAGTATAGGCCTACTGCCTACATGTACATTGTACATCCAATAATATATCGGACTGATGGTGCCTATGACATGGGCACTTTTTACCCTAATTATGATTCTGCGACTGATATTATGGTACAATGAAGCTTGTGAGTAAGTCAATGGTTCCAAATTCGGATTCTACATAGTGAAAAATGTATGATTTGACACCAAGATCATTCAAATAAGACAAGTCTTTGCGATTTTATTGCGAAATTCAATGGCAGCCATCTTGAAAAATGGCCGCCATCTTGAATTTTTAGGTGACTTTCGGGTTTTATCAAAAGGGCAATCCCCAAGGAGTATGTGTGCCAATTTTGGTGCTTGTTTCCAGAAATGAACGATTATTCCAGTTATCTGCCCCACTATGAAGGGAGCTCATCCACCCTTTTTAAAAAAAAAAAAAACTTTTTATTTTTTTAATTATTTTTATTTTATGGTGTTGTTGGTCTTGGCAGGGTGTCAGTCACCCTCTCCACTGGCAAGCCCACGAGGGGTGTTTGTTTAGTCACTGACTGACCACCCAACCACGTGCCAGGTATCACTGGGTTGCATGTTACCAGTGGCAGTCCCAAAAGGCTGACCTGACCCCCTCCATGTGTAGTGGAAATGCAACTTGGACCTGTACGGTCACCTCCCTCGGCTCTGTCTGGTCTTGACACGAGTAATTGTCATGCATTGTGCAAGTACCATGTCTTTCACTCTTGAACCCACTTGTGAATTGATAAGGGTGATGAACTTTCTTTGAGTGTAAAATGTTAATCAGCTTTATTGGTGATTAGCAGGGGTACCTGGTGTTGCTTTTATTTATTTTCTATGGGGTCCCTCCATGCTTCCCTACACCCTGTTAGTGATTAGAGACAATTTGACTTGTTGGGTACTGATTCTGCAGCCAGTTTTGTACAAGTCTTTGAATAGCAGGCAGGTTGTCGTGTGTAAAGCAAACATTGTCTTGACTTTTCGTGCAACATTGATGTGGTTCGTTTGCTGGCAGCCGTAACCTGAGCTCTCACTGGATTTAATGCATGTGGGTGGAAATTTTGCATTTTTCAAACCTTTACCTTGTGGAAACCATATTAAAATATCGGTCATGTTATTGTTTTTTTTTTACATTGGCCGATTCTGCGACCCTTCCCTCAGTCTGCACAGTGTATGCAAGTTGCAAAATGGTGCAAATCTATTTGAACTTTCTGTTGTGGTTTTTGTATTTATTTTTGTGAGCAATATTTGCTTATCTTTTTGGTTGTACTGGTGCTAGTCACTGTGCTCCTGTTCTCCATGTCAACATGTATTTCCCAGAATGATTTCCATTCAGCTTCTGAAGATGTTTTATGTTGATGACATTTGGGGGAGGTCTAATTTTTAATTCTCCTTGCTACTCTTGCTTGCCATTTGGGAGGGTGGGGGGGGTGGGGAGTGTGGTAGAATGACATGAAGAGCAAAGAAATAATTCCCCCCCCACCTTTTCCTTTTTAAAGCCACAAAAGACCAACCTCGAGGAGAACCTAATCTGCACCTGTGGAACTTGCAGACAGGACAGTGTGTTAAGTCTTTCTTCCAGAAGAAGCAGCAGACTTGGTGAGAAATACTTTGCCTTTTTTTGAAGGCTGTTCAAATTTTTGTATAGTTCAAAGTAGAATCAAGCTAAAACAGTGCTTGGTCGATCACATATCTCTGCCGGGATGCACAGTTTACATTTTGAATCCCATTGAAAGGCCGGATTTGGATCTGAACCAAAATTGAATCGTTTTGTTCTTGTTACCTAACTAATGGATAGTGCCTTTGGAAAATAGTCACACCCCTTAACTTTTTTTTCACATTTTGGTGTTTTTCGCCTGAATTGAAAATGGATTAAATAGAAAAAAAAAATTGTCACCGACCTCCATACAAAATACCCCACAATGACAAATTGAAACATGTTTTTAAATGTTTTTTTACAAATTAATTTAAAATGAAAATCTGAAATGTCTTGCATCAATAAGTATTCAACCCTTTTGCATTGACATTCCAAATTGAGCTCAGGTGCATCCCAATTTCTTTTGATCATCCTTGAGATGTCTCAACTTGATTGGAGTCCACCTGCGGCCAATTCAATTGGACATGATTTAGAAAGGAACACACCTTTCTACACGAGGCCTCAAAGTTGACGGTGCATGTCTGAGCAGAAACTCCAACATGAAGTTCAAGGAACTGTCCGTAGAACTCCGAGATAGAATTGTAAGGAGGCATAGATCTGGAGTGTTGAAAGTTCCCAAGAGCATGGTGAGCTCCATCATTATGAAATGGAAAGAATATGGAACTACCCAGACTCGTCCGAGAGCTGGCCATCTGACCAAACTGAGTAAATGGGCAAGAAGGACCTTGTTAGGAGGTGACCAAGAACCCAATGACCACTATGACAGAACTAGACAGTTTCTTCGCTGAGATGGAAGAACCTGCCAGAAAGTCAACAATCTATGAAGCACTTCACAAATCGAGGCTTTATGGGAGTGGCTAAATGGAAGCCACTCCTGAGAAAAAGGTACATTCCAGCACGCCTGGAGTTTGTAAACACGCACGTGAAAGACTGTGAACACATGAGGAAAAATATTCTGTGGTCTGATGAGATGAAAATTGAACTCTTTGGCTTGAATGCAAAGTGCTACGACTGGTGGAAACCAAGCACAGCTCATCACCCATCTAACACGAGCCATACCATGAAGCATGGTGGTGGCAGCATCATGCTATGGGGATGCTTTTCTGTGGCAGGGACTGGGAGACTTGTATGGATGGAGGGAACAATGATTGGAGCCAAATACAGGAAAATCCTTGAGGAGAACCTGCTTCAGAGTGCAAAAGTCTTGGACTGCAACAAAGGTTTACATTCCAACAGAACAATGCTCCAAGCATACAGCCAAAGCAACACTGGAATGGCTTCAGAACAGAACCTGAAAGTCCTTGAGTAGCCCAGCCAAAGCCCAGACTTGAATCATTGAGAATCTGTGGAAAGACTAGAAGATTGCTGTTCACTGATGCTCTCCATCCAACTTGAGAGCTTGAGTAAATCTGCAATGAAAAATGGGAGAAAATCCTCAAATCCAGATGTGCAAAGCTGATAGACATTCCCAAGAAGACTCAAAGCTGTAATCTCTGCCCAAGGCACTTCTACCAAGTATTGACTCAGGGTGTTGGATACTTATTGATGCAAGACATTTCAGCTTTTCATCTGTCTTTCACTAATTTGTAAAAAAAAATAATTCAAAAAACGTATTTTCACTATTATTGTGGGGTATTTTGTGTAGAATGGTGACAACAAATTTAAATTTAATCCATTTTAAATGCAGGCTGTATATTTAGGTAGATTTTGCTGATATGAGATGAGATCTGGGAAATAATTTGTAACCAGAATTTTTTGTTTTGCAGGAAATCCTTCTCGTAGGTCCCAGTCGGAACCCCCAAAAAAGTCCCCATGGTTCCCTTGCTACGCCAAGTTGCAGCGGCCATGTTTCCACGTACGGGTAGTCAAAGCTGATGGACAAATTTTGGATTTTTCCACAATATGGGCAAATTTGGTATCCAAAATCGGGTTTTTTGGCATGAAAAATCGATTGCAACAATCGTTTTTGGGCTGTGGCCCTTCTGTAATTGTAACTGCTATGCCCTAGCCTGACCCTAGCCAAAAATTGGAAATGTTTCAAGTTGTTGCGGTGGATATTTGTCTAGAACCATTTCAACATGAATTGAAACCATTGATATTTGATCTAGACCTTTATGGGACCCTGTTGGGGTCATACTTGACTCCACTAATCATGAAAAAATTTAAATTGGCAAACTTCAGTGATCACTATCCAGCCACATGTTCTGTATCTGGCAGCATCTTTGTTGTCTACCATGGACTAGCTATGGTCAACTTCATTATTACTTTTACCTTATTCCATTCCTAATGATTGGTTAACTCAATTGCCTCTTCCTAAAACATAGAAATGCACCATACTATTGGTGAGAGGATTTCAGTTTGAGTCCGAGTTTGAAGCACTAGCTGATGACACTACCCACATCACTATTTGATCCCAGTGAGTTCATCAGAAAGCCTGGGGAAATCTCCAAGAGTTTTCACCTTCAGCTCAAGTTGAACAGGCACAGCCAGATGTGGGTAAATACATCATTGATGGAAGCTGGCTTATTCACCAAATGCCCTGGAAGCCTAGCTCTACCTTCAAAGACATTGCACAGTTTTACAGCAGCTTTATTGGTTCACGAGCGCCAGCCAGAGTGACCGCTATATTCGTTGTGTCTGTGTCTGTATGTTTGTCTGTCTGTCTGTCTGTCTGTCTGTCTGTCCAGAGCACAACTTCGTGGGATGTGATCCGATTTGGATGAAACTTGAATATGATGTTGATATCAATGCCAAGTTTTGTCTTCCTGGCGATGGGCGTCCCACGCCCATTGTGGGCGGGGCCACGCCCAGTTGTAATTTTTGTTTTTTTCCATATTTTTTCTCTTTTTTTTTTAATCGAAATTGTGCGCATTGGCCATATGTACAACATATAAAAAAAATTCAGTTTGACTCGGTCAATTTTGAGGGAGAAGATAGGTTTTGAAGAAATGGGCGGTGACAGACAGTAGGGTTGCAGCTAAGATTGCCCATTGTGGGTGGAGCCATGCCCACTTGTAATTTTTGTTTTTTGGTTCATGAGCGCCAGCCAGAGTGACCACTATATTAGTTATGTCTGTGTGTCTGTCTGTCCAGAGCATAACTCTGTGCACTTTGATCCGATCTTGATGAAACTTGGGTTATGTGTTCGATATCAATGTCTAGTTGTGTTTTCCTGGATGAGGGCATGCTATGCCCATTGTGGGCAGAGCCACACCCAAAAAACAGCCATTTTTAGGGGGTAGTCGGATTAAAAATCTATCTTCTCCTTGGGAATTTACTGAATGGAATGGGTTCTTCGGTATTTGAATAGCAAAATGAATTATCTAAAACTTGTCGTCCGATTTTTTTTTTTTTTTTTTTTTTTTTCATTTTCGTCACAAGGTCAAAAACTTAGAAAATTGCGAATTTTGACATAAAAATCATACGACCGCCCAAACTTTGAGAGCTGGGATGACAATATTTTTTATGCATAACCTTGAGGTCATTTCCCACCTAAAGTCTTGCAACCATTTTGCTCTATCTCGAACACCTTGCCCGTGGCACCCCCTTCAAGTTTGTTTTTACACTGATTTCATCAAAGTATGCATAATTATCCGAGGAGTGCGAAATGCCATATAGCCTATATGACGTTATATTGTTCCTGGAATGTTCCAGAGGAAGTTTTGCACCAAAGGTCATAATCCTTGACCTTTGACCTTTAAAGGCCACAAAGGTCAAATTTTCAAAGTTGTGGGAATCCAACCGGGTTTTCGACATTCTTCGACGAACTAACTCCAATAAGCTATACCACGTATCCTGTTTCCTTATTTTAATGTCCACAACATTGTTTTGTGACCTTTTAAAGGTTATGCAAAGGTCAAATTTTGAAAGTTGTTGAACGAAACCGGGTTTTCGACATTTTGTAGCTATAACCTGTCACCCGTACCACATCATATTGATCATTTTTATAAATTGGTCAAAAATTATCACATCGTCTCATCCTTGACTTCTGAAACAATCTACATCGTCAAATACCGCTCGTGAACCATCGTCGCCTCCCGGCTTGTAAAGAAGAACTTTGCTGCCAGAGCAGAAGTAGTTGTTGATTCTTCTGATGGTGGTCCCTCAATAAAAAATTATCAACAAAGATGTAAGCTTCACTCACTAAAGATCCAAGTATCAAGGAATAGACAGTGCTAGTTAGCAAAAGCATGTTCCTCAGCAACATGGACAATAAGCAGAGTATTATACACCTGCTTACTGATGTTTTTACTGCTGAAGGATTGATTGTGTCCCACACTAAACAGACAGGTGAAAACAACCTCCGTTCACCTTTTGTGGAGGTTGTTTTCACCCATTTTTGTGTTTAGTTGTCTTTGTCTTTGTGAGCAGGATATCCAAAAGTTGTGGACTCGTGAGGCCGAAACTTGGTGGATAGTTGGGTGTGTGACAAGGCTGAATTGATTAGATATTGGTGAAGATCCAGATACTATAATGAAACGATTCATCATAACAGATTGGGTATATATATCAGTTATGGAGAGAGGTTATAACAAAACTTTGTGGTCGAGTTGGGGGTTGGTGACAAGAACAGGCCAAATAGAGTTTGGTTAAGGTGTGGATGCAGATCTGGCCAATCAGTGGTATACAAAACATGTCAGTTTTTTGTTGCGTCCTGATCTCTTCAGTGTATTGGCTCTTCCACGAGCCTTGACTATGTATACAAAAAAACTTCAGCTTTGTGGAGGTGTGCATTCCACCAAGTGTAGTTCTCGTTTAACATGTAATTTTATTTACAAGGGGTCTTCAGAAATTGTATGAATAAGATGCTACCTTACAAACTACATGTATACTTGATAGTACTGAAAAATAAATGTTGATTTGTCATGGACTATTGTATGAATCTTATTTTGATTGTTTTTGCCACCAAGTGGATGACATTTGTAAAAAGACACTATGAGCAGCACAACCTGAGCTAATTGTATCTGACATGGCTCTTAACATGTTTTGAGCTGTTGGAATTCCATGATTGATAAATGCATGTGATTGTTGAACATTTTGGTTCACTGGTTAATTCCTGCACAGCTGATGATCTGCAATGACATTGTGCATGTACCTGAAGAACTAATGTGTTTAATTGCCAATGTCCTTGAGTTTCCATTGTTGTTGTTTATTTTTTTTAATATTCATGTATTTTTGAAATTATACGAGGTGTGTTTAAAAAGTATCCAACCTTAATTTTTCATGCGTAAACAAATGAAGCTAGGGAGGTGTGGTTTGGTGCAGTATGTAGGCGATCCTAATCCGTATGCGTGAATATTTTCCCACCTGCAGAAGCTGTCAGTTGCCGACAGACCGCTGATGAGTGAGGAAGTGTAAGTGAGCGCCGTCGGATTTTCGTTTTTGACAAAATGACGGATCACTGGTCTCATCGCCAGTGATCACTGTGTTTAAGAAGTTGGGATCGCTGTTCACAGTCTCCAGCATGTCCTGTGTGATCTCCAAATGGAGTTGCTTCTGCTCGATCATTAGCAAGTTTGGCACGAACTTCGCTGAGATTCTCCTTAAGGCCAAATCCTCAGTCACAATGGAATGAACGGATCCAGGCCTACCAGAACGTGCTTCACTTTCCACTGATGTGCGACCATCTTTGAAGCGGTTGTACCACTCTTTTATGTGTGTGGTGCCCATTGCTTCGTTCCCGAAGGCCTGTTGAATCTTGCGGATCGTTTCCACTTGGGAATCGCCAAGCTTTCCACAAAATTTGATGCAGTAGCGTTGTTCAAGTTTTTCCGTCATTTTGTCAAAAACGGAAATCCGAGGGCGCTCACTGACACTTCCTCACTCATTGGCAGTCTGTCGGCGGGAAAATATTCACGCATACGGATTAGGATCGCCTACATATGTGCACCAAACCATGCCTCCCTAGCTTCATTTGTTTACGCACGAAAAATTAAGGTTGGATACTTTTTGAACACACCTCGTATCTTTATCAAAATGATAATTTGGAAATCGATTGTTTAATGTGCATATGGTTTTGGCAGAAATGTTACTATTTGCTTCATTTATTGTTTGACATTGACTGCACCAGTGATGGGCTAAAATTTATATCCTACTTCGGCCTTAGTTATTTGAAAACTTGGTTTACAGATCCGCCGACTGTATAGTTGCGAAATGAAATATAAATATAAAACACATTTTTAGCCTTTTATATTTATAAATTTTCCACCGAAGGTGCAAAAGTTTCAAAATCCGAAATGTAAACGTCGGCATTTATTTTCAAAATATAATTTCGCGTGCCCGCACCAAAAGGCCGAGTCCCCTTTAACCAAACTGCGCAGTAGAGCTGTGCAGTAGTCTTCGGTCATGGCGTCTGAGCAGTGGCCAGCGTGGTTCAGATTGACTGGTTTCTGGGGCGAAAGTGATTGTTAAGAAGTATGTGAGCGGTTTAAATTTGAGTGACTGTATTGGTGATTTAATCACGCAACATCTTGATGACGAATATTCTGGCCAAACTATTGCATCAATTCAGTGCAGCAGAAGGGATGATTCGCAGGCTCCTCTCGATCGTGCCGATTTTGTTTCCGTCGAAAGTTGTACACTGTTGTTCGTATTGAAAGATTTTGGTGCCAAGTACGTCAAAGTTTCCCTGCGAGATGCTGATATTCAGCCTTCAACGGACCAGAAATCAGCCTTTGATGTGCTCATGGGGATGGCGAGACAGTACGATCAGATGCCCGCTGAAAAGTAAGAGCTGGTTATGGCTCTGATTGACCGTTTTGAGCATATTGACTCCTCGTAGACACCTTTTTTTAATCATATCCAGCACTATGCACTGGTGTGCACGCACACATCTACGACTTGGACAGTAATTTTCTCAGCATTGTTTCCATTTGTTTGATGATCCAACAGGTTTCTGTAAGAAAAACATGCCAGACTATATTGTAAAAACAATTTTTAATCCTTCTTTATTGTTTTTCACATCAGATGGTACAGTGAACATGGGCATCCTGCATTTGAATGGTCTTCCATCTTGAATGTCTTCTTAGATCCTCCTGGTCTGGGATTTATATTTATTTTCCCCCCACCTACCCTTGTCTTTTCCATAGAACATCCAAAAAAAAAATCAGAAAAATATATAATTTCTAAAAATTAAAATTATATTTATATTTATATTTCGACCTTACCGACCCTACATTTTAGCTGAAGAACTGTGTAAACCAAGTTATAAAATAACTAAGGCCTTAGCCAAGAAGTCTGTGTATAGTTTTCTTGGTAATTGGTGGAATATAAAAATATTACTTTTTTTTTGTTCTCATCTTTATTTTTCATTTTGTCTCTGAAATTCGTCCTTATTTTGGTTTTATTTAGCAAATGAGAAGGCATTTATTTATCTAGTTTAGTAAAACAAGACGGTCCTTTCGGAGAGACGTAGTGAGTGAGAGATTTGTCGGGATTGAAAGACATGTTCCATGTGTTGGATCAGCTTGTGATTTTATCCAGATCTGCAAAGTGAAGAGGCTGCTCCTTGCCGATCTGATGGATGACAGATGGTGCGGCAGAGGGTGGAGTCATCAGCAAAGAGATAGAGGATTTTACAGAGAATCATAGAGATCATTTATGAAACCGGAAAAAGAACAGGGACCAGAACACTGCCTTGATGAACTCTAACCTGGACAGGAGGGGATGAGAGATTTCCATTAAGGGCCACATGGCTATGACAGGGGAGGAAGTCTGCAAGCGATGAGTGGAGATGTCCTTGGATACCATAAGAAGAGTGGTGAGCAAGGCAGGGTGCGAGAGCGTAGCGAAAGCACCGTGATATGTTTGAGGATATGGCTCTGATTTTATGTCTGGCATTGAGTACCTCCATCCATTGTTGGGAGAGCAGAAGCAGCATATCCAGGAGTGAGTGACCTGGTCTGAAACCAAATTGATGATCGGAAATCAAGCCATTGGAGAAGAGGAAGGATTTAATATCTGAAGGGATGATGGATTCCATAACTTTGCTGATGATTGGGAGAAGGCTGATTGGTCTATAGTTGCAGGGATCTTTTTTTGCACCTTTGTTTTTTTAATGCAGAGCGGAAATGTTTGCTAATTTCCAAGGAGATGGCAGATGACCTTGAGCAAATGAGAGGGTGAATAGAATGAAGAGAGGGTGAGCAAGAGCAGCAGCTCAGCTTTTTCAGACGTGGGCTGATGCCTTCTGCACTGGTTGCAGTATCTTAGTCAAGGTTTGACAGCAAGCTATCCACCTTGTCAGGAGGAAAGGACACAGAGTCCAGGAACAGCTGGGTGTGATGAGGTAATGTGGGTTCAGAAAGTGATGGGTTTGGGACACAATATTTAGAACCAAGCATGGAGTTTAAGCATTCAGCCTTTTCACATGCATTGTCAGCTGTGCAGCCATTTAAGGTAATTGAGGGGATGGAGGGGGAACATACACCAGAAACACTTAACTCTATGCCACCAGCATTTGGAGGAGGGAGACAGGTTTGAGAGTTCAGACTTGAGATTAGAAAGATGTTTTCTGGCTCTCCTGAGGGCTTGCGTGCATGCACACACACATACATACCTTTGTGGAAGGAACTGAGATTGCCTTCGGTTGGATTGGCCTTCCAAGAGGTGAAGGCATGTTGTTGCAGGACAACTGCCTCACCACAAGCTTCAGTTTTCCATGGGTAGGAGGAAGGGTGGGACAACTGAAGATGAGGTGGGGATCAATCTGTGCATGAGAGCAAGTTTATTTGAAGTAATTCCTAGGACGAGTTGATGTCGGAAGAAGTGGAGATGGGAAATAAGTCTAGAAGTTTGATGGTTGCTCGAAGTCCCTGCCAGTCGGCCTGAGTGAAATGCCAGACAGGACAGTGCTGCGGTGGTTCTCTCATAATAGCGAGAGATGTCTACTTTGCCAAGCATGTGGTTAGTTGAACCGATTGGAGGAAGAACAACAGATATTTTCAGAGAAATTTGTCAAAAATAGATCCAGAAGAGATGGAGTACTGTTGGTTGAGATCCGGGTCAGGAAGTTGGCAGATCGTGTCGGTCCCAATGAGTCACAGACGTCTTCTTATGAAGTGTCATGGCAGGTGAGAGAGATACCCACATCCAGAGGAAGCGCGAGAGCTGGGATGAGAGGATAGAAGTTGGTCCATGTTTTTGGAGAGCGAGATGTAAATGGAGTAATCGATGTTTGGTGTACAATACAACACACATTAAAATGAGGGAGTGGAGGTGAAGCCGTAGCCAGAGGTATTCCTGTGGGTGTGGGGGAGAGAGTGCAGTGCATGGTGAGTGATGAAGAGAGCAACTCTGCTGCCAGAACGAGGCGAAGATTTGTCATACTGGAGGGGGGAGTAACCAGGGAGATGTACTCGGGAGTCAGAGACCCCTTGAAGGAGGAAATTGAATCATAATTCATGCACATAATTGAATCATGCACATGTATTGCAAATTGGGGATTTTTTTATAATTGTCAGATGCAAGAAAGGAGAAGTTGGATTTGGATGAAACGGTGGTTTTGGTATGCTGTTGGCCAAATGAAGAAATCAATTTTACGATTATTATTTACTTTAATTTCACAATTGATCAATTGATTTTCTTGTTTGTCCGGGCAATATATCAGCCATCCTTTGAGCTTGGGAGTTGAAATTTGGGGACAAAAGTGAAGATGTGCTTTGGCAAAAACAGTATTTTATTTATTTATCAATTACTTAATTATTATCGATTTATTAATTACTTTTATTTTCTTTCATCTTGGCAATATCTTAGATTAGATCCTGATCTCTTGATACCATTATTTGATACTATTTGTACATTGATACACTGCTTCTCCCAATTCTGTCTCCATGTTAAGCGTAGGGCTACTTGATTGATTCCGGGCCAAGCTAGACTCAGCTTTGAGGAGCGGCTGAAGAAGACGGCTTTATACACTAGAAAGGAGGTGGTTACGAGGAGATATGATGGAGATGTTTAAGATGATGAAAGATATAGATAAAATAAGTGCTGATGAATTATTCAGCAGAGGAGACAGTGATAGGACCAGGAGCCATAGCTTGAGAGTAAAGAAGAGGAGAGTTAAGACGGTAGTAAGGCAGGGGTCTTTCACTCAGAGTAAATGCATGGAATGGTCTCCCTGGAAAGGTAGTGGTAGCAGTAACAGTAGATAAGTTTAAATTAGAAGTAGATAGGTACCTGTAAGTTATGGAGGTAGAGGGGTATAGGGATGTTGATTTGACTTTTAGTTGGTTTGAGCATTGATGGGTGATTGTGTGCATGTGTATGGAGTGCTGTTGGTGGTGTCTTGTCAAGGGGGGTTGTGTGGTTGTGTGTTTTTAACCAAGCCCATGCCCCCTCCTCTGAGGGGAAGAAAAGAAAGAAAGAAAGAAAAAATTTTCATCCATTAAAAACACCTCTTTTTTTTTTTTTGCATTTTCTTCCTTGTATCTTATGTAGATGGGTTAGTGTGGTGTTTGTGCAGGCATGATGGGCTGAATGGCCTCCACCTGTGTTGGATTTCTTTGTTATTCCTTGTCATGTGTGTTGGTTTTTTTTTTGTTGGTTTTTTTAATTTTTCTTTAATAAACCTCTACCTCTGAAGGGAGATGGAGGTCATGTTTTCACCCATGTCTGATTGCCTGTTTGTCTTTGAATATGATGTCTCAAGTTGTGGATGGATTCAAACGAAATTTGGTGAAGAGGTTGGGTGTATGACAAGGACGTATTCAGTAGATTTTGATGAAGACCTGGATCTGGATACGAAAAAAATTTTTTGTAACGATTCTTCACTATGGAGAGGTCAAAACAGGGCTTCACTTCATATCAGGGCCAAAACAATATATAGCATGATATCTTGAAACATTGTGGATGGGTTGTGCCAAAACTTGGTGGATGAGTTGGGTAGATGACAACAACAAGCCGATTAGATTTTGCCGTGTGACGAGGGCGAAAAGCTGGATCTGCGTCCTGACTAATCGGTGGGATACAAAACATAAACTCTTGAGCTTGGTGCAGGTATGCGCTCTACTAAGTGATGTTCTCGTTGGTCTTACATTTGTTTTGATCCATTCCCAGGCCCCCCTGCTGGACTGAAGATGAATGTATTGTCAGCAGACAGGTCAGCAACGAACTCAATTTTTATGAGGACAACAATTTTGGTGAGTAGTCTTGGCCTGAACTCAGAATTGCTGCCCCAGGTTTTGTAGGTGCACATTTATGTTTTATCTCTGCAGGGGGCGGGGGGGGGTCATAAATAAATAAATGTGACATTAAACAGCGAACTATCAGGGTGGGAGTTTGACGGACTGGTGTTGGTTGGTAGGGAGCAGTTGTCGGTGCATGGAGACATGCTCAGGTGCACTTTAGTACGTGAAAAGGAGTAACGAGTAAGGAAGGAGGAACGTGCCAAATGTGGATAATCTTGGCAGAGTGATTTTTGAACCCAGGTGTGAGTGTCATATCAAGGTTTCTATTGTAAACAAAACAAACATCTACATTCTGCATTTGTTTAGGAAATCCCTTCTGTCTCATTCGCCATTGCAGCCATGTTGAGGATAGTGTTGCAGTTAAAACTTCTGGTGTTGGATGACGATGTTTGTTTATGTATTTATTTATTATTTACGACTGACCCTGCCCCCCCCCCCAGAAAAAATTGCTCATCGGCTGATCCAACAGAAAGTTGCTGATTATAAGCTTTCACCTGGTGCTTCTCCGATAAAGGTATTACATGCAACAATATCTGCAATGTTGGTCTGTATTACACGGCATAATCAAAGGGGCTGCCTTGCTTTGTACCGTTTTGTTACAAATAAATGTAGGATTTCCTTTTTGTTTCAATTTCAGAAGTGAAGTTTGTGTGCTTTCCTTTAGAGGTGATGTTTGTATCCATTCTACATTTTTCCTGAACCATATTGATATGGGTTCGGTGAAGGGGAGTTTCCCGGCCGATAACTGAAGCTGACAAGCCGTAGATAGCTCCGTCGCATGATGGGTTGCGAAGCAACCACAGATGCTGTCTGAGATGCTTAATATGGGGAGGTTTTGAGCGTTCAAATCCCACTTTACCTTCCCGGCAAATTAATCGCCCAAATAAGGACTGTGCTTCCCAACACTCCACTGCAGTCAATCAAAACGGCAGTGTGATGAAGAGTGGATGGAAGATGATGAAGAGTGGAAGAGTGAAAACATAAGTGGAATGTTTGCAAATGACTGACCATAATGAAACAGCTTGGTGGAACTCCCTGTGTCACTATTGGACTATAGTCTATCGAATGGAAAGAAGACTGTTGGCTAGTTTGGAAAATGGTTTATAAAGGTTGGCAAAGGCATATATTTGCAAGGCAAAAAGGGTCACAGAAGAAAGCTCTCACCACTCACACGTCAGCCCACTTAGTCAGTCAACTTATCTCAATTTCTATGTGAGCAGGCACCTCCATCATTCTGAGGGAAACGGGATTAGAAAGAGAACTCCACGGGTAAAGTGGTTAGATCAAGGCACAGGGTTGGCCTCTCACCCGACGCAAGCTGGCATGCTCACTTTGGTGCCAACGTAAGAAAGGTGACTGAGAAAGAGGAGGGCAGAGGATGTAGTGCACTGTCTTGGGAGAGGTGCATGTGAATGCCTGTCGTGCTTTAGAGGAAAGCGTGAGATGCAAATCAGTAACACTGGCCACCCCTAAAGGATGAGGGCTTATTGTTAAGAGTTCTTGTGCATTCAAAGTGAACAAATTGAAAGTAGGGAAAGCTAGAAAAGAAAGTGTAAATCAGTGTCTGGTTGGCACGTCCAGGGAACCTCCGCTGCACCGAATTTACCAACTTTGATCGTCTTCGCAGGTTGTCTTTTTTCTCCAACTCCCCTAGATGTGCCAAGCTTTTATTCTGCGAAAGGTTATGTTTTGGTCGCTGTGTATTTATTTATTTGTGAATACGTGTGTTTGTTTGTTATTTGCATAACTCAGAAAGTATTAAACCGAATTGCATGAAATTTGGTGGGATGATTCGTGAGTATCCAAGGACGATTTGATTAGATTTTGGGAGCGATCGGGTCAAAGGTCAAGGTCATGAAAAGGTCAAAAACACTCTTTTGAGCATAACTTCCTTCATAATACAGCTATTGACATGCAACCACCGCCATATTGTTCCATGACGAGATACCTTTCGGATATGTAGTGTCGGATTTGACGTAGCGTCATCGGAAGTGCGTCTCAATGACGTCACAAGATGACGTAAATTTTCAATTTTCGATCTCATCAGTTTTGATCATACCGTTTTGTAGGACTTACCTTAAGGACGTCACACACCAAATTTGACTTCGATCGGACTGACCGTTATGACGTCATTGACGTTTGAACATGACGTTTTTCAATTGTGGCTAAAATGTCCTGATATTTTACATTCAAATATCGATATAATTTATAAAGCAAAGTCTCCCAAATCCAGGCATTAGGATCAGTACCAAAATATCTGTTTATTGATGGTCAGGTTTTGCCAATTAACTCTGTAGTCAAAATATACTTGTAGGCATAGCTTCAGATCTAATAGAGCTATTGACATGAAACCAACGTTAAAACGTTCAGTGAACGACGAGCTTTCAGAATGGTAGTCCCCGATTGGACATGACGTCCACGGAAGTGCGTCAAAATGACGTCATTTTTCAACTTTTTAATTTTTCAGTGTTTATCATTCCATTTTGTTAGACTGCCTTCAAGGAGGTTACACACCAAATTTGACGTCAATCGGACTGACGGTTGTGACGTCATGGACGTTTTAAAATGACGTTTTTCAAATGTGCCTGGAAAAAAGTTGCGGCGGCGAAGGTATGCGCTCTACCGAGTGCCCGTTCTAGTTTAGCCTTTGAATTCATCGGCTTTTATTGTATCCTCCCGAGCTGAGGCATGGTTTGGGTCTCCAAAAACTGTGTGTGGTTGTGTGCACGCTAGTACACTGAATGGATCAGGACATATCAGGATGCGAGAGGGGAAATGCCAACAGCAGATTAGAAGGACGAGATAGAGGAAGACTGACAAGTGAAGGTTGTGGGGATGTCTGAGAGGATGCTTGGGGAGGACAAGATGGATACAGAATGATACTCCAAAGAGGGAACACTGGAAATTGGGGTGGTGTTGAGGGTAGAAAAGATCATGGTTTTGTAATGGGGACAATCTGAGATGGTGGTGACCATTTACGGGTGGACGAGAACAACATGTCAACCATACTTGGGAGTGACTGTTCTCATACTGGCTTGGTTTCTCGAGGCAAAAAATCTTACGTCCTTAACTGCATTTTTCAGTCACACGCGTGGAATCGAAGAGGTTGTTGGTTCAAAATCTATCACCACGAGGCCACCATTAATTTATGATTGTCTTTTTAATCCGTTGTTTTCCTTGTTTTCCTTGCATGACTGTGTGGTTCAACAAACCCTTTGTTTCATTTGGAAAACCAATGTGACAATTGCTTTATTATACTGTATTTCCTCCAATTAACAGGTAGTTATTGGGGTAAAGAGAAAAAAAATTAAAAACAAAAACTGCAAAACCATTTGTACCATTTTATCCATTACCATCCATTGTGTATCCATTACCAAAAGGAACAGTGTCCATCTGTCATGCTTTATTGGCCCCCGTTGGATTTAGTCTGAAACTGGGGCTTATGAATTTGGTCCCTATTTTTGTCTGTGCGTCCGCAACCATATCCCGGACATATTGTTGAAGATTCGACGGCGCTTAACAGCACTGCCGTCTCAGGGGTTATAGCGCCGGCTAGTTCGGCACAGGACTCGGGTCACGCGCCTCAGATCACGATGCCAAAGTACCCCTGTGCCTTGCCAGTTGGGGATATACACCCCGGTTACAGACTGGGTTTGATCAGAGACCGAGCGAAGTCTGCCACAGTCCGTAACCAGTTTGGTTTTAAATACAAATTGAGCGATTGTTCCTCAGCGCGACACGAATAAATTCAAGGCAGCAAATCTCGTATGAATCAGCCAGATTTCTTGGGGACACATCGGGGAACACGACACAAGCAAAGCATTCACGACAATGTTATAATTCATCTATAACCCGCTCTTATCTAGGGAGCTACGGATACGGGTTTCGAAGAGAGCCCCAGCAAAATAAACCTTAGGCCTGACAACATGCAGACAAGACACTGAGTACTTGGTGGTGCCTCATGGACGAGAGGAAAAGTGTCGAAGGCACGAATGCAACTCGTGACAAGCTGATGGTGTCGGATTTGAGCGCCCAGCTCGAGCATGTAGCGTGGCAAGATGGCGCTCGTACTCGTATCAGCTTCACTCGCGCATGCTGCGTGGCAAGATGGCGGCGACGACGTCCTTTTGTCGGCACCGCTCATGCACCAGCCTCTGCGCGTCCAGCCCCTGTAAGGTCGACGGCACAGGAGACAAAGATCTATGGTGTGTTCCAGCTGGTTTCTCACAAGGTCCAGTATGCGAATCCAGGTCTGGCCTGTACACCAGACCAGGCCAAATCTGGGTGTTGGGCTCCGCAGGCGGATCGATGGGATGAAAGACGACGTGGTCCAGCCGCGCAGGGAGCAAGGACAGTCAGAGGCCCCATGGCTAGACTCACGATGAACCTGTGGATGACCTGCAGGCTGGATCCATGGCCAAGGAGGAACAGCCGGCCAAGCCACTCTTCATGAAGCAGATCGCAGACCGTAAAGAGCAGTTCCTCCCTTGCCTTTTTGGGGCGGGCCTTTCGAACCACCCCTGGGGACCCGTGATTGGTCCATCGTTCGAGTTTGCCGCAGCTCTCCCCCAATGGGTTGCTGGCACGTCTTGCTGACTGACTCTGTCAAGGCGCTGGGTGGGGGCTCGTTAGGGGGAAGGAAAAAAAGGCGCCTCTCGGTACACCATCACTGTACGAACACTGGACAGCCTGCTACACCTCCCGACACTCATGTAACGTCCAATTACCAAACAACCTGGCTAAACATGTATTTAAGGTGGGATCTGGGCTAATCCTATATTTAATAACACACGAAGGGCCCATTTCCACAACACTACCCCCACCTTTCTCCCGAGGCTCTCCTGAGCCTCCATTTGGGGCAGCCCACGGTCATGGCCCTGTCTAACGTACAGCACAAATCTCCCATTTACTCTAACCCACAATATGGGAAGCACTTGACTCCAAAAACCAAAGTGTCACAGTAAGATTAGCATGTCCCTATCCTCATGTGTCGGATCACTAATCTAACAAACACATTCACACTCTATGCACAATACTAAACATTCTAATTATGGATTTGCACAGGAGGGCATTCAATTTTACTTTCATTCAAAGGTTCAAAGTTCCCTTGCGTGTTCGCTCCTTCATGCCCCCTCCCGGCAGTATTTTCTATTCACCCCTGAGGGTTTCCTCACTTCGTGGCCCAATTCGTCTCTCACCAGTTGAGTTCAGTCGGCCCAGTGGCCTAATCTCACAGAGTTCTTCGGCCCACTGAGCCCACAAAATGGAATGAATCTTCAGCCGCAACGTCCCACAAAAGCACTTTGGCCTCAATGGCCCACAACAATGCTTCGGCCCATATGGCCCACAAAATGACTTTGGCCCATATGGCCCACAAAATGACTTCTCGGCCGGAATGGCCTACTCACGAGCAGCAGCAGGGAACAAGCCCTGCATTGGACAGCAGGTGGCACGGTGATATCGATGGTAAGCAAATGCAGTTTGGAGGCGTTCTTAAGGGTGCAAGTGGGTGTGATGACCTCAGACTCGGTGAGATGGAGTGTACCCTTACTATACCCTTCCTCGCCTGACTTGCTTTGGCAGGACTTGTTTTGGTATGGTCCTCTTAATAAGTTTTTTTTTTTTTTAATTTTATTTTATTTATTTATTTTTAGCAGACAGGATGGTGTGTTTTAGCAGACAGTCATTCATTCCACAGTGCCACACACCCAGTCCACAACACCATCCAACACCTTTCACTTAATCAACTGTTATCTTTGTGAGTGTGTGCTCATGACACACTGGCCTCTCTGGTACTTCGAGAGGGTGACCTTGCCTGGCCTTTGTTAACAAATTTTCCCATCAACACTACTCGTACCAGGTGTCACGCATGAATGGTGCGGAGGAGAGTTCATCGAACCTAACCATTTACTTTTAGCTCTTAACAATTAAACAAACCCCGCTATGGCTTGAATGATCCTTATGACCAATTTTCCCGACCTGGCACACTGTTCCATCCTTTTAAACCTGGGCAAGGCCCTTATTTGTCTTTTTTCATCTGGTGGTGCCAGGCATAACTCGCTGGCTGGGGAGTGTGACCACTACTCGGACTCTTTGCCTGCTTCCAATCATGGGTGGAGGACACCCAGCGACCTCGGGGTTCACCTGAGTGTGCTTCTGGTGCTCCTAACTTAGGGGTGGCTCTCTCTAGCCCCCATAATGTGCTCTCCTGGTATGAAAACCTTCTGTGCTGTCCTGGCACTCAACCCTACTGTGCTCTCCTGGTGCTAAAACCTACTGTGCTCTCTTAGCATCTCTGGCAGCCTTCACCTGCCAGGATCCCCCAAAGCCCTGGTGCCCTCTCTCCCGACTCACCACCTTCCAATACCATGTCACACTCCCAGCCAGTACCACCATACGTTGGCCTGCACCTACCCCTAGCAGTCTGCCTGCACGATGGAACAGCAGCCAGAATCCATGTCAAATCCTCTAAGTCCCCCTAACCTACACTAACTTGGTTAGGAGACTCCTACCGACAGGGTACGTTGTTCGCACTCACTCTCCTCATTCACACAAACACGCCATTCACCCCAAACACTTTAGTCATTCATTCCACAGTGCCACACACCCAGTCCACAACACCATCCAACACCTTTCACTTTTATGTTAAAACAAAAACACACCAGTCCTTCGGATCCCACTTGGTCATCAAATTTAACTGAGACACTTTTTTTTTAATCAAACCCCAATCAATTTGTCACTACGTCCGTCGTCCACTGGCCTCCTCTAAACTGCCCTAATCGTTTATTGCCAACAATTTAAAGAAAACATCAATATCTCTTCACCAGCCTCATGAACCTCTGCATGGTTCTAACCTGGCATTTAAGTCTTTCCTCAAACAAGCCACTCTTTGTCATCCACTTGTTTCAGGTGTGTTTAACGCTCTGCCTGTGATGTCTCCACTTTTTTTTTCTTTTTTTAAAAAATAATCACCCAAACCACTCGTTCCACTCTTATCCCTTCTGTCAGTCTCTCAATTTGCAATCACTCTCGGTATAATTTCCAATCAAAATTTTTACATCCCAATATGGCCTGCTTCTTTGGCTCATTGAAAGGGGAATGAGGGAACAAATCCCTCATTACCCATTACATGACCCCGCCGCTTTTCCGCCACGGCTCAAAGGGGTCACATCAAAATTAGGGTTGTGGTCCACCCCCTCCTCTTCTCCAGGTTCGCGGAAGTCAGGTATACCCCAATTGGGGGAGCGGCCTCCCCCTCTTCTCTCTAACTCCCTGAAGACAGATAAACCCCACTAAACTAGCCGTATCCCTCGTGTCCTCAGAGAGATTTGAAGACCAAGTGACACATGGTGGTGTCGCTGCCGGCCCCTTCCTGTTCTAAAATGGGTACGGGGAGTATGTGACGCATGCCAGTGCCGCTTGCTACTCATCTGCGCTCTACCCCGAAGTTGCTGTGAGGCTGAGAGAGAAATTAAAATCCAATTTATAAAGCCTGCTCCTGGATGCTGCACCTCCAACTCTTCAAGAACCCATGCGGAGCTGTCCATTATGGTCTCCGTCCCCTGTGTCAAGTTCTGTCCTGGTGGCATTTCTATTTCCCCTTGCACCTCTCACCTATTTCCAACGTCACCACTCATTCCACGCTCAGGACTCCCACACACAGCAGGCTCCACACATTTCAAGGTTATGTGTTGACATTCCACACATTCAACCTTGCCTGCGTACTGACCAACTGCCTCGCATTCCAGGGTTACATTCTCGACCGCCACGTGAGTACCCATGCATGTTTCGGCCTTGGCAGCACACACCGGTGCTGTAGTCTGGACTGTGGGCTCACAGCATTCATTCACAGGCACTCATTCACAGGCACTCCACACACACATTCAGGGGTCATGCATACGTGCACCCCATCGGACAGTCTCCTCATTAACATAAAATCCAATTCCTAACTTAAGCTCATCGTCCACACCATGTATGCATGTGCCCTCGTACCTGCTCCGTTCCAGAGCCACCTCGGTCCGGTCGCGTCTCCAGCAGGTTGCTCATCATCGGTTCGCCACACTCCTCTGGGGCTGTCAGCTCCACATGCTGGACCTGCTCAAAATGTGTTTCATTCGTCAACAATCCCGTTTGCTCCCTCAATGTCTCCTTCACCAGGGTTTGCTCTAATTGTTGTTTCATCCGACGAGTGATGACAATCCAGTCCCGATATAATTTCGTCCGATTACCTCCTTCTACGTTACACACATGTAACGTCCGATTACCAAACAACCTGGCTAAACATGTATTTAAGGTGGGATCTGGGCTAATCCTATATTTCATAACCCACTAAGGGCCCATTTCCGCAACAATATATGTACCGATTTTTATTTGTACTTTGCACAGAAAACACATGATGGTGTGTATGTGTGTGTATATATATATATATATATATATATATATATATATATATATATATATATATATATATATATATATATATATATATATATATATTGTTGCGGGGCCGGGTATCGGCCGCAGGTGCGACCGCTAGATGGAGCCGCAAGTCGGCTCGACCGATCGCCCGAAATTCAGATCCTACTTCTCCGGAAAACTCCAGAGAATACGGATCCTTTGCTTTGGACTGTGAAGCGTCAATATTTCCACCACGTGGTACAGGGTTATTCGCCAAATCTCAAAATACCTGGAGACCATGTGGTGATCTACCGAGTCTTCACACCCTCGACAGCACCCATACAGAAACGAGTCGCTTAGCGAGCTCGTTACATGTGCGATTCCAAGCGGTTTAATCGCCGAGAACCGTCGGTCCCGGTTGTCCCGTTATATTGGCAATGGCCAGCTAATTCCCCGGCACGTGACACGCTCAGTCAATGAAAGAATAGGCGCGAACGAGCTGAAAACATTTAACAAATGGGGGTTTATTTATACAATAGGTGGGGAATGAGGGAAGCACGTCAGGCAAGAGCTAAACCGAATAATAGGCAAATAATGTACAGCAAAGCACTTATACAATTACTACTTAAAGACGGGGCTCACAGGACACACACACTCACGCATAAAGAATCGGACCAAATTGCCTTTAATTGGACCTCCAGCCCGGAGGACAGTCGAGCTGAAGATCAGGGAAGCTGCGCGTCTCTGCCCGGGTTCGCGGCGGACTGCATCTCGCGCTTCAGAGGTGCCTCATCTGGCGCTCGGCTGGGCGGCCACTCCCTCCCGGAGCTCCGGTCACCGAAGGACGGACCAGCGCAGCCGAACCCAGCTGCGGTGAGACGAGGTGATCTCCCTCCACGAAAAAGGGTCGCTTGCTCTAACACGCCAGATGAGGCACCTCTGAAGCGCAAGATGCAGTCCGCCGCGAACCTGGGCAGAGACTCGCACTCCAGCAGACCCAGTACACCGCACACTCTTTTTTTGCTCGTGCCGACCACACTCTCTCTGTCCTTCCTTCGAGGGAGGGTCCTCTTTTTATGGCCACTCGCCTTCTCATTGGTCGGAACCATCGCGCGATTCCCTGGCCGCCCTCCATTGGACAGGCGCATGGTAGGCGGGGCAACTCCCACCCCTCTGGGCGGAGTCCCGAGCGGAGGCGTTTGTGGTTCCGCCCACCGCCTCTCCTCTGACCGTGTGTCTAATGGCGATCGTGTTGAGACGGGGCAGGGAAGACGCCCGCTCCTTGCCGATTGGCTCAGGAGGGACGCCATGCCTATGCTTGACTCCGCTCACGTGCGCGCCTGCTGGCGATCGTGTTGAGTCGGAGACGGGGCAGGGAAGACGCCCGCTCATTGCCGATTGGCTCAGGAGGGACGCCATGCCTATGCTTGATTCCGCCCACGTGCGCGCCTGCTGGCGATCGTGCGAGCGTCATGGCGTCAGGATGGAAGTGAAGATGGCGTTATCGTTGGTGTTGTTAAATAAAAGAAAACCTGACTATTAAAATAACTTCACAGCACATTTACATTTATTCACCCATTAGACTCGGGGATGGAAGCTATTATATCTATATAACACATACTTATCGAAATAACTAAGCTGTAGGAACCTGAATGTCTGTGTGCTCATGCCTTCCAGATTCGCAACAATATATGCACGTCATCATTATTATTATTGTTATTATTATTATTATTATTATTATTATTTCCCCGATATTAAATCCAAGATGGCCGACCAGCAATTTTAGTTGTACATAAATATGGGCTAGCCCTTTACCTCCGTACAGCTGAATTGCTAAAACGGGGGCAATGGTATTTTATCTTTTTCTTTTTTTTTTGCTGTCTGAGAATAATAAAAATGGCAATGTTGTCAAGCCAATCATTTATTTTCGTGGTTGGAAAACATGATCAATTATTCTGACAGCAGGAACCATTTGGAATATTGTGACATACACGAAAGGAGTACACAAATTATTTTTATATATTATTTACTTATTACCTCCTCCACCAAATGTGTGAAGGAGGTTATGTTTTCACCCCTTTCTGTGTGTCTGTGTACAGGATATCTCAAAAATTTGTGGACGGATCCAGATGAAATTTTGTGGGCAGGTTTGGTGTGTAACGAGGATGAGCTGATTCAATATTGGTGAACATTTGGATCCAGATCCGACGACTAAAATATTTTTTTTTAAAGTGATTCTTCACCATTGAGAGATAAGGTGAAACTGATATATAGCACTATATCTCAAAAAGTTGTGGACAAATTCAGATGAAACTTGGTGGACAGGTTGGGTGTGTGACCACGAAGAATTGATTCGATTTTGGTGGATCTGAATCTGGCTCTGGATACGAGAATTATTTAATTTTTTTAAGTGATTCTTCACCAGTGAGAGATGCGGCCAAAAACGATATAGTTAGTAATGTTTAGCATGATATTTCAAAAATGTATTTGGTCTGATATGTTCTCATGGATCAGGCATTACATGGTGGAGGTATGCGCTTCACCGAGTGTCCTTCTCGTATTTTTATTTTATATTTATATTTTATGTTTGTGTGGTGGATGGGGGAATTTCATAGATGAAATAGGTTCATGCGGAGTTGCTTGGCCCGTGGACGTGTCTGAGACATCTCAATGTAAACTAAGTAGGAAAACTGAATTTAAGTGTTGTCACCACACGGGAGGGGGGGGGGTGCGGTGTTGATTCGATGGGGATTAAGGATAATTTCCCCCTGTTTTTTTTTGTTTTTTTGTGTTTTTTCGATGACAAACCAGCAATGGAAGAATTGCGTTTTACTCGGTGTGCAAAAGTAGAATATCAATACTCGGTGTACAAAACATTAGGAGCACCTCTTCTTTCTATGATCCCTTATTGGTTTCACCTGTTAAATCCACTTCAATCAGTGTAAATGAAGGGGAGGAGACAGGTTAAAGAAGGATCTTCAGGCCTTGAGACTTGGATTGTATGTGTGCCACTCAGAGGGTGAATGGGAAAGACAAAAGATTTAAGTGCTTGAACAGGGTATGGTGGTCTCTGCTAAGTGCTCCTGTTTGAGTGTCAAGAACTGCAGTGCTGCTGGGTTTTTCATGCTCAACAGCTTCCTGTGTGTATCAAAAATGGTCCACCAGCTAACGACAGGCCAGTGGTCGAAAACAGCTCATTGATGAAAGATACCAAAGGAGGCTGACACAAATTTTGCAGAGCAACAGGTGGGCTACTGTTCGTAAACTGACTCCAATACACCATTGGTGCCGAAAGACCCATAAAAGAATACACAACTCGTCGTACCTTGGCATGAATGAGGTATGGCAGCCGACGATACTCCAGACTTCCACTTTTTTCGGCAAAAACACAAGAACCTGCGTTTTCAGTGGGATAAGGAGCGAAAACACTGGGGATTGGAAAAACAGTCTGGTCTGATGACTCCTGGCTCCTGCTGTTTCACGTTGATGGGAGAACTTTGATCTGGAGACAACTACATGAGTACATGCATCCATCATGCCATGTGTCAACATTGCAGGCTGGTGGTGATGGTGTGGGGTGGATTTTCCTGGCACGCATTGGGCCCCTTGATAAAAGTGGAGCAACGTTTGAAGGCCACAGGATATCTTAACATCATTGCTAATCAGGTGCATCCCTTGAGCGCAGCAGTGTATCTTTGTGTGAATGGATTTCTTCAGCAGGATAATCCCCCATACCACAAGGCTAGGATTGTCCAGGAATTGTTCCATGAACATGACAGTGAATTCAGCTCTCGGTTGTGGCCTGCCCAGTTGCCAGATCTCAATCCAATTGAGCATCAGTGGGATGAGGTGGAACAAACTATTTGGCATCGAGATCCATGGCAGCCAACGTCACACAACTGTGGAAAGCATTGGAGTCAACGTGGGCCAACATCCCTGTGGAACGCTTTTGACACCTTGGCGAATCCATGCGCTGACACATTGAGGCTCTTCTGAAGGCAAAAGGGGATGCAACTTAATATTTGGAAGGTGTTCCTCAGGTTTTATACACTGAGTGTATATGGTAATATTTCTCGAAGCAAAAAAAAATTTTTTAATGGTGAAAGGAAGGAGCATACAAACAACCATAGCCCCGGTGACTGCAACAACTACGACCACCTGCAGAGACAAAAGTGTTGATCAAAAGCTGCTTGGAAATGAGAGGTGTGCAGTTTCTTGCAGCTGCAAGTGCCAACCCAAATTATCCATGCCACCATGTCCAACCACCCATAGACCCCGAGACACATGAGGACTACACCACAAGGACACTACCGTGACATCCTAATAACATCCCCCACTTATCGATGATTACGACAAAAAAAAAACACATCCGTACCTGCATTACCGTAAATGCAATCAATATCCTGGGCACTAAACCCCTACCCATCAACAACAGAGAAATTACACCCTCGGTCTGATTGTGTTCACTTTCACGACCTCAAATGTGGACAACTGCAGCTCTTGCATTACAAACATTGACTTGATGACACCTGCAGCTTCTGCCAGGACACCCCACACACACAATAAAACACATTATGGAAGATTGTGCAGTCCGGGATCCATGAAGGCAAGAGCACAGCATATTTGATGTAGGGAGACCGATACCGCGGGCCTGTTCGATTCGAACTGACTGGGGCTAACCAAGCAACTACGTATTATAAAAATATCCTTTTTTTTTTCCACGTCTTTCACTTCATTTTGCATCCTTGTTGAGACTCGCAGAAAAACACATATGTTTGAAATATATCATGCTGTCTTAAATCCATCAGCGAAATGATGGGTAAGTACTCCTTGCACTTAAAACAACTGATAAATGCTTTGACAGCCAATGTCAACACAATCGTGATAACAAAAGTTATCGTGATGACTCCACAAGTGTTCACGTTACGTGGAATGCATAATTATGCGAATGCAATAAATTGCTTCATTGTGTGGAGAAAAGTGGAAGTTTGCTAAAGATGCAAAAATTTAAAACCACCACACATGCAACAACAGTGCATCATCCAGTAAGTGGCCCTTCTTGTAGAGGATTGACAGAAATGTGCTCAAGGCATTTATTGGGGAAAATGACATTTGGTGCTTATCCAGTTATTCACGGTCTTTTTCCAGATTGTCTTGAGGTAACATTGATATGTTTTCTGAGGTTGTGCAAGGCATTATTATTATTGTTGTTTTTATTTTTAAAAATAATTTAACTTTTTTTAAATTTTAACAAGGACAACCTGTGTTTCTGTTCTGAACCCGCAGGTTGCCATATACGTGCATGGAACACAGGGAACACCATCTTTTGTACGTCTGTACAAATACCCAAATTTTGGTGGGCCAGACACAGCTATTGCCAACAAGAGCTTTTTCAAAGGAGACCATGCCACACTCATGTGGAACAAGAATGGTGTGTCTGCTTAGTTTCCTTGGGCCCCCAGTTTGTTACCTCTGCCACTAAAGGTGAAGGAGGTTATGTTTTCACCCCTCTCTGTATGTTTGTGTGCAGGATATCTCAAAAAGTTGTGGACGGATCCGGATGAAATTTGGTTGGCAGGTTGGGTGTGTGATAAGGATGAACTGATTAGATTTTGGTGAAGATCTGGATCCGGATCCAACAAATAGAATTTAAAAAAATTGATTCTTCATCATTGAGAGGGCCAAAAAACGATATATATGGCACGATGTCTCAAAGTTGTGGACAGATTCGGACAAATCTTGATGGACATGTTGGGTGTGTGATGAAGAATTGATTCCATTTTGGTGAAGATATGAATCTGGATCCCATAATTTTTATAGTTATTCTTCACCATTAAGAGATAGGGTAAAACTGATAAATGACACGATATCTCAAAAAGTTGTGGACGGATTCTGATGAGCCTTGGTGAACATGTTGGGTGTGTCGCAAGGACGAATCGATTCGATTTTGGTGAAAATCTGAATATGAATATGATAATTATTATTATTATTTTTTTTTAAAGTGATTCTTTACCATCGAGAGGTGGCCAAAAACGGTCAAGCATATTTACCTCCGCCACCGAAGGTGAAGGAGGTTGTTTTCACCCCTCTGTCTGGCTGTGTGCAGGATATCTCAAAAAGTAGTGGATGGATCTGGATGAAATTTTGTGGACAGGTTGGGTGTGTGACAAGAACAAGCTGATTAGATTTTGGTGAAGATCTGGATCCCAATCTGACTACTTGAATTTTTAATGTGATTCTTCTCCATTGAGAGATAGGGATAAACTAATGTATGGCATGACATCTGAAAAAGTTGTGGACGGATTCGGAAGAAACTTGGTGGGCAGGTTGGGTGTGTGACAAGTAAGAATTGATTCGATTTTGGTGAAGGTCCGAATCCGGATCAGGATACGAGATTTATTTAAAATAAAGTGATTCTTTACCATTGAGTGATTGTCGTCAGGTTCACGATGTTAAGAGCCAAACTTTCGTTCAATATCGATGGAGATTTGTAAATATTCCCATTTTTGGAAAGCCTTTGGTCCACTAAACACAAAAACCAATGTTTCCATTTGAATCGAATACTTTTTCAGCCGCCATCCTGGATTTCAAAATGGCTGCCATTTAGTTACTGTTTTTATTTATAACTCAAAAACTAAGCAAGATACGAAAATGATTTCAATGGCTATACCCGCATTTTTGGGGTGGAGGTAAATGATGGTGCAAGTAGAAATCTATTTTGATAGCAGCCATCCTGGAATTCAAGATGGCTGCCATCAAAAAACCTCTTTTGTTTGTTATTGTATCAATTATTGTATTAAAATTGGAACACAATTCTTAGCGATAAGAGCCTAACATTTTAAGCTCAGGAAATTGATGCATGTATTGACATCAAATTGAAATTATTTAACAATTCCAAATGCAGGTTATCTTATTATCCACGATGGTCACCATTCAAAATCTATTTTGGTCTACAACTTACTTGCAGCTTAAGAATTGTGAGCCGAGTAGTTTTGGGAGCATCTCCACATTTTCAAAGTCGAGGAAAATGATGGTGCAGCTATCTGAAAAAGTTCTGGTATTGGCTTGCTGCAACCTACGATATTTGCCCACCAGTAGTTATTTCTGTATCACCTACAGCTATTTTGTGGCAACAGGTAATTACCATGCATGCCTGTTGACAGAACGTACGGCATGAAGTACATGTTTGTATGGTGCAGGGCATCGAGCACCTACTAACGTGGCTTTATGGGCTGGTGCATTGTCAACTTCTCACATAAAAACTTCCTTCACTTTATCATGTCTGATAATATTCTGCAAAATGTACCAGATCAACATACAAACTGTGACACTAGAATCAAGCCATAGAAATCATATTCGCTGGACCAAACGGTTTTAGTTCAATTGTCATCTTCTGAACTGTCATCAAACGCAGGAATACTGAAGGAGTTGTCATCATTTTGGCATTCCGTGTTGCATGAACAGAGGTCTGTAGAGGCAAGATTGTGCGAACTGCAACCACACCTGCGTGTCGAGCAATCGCCCTTGCAGTGCCAAGAAACCATCTCAATTATGGCGTTTGATGCAGGAAGATCATCTGTAGTATGGGGCAGAAGATTACCATTAGCGTCTTGGAAGAATCCATCTTCAGTGGATCTACAAAGGTCTGATGTGCAGTACTAGCTTGGCCCCACACTCTAGCCTGGACATGGACTCTCAGAATATTCTGCTTCAATGCTCCCATTGTTGGTGGCAGTCTGTCACTTCCCACCATGTGTTTGCAGAAGAGTTACCATCGTAAGTCTGGAATGCTTTGGATGTGAATTCCCTTTGGGCAATATACCTCGCACACAAATGATGCAAATACAGCCAACTGTTGCTCACTGACACCATCATCATCCATGAGCTGCTGAAAAGCTTCAATGACGTAATCACCTGCTTTCATGAAGACGTTGAGCCATGTCGTTTTGCCTATTCGGTTGAATTTCCCAATAGTGTCAGCTCCTGAGAAGGCATGCAATGTGGGCAGTGCCTTTGCTCTTTGTCTTCCAAGTGCTGCAGCAATAGGCTCTTGTCAATGATCCCGGACACCATTGAAATGGATGTTTTTTCTGAGGAAAAGATGATAGTTGGCAACTGCAAGTACAAGCACAAGCACATCAGTGTCTGGTGAGAAGAACATTTCTGTGAGATGCCAAAACTGCATGATGGATCAGAAGGGTGTCTGCCTCTTCGTGGTGGTTGTTCTCAAATGCTATATTGCTATTGCTTCTTGTGCACCAGATGCAGACACAACACTAAGTTTTGGTGAGTCCTTGTACATAATCACTGACATTGCAAAGTAATCTGTTAGATCAGACTTTGTCTTGTCATGCGAGAGGAATTTCTTCATGGTGACATGTTTTATCCGTGTATCTTGTACTGGACAGGAGCCTTTCCCTGTCGTCGGGATTCTCTTACACTCTTAGAGCATACTTCAGAGATGAATCCTTATACAGCTCTGGAAAAAAAATGAGACCACTCCAAAAGATTTTTAAATCAGCATCTCTACATGTATGGCAGCCATTCCATTCCAGTGTCTGTTGAATTCCAACACAGGCACACCTCATTCTACTTAGTGAGGTACTGATTAGGTGATCACCCAAACCGAATCTTATTTAACAAGGAAAAATATTAAAAAGAAACACTGCTGTGGTCATCACTATCCTCTTGCAATAGGACCAGCTGGATGGCAAAAACAGTGCTGGTAGTACCTCAAAAGTAATTGGAATCAAAAAATAACTTGACCATGCCAAAAGAGTTGAAAAGAAAAGTTTTGGGTGAGTAAAAGAAGGGTTCAATTCTGGCTTAACAGGCAGAGGGATACAGTGAGCGTCACGTTGCTTCCATCCTTAAAATTTCAAATACGCCGGTTAATAAGAACAAGTTCAAGCAGCAGACATTGGGGACAACAAAGCTACAGACTGGCAGAGGGCGAAAACAACTTTCCACTGACCGGGATGACTGTCAACTCATTCGAATGTCACTCAACAACCGGAGGATGACATCAAGTGACCTACACAAAGAATGGCAAACGGCAGCTGGGGCTTGTGCGATCGCCAAGCGGTCCTCCTTTGGAGGTGTACACGTGATCCACAGATTATGGCGCGCACGGGAGGGGCAGGGTGGCACGGGCAGAGCGATGGAAGCACAGCACAAGGGGATATATACTCGAACCCCAAAAACAGATCCATGGACACCAGGGATTTAATAAAAATGGACAAATATTTACAAGGGTAATAAGTCAAAATGTAATATGTGAGGTAAATTGAGGTCTAAAGTTGAGGCATGTCTTCACACTGACTTTAATAGACAAGGGGATAACTAAAGAAAAGCAAGTCCTCCCTTTATTCTGGCACAGCTTGGTCCAGGGATGGTCTCTGTTGAACTTTGCTATCGAGACACTTCGTCCTGCGTGGGAAAATGCATCCAAAAATGGTGCCGAGCCGTTCTCTGGGTGGGAATTGTATGTGAGGTAATTCGTGAGGCAGTATTCAACACCAGGACTCGGGCACCGCCGTGCGGCTTCCTCGTTGATCGTGCCTGCCAATGCCGATGTAAATACAAAAATGCGGAAGGTAACGGGGCAATTACATAATAGGGTGGGGGGGGGTTAATTGGTCTTTATCCCTATCTGATTAACACAGCACCACCCCCTGTGGTGAGAAGTAACACTTAAGATCACAGTTTTTCTACTTGATGTACTTCGAGATGACTCTGACATGTCCATGGACCAAATAACTCAACAATCCTAACTTTCCTTTTAAATTCCTCCATCTACCCCCACAACTGTAAAAAATATATATATATATATATATATATATATATATATATATATATATATATATATATATATTCCTTTAACAGCATAATAGGCACAAACTATTGATACTAATAAGGTTTCTTGGTAAAGATAATTGACTTGAAGGTAATCATACATTGACACAATTGATTGACTCTTTTGTGGGTTTTTATATTTGTACATACATACATACATACATCATGACCAAAAGTTTGCGGACACTCCTAATTTGTGGATTTGGCTATATCAGCCACAACCATTGCTTATCGGTGTATAAAATAAAGCACGCAGTCATGCAATCACCAAAGACAAACATTGGCAGTAAAATTGGTCGTAGTGAAGAGCTCGGTGATTTTCAACGTGACACCGTCAGAGGATGCCACGTTTCCAACACTCAGTTCATTAAATTTCTACCCTGCTCGAGCTTCCCCGGTCAACTAAGCGCAGTTATTGTGAAGTGTAAACGTTGAGGAGCAACAGCTCAGTCACAAAGTGGAAGGCCACACAAGCTCACAGAACGGGACCGCCGAGTGCTGAAGCGCGTCGCGTGGAAAAATCGGCTGTCAGTTGCAACACTCACTACCGAGTTCCAAACTGCCTCTGCAAGCAGCGTCGGCACAAACACTTCGTCGAGAGCTTCATGAAATGGATTTCCATGGCCGAGCAGCCGCACACAAGCCTATTCACCAATACCAAGCGCCGGCTGAAGCGGTGTCAAGCTCACCACCATTGGACTTTGGAGCAGTGGAAACATGTTTTCTGGAGTGATGAATCGCACTTCATCATTTGGCAGTCTGCCGGACAAATCTGGGTTTGGTGGATGCCAGGAGAACGCTACCTGCCCAAATGCATAGTGCCAACTGTAAAATTTGGTGGAGGAGGAATATTGGTCTGGGGCTGTTTATCATGGTTGAGGCAAGACCTCTTTGTTCCAGTGAAGGGAAATCTTAACGCTACAGCATTCAACGACATGCTAGACGATTCTGTGCTTCGAAGTTTGGGGAAGGCCCTTTCCGGTTTGAGCATGACAATGCCCCCGTGCACAAAGCGAGGTCCATACAGAAATGGTTTGGCGAGATCGATGTGGAAGAACTTGACTGGCCTGCACAGAGCCCTGACTTCAACCCCATTGAACACCTTTGGGATGAAATGGAACACCAACTGCGAGCCAGACCTAATCGCCCAATATCTGTGCCCGACCTCATTCATACTCTTGTGGCTGAATGGAAGCAAATCTCCACAGCAATGTTCCAACATCTAGTCATCTAGTGGAAAGCCTTCCCAGAAGAGTGGAGGCTGTTGTAGCAGCAAAGGGCGAGGGACCAACTTCATATTGATGCCCATGATTTGTGCGCGTGTGTTGGACATCCTGTAAACGGTTGGGGCTTTTCATCAACTACAATTGGTTTCATCGCCCTTGCTGATTTATTTTCGGTGATTGGTACTGGTTGTATGTCGTGCTGTTGAAATGGCCACCCTTTCATTTTGAATGCTCGTGTTCAAACATTTTTCAATTAAGTTCGAGCACTGCCTCACCTCATTGATTTGTCGAGTCTGTCAACTGTTTTTTGCATGTCCAATTAATTTTCAAATGATGACCCAGCAGCCAAAGCATAAACTATGTAAGATGTGATTAATGGTCAGTGCACATTTTGAGAAAACGTTGAATGTTGTCAACACAGCTATGTGCTCATTAATTGTGAAGGGAAGTGAGTGCAGCTGACGTTTTGAGCATTAGATTTTCATTATAGCTTCATCCTCTTTTTGCTCTGATGGGTGAGCACTCAACTTCAACTGCACTTCCAACAAACATACACTTGGCTTTCATTTTATGTAACCCATTGCTTCATCTATCCTCCGACGCAAACGTGCGAGTCATCACATATGTTGGCATTCCACCACGTAATGACAAGGTTTTATCATCGAAAGGCATTTAATTCCTGAGAAATTTGTACGTTTGAGCTGGCTTTTGACTGTGGAGAACTCTCATGTATTTTTGCTGCTTCCCACTCCCCCCATTGTAATTACAGCCACAGCATTGCTGACATTGGCTACCACAGATGTCGATAAGACTGGGGCGTCTTACTATGGAGAGCAGGGTCTCCATTACTTGGCCACCAATGGAGATTCTGCTGTCGTGCAACTTCGTGAGTACCCAGCATTTTGGTCCCCTTTATCTTATTTTTGCCATGTCGAAGGTGATTAACACACCTCCCATGTTTTTAGATTTTAAGGGTGCCCATTCACGTTCTGGGAAATCTATTTTTATGTTGTTGAAATTGTCACATGTAATGCCTGGTGTTGGCGTAGTGGTTAAGGGTAGCGGCTTGGGATCCAAAAGGTCCTGAGTTCAAGCCCCGTTGGCTGCTTGAATTAATACACACCAGGAGGTTGACTCAGCCTGTCATCCTTCCGAGGTCGGCGAAGTGAGGACCAGTGTACTGGGCCCGGTGTATGCCCCGGTTAGAATAGGTGTATCATATCCCTGTGTCGTAAGAGGCGACCAGGGTTGCGTCAGGAAGGGCTTCCGGCGTAAAACATGTGCCAAATCATTATGTGGATCATAACGGATAATCCGCTGTGGCGACCCCTAACTGGAGCAGCCGAAAGAAGAAGAAGAAGAAATTGTCACATGTTCTTTACTGACTCAAATTCAGAAACCTCCAACTCTGGACCCATGGTCAGTGCACTCACCATTGGTTTAAAAACAAGTGTTTGTCTGGTACTCGGGTTCTTGGCTCGATCACAGTTGAGAGCTGATATTCAGTGATATCAAGAAGTCTGTAGACGACTTCTGTTGGGATGGCCCAGACATGCCATTGGCTCAATACAACATAAATCGCTGCTTACCTTCACCCTTTCATTACTCTTCTTTTTTTCCCGCCTTTGGAATAAACTTCCTCACTGTTCAATCCCATTCTTCCCTCCAGGCTGTCAAAACAGCTATTCACCACTACCTCTTATCGTCCCCCATCCAAATCCTCCATCTTTTCTACCACCGTTAATCCACCCCAAACCCACCTCCTTCAAATTCCCTGCTTTCCTTCCTGGAAGTCCCTGTAATGTCCATCTTGTATACCCCATGTTCCCCGCCCCATCTCTCTCCCTTCCATTGATCTCCGAATGTCTCTGTTCCCGACTGTTTTGTCCTTCCCACTCCCGCCCCTCCTGTCTCATGCCCCTCTTGCTGTGTGTTGTATAAGCTCTCATACGAGCCTTGACAAGGTATACAAAAAAGAATTTACTGAGATAAAACTTATAAACCTACAAATTACTTGTCATCTGCAGAAAATTTCCCATCTAATAACACCCATTAAACTTTGATACATTGTTGAACGAGAAAATCAAGACCCAAAAGTTTGGTGGAGGACCATTTATTGTAAACTCACATGGACTTTAGTCCGGTGAGCTTGTGCGATTGAGCAGAGTGAGTCAGTGAGTCAGTCCATCAACATTTCAGTCATTGCTGCTTGAACCAACCATACAATTTTAATGAAACTTGGCCACAAGCTTCATATCTGATGCCATATGAAGGTGTATTGACCCCAGCAAAATCTGCCGTGGTTTTGAGCCCTCCCAAAATGGATAGTTGCGCGCTCCTCCGAAACTACGCACACAATTTCAATGAAACTTGACCAAAATATTCATCACCCATGATGTACCAGTTTGTTCACCACATTAAAACATGGGGGTCTGTGGGGCATTTGAGTGACTGTTGCTCCTGATCCAGGTGAGCTTCAGGACATGCAATCCAATTTTTTTTTGTTTATTTCTTCTTATTTTTATTATAATTATTAATTTCATTACTTTTATTATTATTATTATTATTATTATTATTATTACTAGTACATGCCCGTACGTGCAAAAACAAAAAAAAAAAATTCGAACCGCGTTCCAGAAACAACAACCACATAGACTGTTCCTTCGCTCTCGCATGCCCATACGTGTGTGCCCGTACGTGCGTGGCCGCACGTGCAAGAAAATAAAAAATTTATATAGTTTTATATATAAAAATCAAATAAAATATATAGTTCCTTCGCTCTCGTAAACGACGACTGGATTGGGGCATTGTGTTTATCTATAAATGGGCATAAGAAATCGAGAAATTATTAGAATACAGTAAATCATCACTATCCGGAAGTCCGTACGTTGTAGCCCGTAATGGGGAACGCGGCTGAGGATCTCTTCCCCAACGGCCACGCCTACGCAGCAACGTGTCCTGTCATTGGTAACTAAATGGTGCCCTTTCTTCATTGGCCACGCCTACGCAGCAACATGTCCTGTCATTGGTTTGGTAAATAAATGGACATAACTCGGGAACCACTTGTCCGATTAATATCAAACCTTGAAAAGGCACATACTCAGGTCCCCAGCAATATACCTGGCAAGTTTCAATTAGATCGGACCAGTGGTTGTCGAGAAACCGGTCACAGACACACAGAGATTGCTGGAATTATAAATAGATTATTATTATAATTTTCTGATAGGCTAACTTAAAATTGGTTTAAATACATCTCCACTGTACTGCATTTTATTGTGGGAATGTGCAAACTGATCAAAAATTTTTAGCTTGAAAGAATTCCATGAAAAGTACACAAAACTGCTTTCCTATGTAAAGGAATAGGAAGGGAACGGTTGGGTGGGAGTGTGACTGCCCATCAGACCTATATGGGTACGGGTATGGTTCTGGTTATAACAGTGGAATATTATCAGGAAGTCAGTGGACTTCTGATCCTGTGTGTTCTGGGAGGTCGATGAGCTATCAGTGCCACTACCCTGTTTGTGAAGGGCAGGCATGGGGCCAATCAACAGCAATACGTTTCTATGAAGTACATACTATTTAGAATGCTAGATCTTCCATAAATTATGTTCAGTACCATTACAATTTGAGCATGTCCATAAAATTTATATGACAACATTTGAAAATCAGTAAAACATCGTTGATAATAAAGGTTCTCTTGTCACACTCTCAGCAAAACACTTGAGAATCAGAATTTACCGGTGAGCAGGATCAGCTTCAGGAAAACGAGCCACATATCCATACAGCCACAGCTGATGCTCACGGACTATGCAGGTAACAAATTTGATTTGAGTCTCGGCAATCGCTCCTTGATCACAGTCCGACCAGCAATAGCCAAGGATTCTCTGAAGAGACTGGTACCAAAGGAGTTAAGTCTGTTTCAGACCCCTGGTCAGAGTCCAAGTCTCACATCCATAGAGCAAGACTAAGTACTAAGGACCTGAAGACTTGAACATTTGGCCTCATGCACAGGTACCGACAGCGCCACACCCCATGATCCAGTGAATCCTTGACTCCCCTGGCCCGAGCCAGACATCTGTTGACCTCTGGCTCACAACCAGCGGAGACGTGAATATTGCTGCCATGGTAAGTAAATCTGTCTGTGACCTCAACATCCTCACCACAAATGGTTACAGACAAGATGGCGACATCCAAGATGTCATTGAAACCCTGGATCTTAGATATGACCCAGGAAACCCATAATCCCAGCGGCTCTGACTCCTCATTCAGCACCTCGAGGGTCCCCAAAACGATATCCAGAGTCCTCACAAAGATGATTGCATCATCTGCAAAATCAGTCAGATCGTGACATTCCCAAACAATGCACCGCAGCTTGACCTCTGACATCCTCCCCAGAATATAATCCATACAAGTGCTGAAAAGTGTGGGGGCCAGCACACCCCTGATGAACTCCATGAACAACTCAAAATGAGTCAGAGATGGCGTCACCACATCTCACAGCACTCTCAGTTTCAGTGTTGTTCGGACATCAGATTGATTGGTTTTGGTAGCACCCCATTAAGACCAAGAATCCTCCAGAGGGCATCCCGATTCACTGAATCGACCGTTTTACAGAGATCAACATAGGCTGCAAGCAGCTCCTGCCGAAACTCTCACCTGCATTTGGTGAGGATTTGAAGAGCAAGGATACGGCCAATCGTTGACCACTGGTGTAAAGCCTCGGTGCTGGTGTTCAAGCAGATGGTGGTGAACCCTCTCAAGAATTATCTGAGCAAAGACCTTGCCCAGCACCAAGAGCAGCGTCACCCCTCGGTAGTTGTTGCAGTCCTGGCGATCACTCTTTCCTTTCCAGAGGGGCAACAAGGACCCTCCTCCAGTCAGTTAGAATGATGCCTGTGTTCCAGGCAGATCACAAAACTGCATTCAACACGAGTACAACATTTCCACCATTCTTGAGAAGTTCAGCATGGATGCCACATTCCAGGAGCTTTACCCATTTCAACCGGTTCACCACAGCCTGTGTCCACAAACGAAAGTGGACCGCAGTTAATTGGAGGGTCAGCAATAGGGAACGGAACACCCCTGACATCCAACTCGGCTGGTGGTCAGCCTGGTGCAGTCACTCAAACTGGCCCAGCAGGCCTTCAAGTCAGACTCCTCTATCAAGAGCCCACCACCGTCCACTGTAACTGCAGTACACTGAGGTGCAGGCTTGGAGGAACACAATGTACGAATTGCCCTGGAAGCAGGATGAGAATCGCTTGACCACAGGTGATGCTATACCCTTCACAAATTCTTCGCACACAGGCCTCCTTGTCCACCCTCAGCGCACGTATAGTTTTACGCCTCAACTCCCTGAACGGCTCAGCTCTGCCATTAAGCCTGGCCCTGTGACTGGTCACTGGTATACAGTGTCCCTTGAGAGACAAAATTCTTCTTCACCCTCTGGTGAGTTCCAAGACATCCACCGGTAACATCAAGGATGGTAGTCTTGAAGGTACTCTACAATTCTTCAGGATTCCCTAAAGCATCCAGACACCCCCAAATCTCCACTCGGCCTATTTGCAAACTCCTCAGTGACCCTCTCATCCATGAGCTTGCCAACATCCATCCTAGGCTGGAATGGTTACATTCTCCCGGATCAAAGCTGCAACCTCAGAGTTGCTACAACAAGCCAGTGGTTGGTATTGAGGAACTGAGCGTTCCCGTAGACCCTACAGTTCTGGATCATTCTCTGGTGACCATTAACGAGCACATGGTCAATCTCCTTTACCACACCACCAGTGTTGGAATACCAAGTCCAATGATGAGCCTGTGGGTGCTGAAACCATGAACCAGCCACCCTAAGATCACGACTTCTTGCAAAGTTGAGGAACTTAATGCCATTCTGGTTCACAGTACCAGTCCCTTGAGGAGCAACACATCACATGTCTCATAACTATCCCTATCAGTTCCAGTCGATGCATTGAAATTCCCAAAGGGGGAAGTAACCCAACTGCAAGAGGACATCCGCAGACAGTTGCGGATAAATATGGATATCTATTGGCTCACAAGGAGTTCCTCCACCCTTTGACAGGTTTTGTTTTTAATCCTGGTGGGTGTCCATATCCTTCCACCCTCCTCACCAGGAAACCTGGTGGGGGAGACAGTTTAGTTACTGACAAGCTAACCATGAAACAGGTTGGTACAGGCTTAGATGGTACCTGTAGCAAGTCACAGATCTATTCTGGCCTGACCTGACAATAAAGTTGCAGTGGCTAGAAATTCAAGTGACTTGAAATCAGACTCCACATTACCCCAGTTGGCTCAGTCAAGCTACTTCATCTGCTTGTAAACCTCTTGATCAAAGGAGCTGAGTCCCTCTTCCAAACACTGTGGAAGTAATGGTAAAACATCCGATTTCAGAGCTTTAACTTTGGTTTTTGCTCGAGTTGCATTCATCATTCCTTTGTAGTTTACTGTTGCGTACAGGTATCTCCCACTTAACGAAGTTTTGCATTGTGAAGGTTCGCAACAACAAACTTTTTAATTTAAGACTTCATTCCTTAATGAAGGATTTAATTTGCTCCAATGAAGGAACTGTCACAGTGTCATTTTGGCTGTGCAATGTCACTTCTGTGGGAGGCTTGGGATAAGTACAATATGTTTTCCACAAATACCTATTTGATGGGGTGATTAATTTTTCAAAAGGCATGGGAATAATTAACTTTTCAGAATGAAGTGTTAAAAATAACCACCCCCTCTATCATCTGCGTTCAAAAATGTGGCCGAAGATTGTTTTAGTAAGTGGTACAACGAAATTATCTTTATTATGAAATGGGCAAGGCCGAGAAATGACCGGAGAACCAGAGAAAGCTAAGTAACTGAAAAATACTGCACGGTCACAGGAGCAACTCGAGGGGGAGCACTCGGGAGAGTGCAAAACCTCCACCGCCAATACTGCTGGGTCACTCAAGTGAACCTTATATCTTATTCATTAAATATGATGTCAACAGTGCTGACAGTTATAGTTCTTTTCTCCAAAATTATGGGGGGGGGGGGGGGTTGGAAATCACTTAAAACATGTAGATATGCAAAAAAAAGAAATTGAAATTTTGTTGAAAAAAAAGTTGCAAAAATTTTTTTTTCTCTAACAATTTTTTTGGGGAGGGTTGGAAATCACTTAAAACATGCAGAAATGCAAAAAAAAAAAAAATTTCGGGGGGGGTAACAATTTTTTTGGGGGGGGGTGGAAATATTTTATATATAAAACCAAGTCCAGAATCTAATGGCATGATCCTTGGACCATGCCTAATGCCCCCACAAAGTTTCGTCAAAATCCGTCTAGGAGTTTTTCCGTAATACTGTTCACAAACAAATAAACCAATGTCACCCGCAGGGTGACCCGTATCTTGCCAAAAGGTGACCACGTGTGACTTCTTTAAGGTCACACTGAGGTGAACAGAGCTGCTATCCACCAGGAGCAACTCCTTGAGGAATATCTGCCTACGAGAGATTCCGATGAGAATCGTTCTACAGAGTAACTATAATAAATATGCGTTTGCCTCATAACGTCACCAAATGACGTCATAATGTCTCAAGCTTGACATATCTCGAAAGCACTCATCGAGGTGTTCAATTTGAGGTACTACACGATATGGTTCCTAAAACTTGAAAATTTGACCTCGGGGTCAAATATGTTTGACCTTAGGCGCTAACCATGAAGGTCAAGGCCAATCGCCACCAAAAATTAATCGGCTGAGCGCCAGACCATGAACTATATTCCCATGAAGTTTGAAGACGATCCGATCAAAATTATTCAAAAAATAAGGGTTTCGTCGACTCCCCTGATTTGCGACAAAGTGACCTTGACCTTTGACCTTGACTTTCAAAATTTTATGCGCTGAAAGGGACCTCGATAGGCCTCTGATATGCGAAGTTACAAAAATTTCCAATGATAGCTGTGCTCTGCAGAATTTTTTATTCGTGATTACAGACAAACAAACAAAAAAAAAAAAACATACAAGCTGACTAACATATCTTGCAAAAACTTCGTTTTGGCAAGATAACAAACAAAGGCGTGAAAACAGTAACCTCCGATCTTCGATGGCGGAGATTAATAATCTCCACCTGCCACAGACATTATCTTTTGCTTCGTCACACAATCTGGAGTCATTGAAAGCAGTTGGGTGTAACGTTGACATGAAGCTGTTCTGTGACTTGAGCCAAATGTCATGACGTCATCACCATGAGCTATAATGTTAAATGCAATTTAAACGAATAAATGCAAACTTTTGTTTTTATCTGCTCTTAGTTATCCTAGTTGTCTCTTGGTTTTTTTTTGTCGACAATGTATATCAGTAAATGAAAAGAATTTTTTTTTTTTGCTAAATGGACACAAACACGGTGAGTTGACAGCTCTTCGTTTTGGTTTTGGTATCGGGCAATCTAATTTAAACTTGGACTCAATATTGTTTTGGTAAGTGCTACAACTCAGTTAATTTTATTAACTTTGTGTTTGTCTCTATTATTCGGTAAATAATATCATGTCACTTGCAACTAAAACTATGGTTGAACCATGAGCATATTTATGGCTTTGCTTTTAGACCAAAACATTACGGTTAGGAAATGAAGTGTAATTTTTTTTTCCATTATTATGAAATGATGGAAAACCACCTCCCGTATAACAAAGGGTTATAAAGGTATGCAACCGCATCGTTAAGCAGGGGATACCTGTACTTCCTATTCTGCTTTCTTTCTTTCTGTTTTTTCTTTATTTTATTATTTTTTTATTTTTCCAGGCGCGTGATCAACAACGCCCCAAGACAAAAATTGACTCGCGCGAGTTATTGCGCTCCTTGAACACGAGTCTGCAATCACACACACACGCACACGCACACGCACACGCACACGCACACGCACACGCACACGCACACGCACACGCACACGCACGCACACACGCGCACACACGCGCACACACGCGCACACACGCGCACACACGCGCACACACGCGCACACACGCACACACACACACACACACACACACACTTGGTGTCTTTTCTCGGACAACCATTCGTCAAAGGTGTCAGGATGGTTTCAAATGATCATTTCTTGACGATCCCTACTTAATTTTTTACGTACTTTTTTGGAGTAACATCCCCATTTCCTTTTTTTTTTTTTTTTTTTTTTTGTTATTATGACATGACACGGTGGGGTGCAAAAGTCTGATTGCATCAAGTAAAAAAGTCTGAGTGTATCAAAAGTCTAGCAAATGCATCAAGTTGTGTTAGATAACTAAATTGTTGTAACATGAAATCAAAAGCAATTTATAGGGATTTCAATGATTCTTCAGGATAAAGTAACATTAATCAGAAGAAAAAAATCAAATCTGCATTAAATAACTTTGATGGCTGCTTGGAGACCCTGCCAGTTGACATTTCACTCAAGCCAACTGGCAGGGTCTCCAAACAGCCATCAAACTTCTAGACTGGTCTCTCATCGCTACTTTCTCAAACATCAACTCATCCTGTGAATTTTTTCAAAGAAACTTGCTCTCCCTCATGCACAGATTTATCCCATCTCATCTTCAGTTATCCTACCCTTCCTCCCGCCCATGGTTCACTGAAGCTTGTGGCGAGGCAGTTGTCCTGAAACAACTTGCCTTTGCATCATGGAAAGCAAACCCAACTGAGGGTGATCTCAGTTCCTTCCATAAAGCTCAGAACAAGTGTGTATCTACCCTCAGGAGAGCCAGAAAACAACATCTTTCAAAGCTCAATTCTGAACTCTCAAACCTCTCCCTCCAAATCCTGGTGTCATTGAATCAAATCTTTCTGGTGTATGATCCCCCTCCATCCCCTCCCTTAGCTCAAATGGCCGCACTGCTGATACCACACGTGAAAAGGCTGAATGCCTAAACTCAGTGTTTGCTTCTAAATCTTGTGTCCAAAACCCATCACTTTCTGTGTACCCACCTTACCCAGTCGCACCCAGCTGTCCCTGGACTCTGTGTCCTTTTCTCCTGACAAAGTGGAGACCTTGCTGTCAAACCTCGACTCAGATTCTGCAACCGGTCCAGACAGTATCAGCCCACGTGTCCTAAAAACCTGCTCCTCAGCTCTTGCTCACGCTCGCTCTGTTCTGTTCACCCTCTCATTTGCTCGAGATCATCTGCCATCTACTTGGAAATCAGCAAACATTACTACCCTGTACAAAAAAGGTGCAAAAACAGATCCCTGTAAATCCAGACCAATCAGCTTTCTCCAAATCATCAGCAAGGTTATGGAATCCATCATCGCTTCAGATATTAAATCCTTTCTCTTCTCCAATGGCTTGATTTCCGATCATCAGTTTGGTTTCAGACCAGGTCACTCGACCATGGATATGCTGCTTTTCCTCTCTCAACAATGGATGGAGGTACTCGATGCCAGATATGAAATCGGAGCCATATCCCAAGACAAATCATGTGCTTTCGCTACGGTCTAGCACCCTGCCTTGCTCACCAAACTCTTCCTATGGTATCCAAGGCCATCTCCAAGCATGGCTCGCAGACTTCCTCTCCTGTCGCAGTCAACGTGTGGAGCTAAATGGAGTTCTTTCATCCCCTCTTCCTGTCCAGGCTGGAGTTCCTCAAGGCAGTGTTCTGGGCCCTGTTCTTTTTCTGGTTTTCATCAATGATCTCTCCTACTCTCTGGAAAATCCTCTTTTTATCTTTGCTGATGACTCCACCCTCTGCCGTACCATCGGTCATCCCTCAGACCAGCAAGCAGCAGCTTCTTCGCTCACTGCAGATCTGGATAAAATCACAAACTGGTCCAACACGTGGAACATGTCTTCAATATGGACAAATCTCACACTCACTGTCTCTCCGAAAGGACCGTTTGGAACCCCCCCCCCCCCCATCCACTTTCTCAACAATCCTCTGGAATAAGTCCTATCTTTCAAGCTTCGAGGTTTCATTATCTGCCATGATCTTTCCTGGGAAAGCCACATTTCCAACCTGGGCTCCAAAGACAGGCGCCGACTAAGAATCCTCCGTCGTGCAAAGTCCTTCCTCGGCCCACCTGAGCTCCTGACCACCGACAAAGCTTTCATCCGCAGCCTGATGGAGTCCTGCTCACCCCTCTGGGTTGGTACTCCTGCCTCTCACCTTTCTCAGCATCACCGCAGGAGATACCAATGATCCAAAATGCCTTGGTTTCCAGAGCATGAAGCCGAGTCTTTGGGCCTCTCACTCTCTCACTGCAGGCAGGTCTGTGGTCTTTCTGTCCTCTACCGTCTCCTCTCCGGTCTCGCCCCCCCGCTCTGTCTGCGATTTGTCCCCACCATATTTCCTTAGGGTGCTCAAGGTCCGCCAACAACTCCCTTCTGGTAAAACTACCAGAATCACGAATCACTGCTCACCTTCACCCTTTCATTACTCTTCTTTTTTTCCTGCCTTTGGAATAAACTTCCTCACTGTTCAATCCCATTCTTCCCTCCAGGCTGTCAAAACAGCTGTTCACCACTACCTCTTATCGTCCCCCATCCAAATCCTCGATCTTTTCTACCCCCATTAATCCACCCCAAACCCACCTCTTTCAAATTCCCTGCTTTCCTTCCTGAAAGTCCCTGTAATGTCCATCTTGTATACCCCATGTTCCCCACCCCATCCCTCTCCCTTCCATCGATCCCCTAATGTCACTGTTCCCCACTGTTTTGTCCTTCCCACTCATGCCTCCCTTGATGTGCTCTCATACGAGCCTCGACAAGGTATACAAATTTATATTTATGTAGATCGATAGATATAATCATTGTGATCCCCTTAAGCCTTGAACTGCCCTCGCTCTATAGGGCAAAGATTAAATTGGTTTATGCTTGAGTTGGATTTTTCTTTCCCCCCCCCCCCCCAACAGTCTTGAAATGTATTCCAGAGTGTAATCAGTCTGCTCACATAAAATTACTCTTTCAAATCATGGTATGAAAGCTTGGCATAGATTTTAAGTGTACTAGTACTTTTGTACTGTATTGTGTTGTTTGTTAATTCTGTACCTTGGGCACATGGAATAGCTTGGTGACAGATGATGAAATGTTGACAAACTAACAATATGGTGGAAAAAGAAACATTAGCGATATGATTGAGATGAGTAGGGCTTGGGGTATGTTATGAAAGGTCAGAAGAGATGTGATCATTCTTTGTTCTGGCTGTGGAACTGATTTTATCTTTTTGTTGCAGCCAAAAATGGTCCAATTTATGATGCTGCCTGGAGTCCCAACTCAACAGAGTTTTGCGTGGTGTATGGTTTCATGCCTGCAAAGGCAACACTTTTCAACCTCAAATGTGACCCAATCTTTGATTTTGGAACTGGCCCACGGAACGTGGTTGCATACAGCCCTTCTGGCAGATTGCTTACCCTTGCTGGATTTGGCAACTTACGTGGAAAAATGGAATTCTGGGATTCTCAACGCCAAGAGCTTGTTGGGCGTGTGGAAGCGCCTGATTCAACTACATTTTCCTGGTGCCCAGATGGCCTGCACATTGTGACTGCAACTTGCTCTCCCCGGCTTCGCGTTGGCAATGGTTACAAGCTGTGGCGCTGTGACAGCCCTGCGCCACCTAGCAGTGAGTTTAGCTGTGATGTGCCTGAGCTTTGGGAGGTGCTGTGGAGGCCGATTGATCTCCCTGAGCCAGAACTGCAGACGGGAACTTCCGATAAAGCACTTGCTTCAGGTGACCATAAAAAAACAGCAAATGCTCCGCAAGCTCCACAGGCCTATCGACCACCAGCTATGAGGGACAGGCCTGATACTGTCAAAGGCCTGCAGGATGAGGAATTGTACAAGCCTGTACGGAGGTCTATTCCTGGCCTGCCAGCTGATGCTGTAAAAGAGGCAACACGATCAAAGGCAAAAAATCGTCGTGCGCCAAAGAAAGCTCTGAAAACGGTATGCCCACCTTCATCCATTCCATTGAGTTTTGTTGTTGTTCTTGGGTTGGCTTGGTTGGGTATGTGGAACTTGATGAGTGCAAAACAAGTGTTGAATGAAGTTGAGCAGGCAGGATTTATTTCTTTATCTCATCATAATCCAAAAGAAAATGTCTCTGACAAACGGCAACATAAAACAATGTGTTCGTTCTTAATGCATGGTTGAGGGATTGTTATTTTGAAGCATTTTGAGCTACAGTGTGGCAATCACCCTTTTTTTTTATTTATTATTTTTCATTTATTTTTGTTGTTCTTAAAATTTTACAGGGTGTGCCCAAAAAATGGACCACTGGACTTGTTGCTTATCTGGGCCCTGGTGTAATGCTGTTCTCCAAATTTGGTGTCATTCTGACTGGTGGGTCTGGAGAGGAAGATTTAGGAAGGAATTTGTGGGACTGCCATTTTGATACAGTTATGGTCATGTGATCAGCATGGCTTCTGCAATTGAACATCAGTGCTGTCCCAATGTTGTATCCCAAACTTGGTAGCATTCTGACTGGGTGGGTCTGGAGAAGAAGAATTTTGAAGAAATTTACCAAGTTGGCCATTTTGACCAACTTTGTCCCGTGACCAGAACGAGCTTTGCAATTCGTGTTACCAGTCAGGAGAGGAAGGTTGCTATCAAATTTCAGCTGGATCGGCCCAGCGGTTTGGCTGGAAAAGTTAAACTCGGTGACAGACGGGTGGTGCCTGATGACAATACCTTTTCTGGAATTTAAATTCCGGATGAGCTAAAAACCAAATCCCTAAAAAAATTTCACAATACATTTATTATCCTGCCCACCGGAGGGAGGGAGCGGGATATTGTAATCGTCCGGTTTGTTTGTTTGTCTGTCTGTTAGCAACTTTACGGCAAAACGGCTTCAGCAAACACTATCAAATTTAATCCACAGGTGGGTGATGAACCTTGGACGACCCCATTAACTTTTGGGTCCAATTGGATCAAAGGTCAAGGTCAAGGTCATGAAAAGATCAAAATTGTTTTTCACTCATAACTTTGTCAAAAATGGTTTAATTGACTTCAAACCAAGACTAAAATATTCCTTATTCTATTCCTTATAATCAACATTCAGGTTAAGGATGTATCAAATTTAAATTTGATTCCCAAAATAACTTTATGCCTTAAATGGGTGGGATTTGTTGTGCCTGGCACCACTTGTTTTCATTTTGAATTGCATAAAATTTCAGGAATGTTCTCCATCTTGTGAGACCCAGGTGTACCACATGCCAGAACTGTAACTTGTAAGACTGGTTTGATGCTCAGTCGATCACATGCTCTAAATGTCCACCTCTGTACTGAAGGAAAATGGCCATGTCAACTCTTCAAGTTGACATGGCCATTTCCCTTCAATCATGCCTGCCCAAACAAATGTCTCAGGAGGATTCTCCATGAGAATCCTCCTGAGATACATTTGAACATGACAGGTGAAGTTGTTTTTATTTATTTATTCGTATGCAGCCTATGGCTGATTGGCTGCATAATTTTCTGTGGACACAGCTGAGCTGCTGATGCAACGCCCCCTTTACCAGTAAGCTGGTACTCATTTTTCTGACCTCGGAAGGATGACAGGCTGTCAACCCCACCTGGTGTTAATTCAATGGAACGACAGGGACTTGAACTCAAGACCCTAAGATCTTAAACTAGCCACCCTAACTGTTCAGCTAACACCAGTCTTGGGTTGTTAATTTTGTATTGACATTCGGTAAGTGGGATGGACCGAACTCTCTTTGCGATTGCTTGTTTCAGCTCAGATGCTTCTTGGGTTGACCTTGTGCACATTTTTTAATTTAATGTCTTTGAGAGATCCCCAAATATATAAAAAAAAATATATTGAATGCACCCAGATCAGGGGAATGTGGAGACCACTCGATGCTGAAGCGTTGGCCAATCACACCCACCAAAGTGGCTTGTCACCCACTTGTGGCACCCATTTGTGTGAGGCGTTGCTCCATTGTGCTGAAACCATTGTTGTTCTCTCTAAAACCTCCGGCGACCAAGAGCAGCCCAGAACTCATTTTCCACTTTCTTGTCATGCTCAGTTGATTGCCATCGCATTACTGCACTCATTTTTGAGCCAGAACAGTCCAATGATGTCATACTTGCATGGCTTGCATTTTGATGGGGCCGATCGGCCTCGCCCCCGTGATCGACCCGGTGGTCGATTTTTCAGGGGGTCTTTTTATCGGCCCCATAAAATTAAGCTGTGAAAAAATAAATTTTTTTTAAGAAAAATAAATTAAAAAAAAAAAAAAAACCAATGTCACCCTCTTGCCAACAGGTGACCACGTGTGACTTCTTTAAGGTCACACTGAGGTGAACAGAGCTGCTATCCACCAGGAGCGACTCCTTGAGGAATATCTGCCTACGAGAGATTCCGATGAGAATCGTTCTACAGAGTAACCATGAAATTAAAAAAAAACAATGTCACCCCCAGGGTGACCAGTATCTTGCCAAAATGTGAACATGAGTGACTTATTTATTCGATTAAAGTTACTCAAAAAATAAGGGTTTCGTCGACTTCCCTGATTTGCGACAAAGTGACCTTGACCTTTGACCTTGACCTTAAATTTTATGCACTGAAAGGGACCTCTATAGGCCTCTGATATGCGAAGTTACAAAAATTTCCAATGATAACTGTGCTCTGCAGAGTGATCGATACGTGATTACAGACAAAAAAAAAACAAAAAACATACAAGCTGACTAACATATCTTGCAAAAACTTCGTTTTGGCAAGATAAACAGCTACGATTACCTGAATGGCAAAACAAAACACCTTTGTTCAACACCATTGGTCTCCCTTTGGACACGAGAAACGGACAATGACATGGTTGAAGCCATCTCCACAGATGATGAGAATACTGTTGTGTTGGACTTATCTTCAGGTAGCTCAGGGGATGAATCTCTTTCACAATTATCTGATGAGTCTGATAGTGACTTTTGGGGGTTTCTGCCTGAAGATTTACATCAATACTAAACCTACTAAAGTTAATTAGTATTTGGCAGAATGTACTGAACACATGTATCTGTTATGTTATTGGACTGGAAAGAGAGATACTTGCAGATAAATTAGTTTTGTTGAGACAGAAATGCATCAATAAACTCATTAAATTTGTGACTGTTCAGATTTTTTTTTTTGGTCATTCAACTTAGCAGCGAACAAAGTTTTAAATTTGTTCCGAGAATAAATATTTTGACATTATTACGATGTTACTGGTGGATCCAGGTGTGGACATTCAAGTACAACTTGACATGACAAGGTTACATGACAAGGTAATGGCAGTGAAAAGTCAAGATTTATCCCCATGTATATGTTGAACACAGTGGGCTAGTCCAGGGGGAGAAATGGTTTGGACTTGTGTACGTAATACTTGAATGGTCCCAGTTCAATGGCATACATGTAATGTATTGTACCGGCACATCATTCATGCAAATTGTCAGAACATTTGTCATTGCAGGTAATAATCCACAACAACAAAGACAACTTAGTTCTCATACTTTTTAATGAAAAGGATTGTGGGAAAGTACTGTGCTTGAGCAGAAAGTTCTGTTTCTCAGAACTTTGTGTTTGGCCCCAAGAAGGGCCGTTTCAGGTACATTTTGAAATTACATAGTTAGGATTAGGCTCAGTTTATTCAGATTCTTTGGCAGTTCAGTTTGTACGGACATTGGTCAATTTGGACCACATGTTAAAACAATTTGCAAAAACTAATTCATAACATTTTGAAGCTATTTTAAAATCAGCCCGTGGGCAAAAATCAGCCCCTCACCCCACATGACGAGCCCTATTTATCAGCCCCGTCCGATTTTGAAAATGCAAGGCCTGACTTGCTCGTTGCACACCAAGCCATGCACTTGTCTGAATGCAGTGGTCTCGAATGAACCTCATCAGGTGGTACTGTGCCCCAGTAGACATTGTTTCTTGAGTTGACATGGCAATTTTGCCAAAACGGCCTTGTTTGAGAACCATATATCATTGTGAAACCAGGCTCTACTCATTTTACTCCACAAACCACTGAGCCATTTCAAGATGTTTGTTTTTGTCTGGTTCAGAGTTTATGTCTGACTTGTATTCTGTTTGGGTAGTTTCATGTTTGTTTGGAGACTCCTCCTGACACTTAACACTGTCGGTCCAAGTTCTTGACTACGGCAGCGAAGCGACTTTCTTCTGGACCATTTGTGACCGACTGTTGGACCTTGTCATTGACCTCAGGAGTTCTCAGCAAAGGGTGTCCAGAATGAGTTTGTCTGCCCATTGATTTTGAATTCAAGTTGTGCACAATTCCTTGCTCAATTTATTCATCCTTAGGTCATCTCTTCGAGCATGACCTAATAATATTGGTGTTGAGAGGAGAGGTGACGAGCCATCCGTCCGTTCACAATGAAGTTGAAGTGGGAGATCTGGTCATTAGTGATCCTGATAGAGGTCGATGAGACGTACACGATGGTATGACGTTCAAGGTCACCGAAGGTCAAGGTCACGAGGCCTTTGAAGTTGCGAATGACGATTTTCAAATTCTATCTCCTCCGCCATTTCTCAAGCGAGCTTGAATTTGATTGTGGCATATGAATCTATGGGACAATATCTAAATTTTGGTAGGGCCGGATTTTCAATATTCGCTTTCGTTTTCGCGTCACGTGACTTCAAAGTTGGCAAAAAATGCGAAAATGACGATTTTCATGCGAAAATGACGATATTCAAAATCTATCTCCTCCTACATTTCTCAAGCGATCTTGAATTTGATTGTGGCATATAAATCTATGGAACAATATCTAAATTTTGTCAGGCCGGATTTTCGATATTGGCTTTCGTTTTCGCGTCACGTGACTTCAAAGTTTGCAAAAACTGCCCTACCTTCAGGAGGCTATATATGTTCTCGCAGAGATGACCATCACTCCCGCACGGGGGTAATTTTTTTTGAATATTCTCTTTACATGTGGCATCTCTGCAGTTAAATTTTCTCTTGACCTTCCTTAAATTTGGATGAAGGATTGTGTTTTGATGTAGGATTCCACAGAAAATGCCTAATTCATTTGTTTAGGACATCATTTGTACGGGATCTTAGCGATAATTATCTGAAATAAGAAGAAAATAAAAAAAACTTGCTTAATGAATTGATGATGAATAAAACTGAGGGTTTATATATATATATATATATATATATATATATATATATATATATATATATATATATATATATATATATATATATATATATATATATATATTGTTATTGTTATGGTTTCCACCCGTTTGGCGTGCGGGCGACCCACCCGAGGGATTCCCCTCCTGCCGGATTCCCACCATGCAGCCACGACGTCACCCTGCGCATCCCAAGCAAGCCTCGCATTTCGAGGGGCTCCCCACGCGAGCACATGTGCTCTGCTCGTCGGAGCTTTGCAAACAAGCTCGCGTGGAGAACCCATCCATTCCAAATTCACAATCCCAGCCTACCTTCTGTCCGTTTTGTCCCTCGTCTTGGCCTTTGTCCCTCGTCTGGTGCCGTCTTCGTCGCCATTTCACACACGCACTCCCTCGTGCCATGACGCTTACACACCTCGACATGACACTCGCACTCGGACATGCGGTTGCATGTTCTCGCATACCAACCGCCATTTCTCTTACATACAGTTACGTCACACACGCTATTTCTCTCGCACACGGCCTTTCACTCATGCACGCGGTTTCTTTCACACACGGCCTTTCACCCACACAGGCCATTTTACTCACACACGTGGTTTCTTTCACATACGGCCTTTCACCCACGCAGGCCATTTTACTCACACACGTGGTTTCTTTCACACACGGCCTTTCACTCATACACGCGGTTTCTTTCACACACTGCCTTTCACCCACGCAGGCCATTTTACTCACACACGTGGTTTCTTTCACACACGGCCTTTCACCCACGCAGGCCATTTTACTCATGCGCGCCCCTTCACTCACGCTATGCGCACGATTCAGCACACATTTCGAATCCACACACACCGGGACAATTACACTGGGGATTCGCGCTACCACAAGGAGTCCCGGGGCCTCCATACCCCCCAAGCTCCGCGTGTACCCGTCCACAGCACTCGCCCCTCCTAACTCGCTAGGCACGACCGGACTCACCTCGTCACGATCTGCTTCAAGGCGGCATATTCCCTCCCCTCGTTCCTGAAGAAGGCTATCCTGCTGCTTGCTCCGGGTCACGGGACATTCCCCAAGCCTCCCTCATTGTCCCTCGCTTAATCCATGTGCGTGTGTTCGTCTGCAGTTTCATTTAATTCACCCTCTATCTCCTCTATCTCCCGTGTCTGTATTATTTCTTCTAATTCCTGCGTCTCCCTTCGTGTCTCTGTTAATTCTATTTCCTTCGTCGTCTTTACGTGTCTTGTACACGTCTCAGTCATCCCATTTAATTTCTCCCTCTCTGTCACCGTCACTCTCTCTGTCACGACTCTCGCCCAACACGTCTCCCGAATTATTGTGTCGGCGTCTCTCGTCATGACCTCCCCCGTTTCCATCGCGGGCCGCACAGCCATTGCACTCCCTCCCAGCTCGTTCTCTCCAACACGTGGCGCCGCCATTTTGTGCTCTGTTGTCCGCGTTTCGTTGCGCGTAATTGCCATTATGCCCTTCGTTCCCGCCTGCAGGCTTCGCCCAATGCGCTGCATCTCACCCCACAGCGTTTGCATATTCTCATCCTTTTTATTTTTTATTTCTTCCTTCATTTCTTCTTTTGTGTCTTGTATATTCGCATTCATTTCTTGCGCATTTGTATTTATTTCCTTTTTCATGCCATCCATTTTATTTCCCATTTGTTGGATATCCCCACTCATTGCTTGCATCATCAGTATCAACTGTGCGATGCCCGATCCGCCATTATCGGTCACGGTTTTGCTGGGGACCGGGGAGGGAATTTGACGGGGGGGGGTGTCAAAAGCCGCCTCTGCCCCCGCGCCCATTTCGAGCTCTTTATTTGTTTGTGGGGGGTGTTCAACCTGTATGGGAATGTCCTGCACGGTGTTCTCGTCCTGAGCCATAGATTCTAACATTTCCAAATCTAAACCACCCTGCCCCCGCTCGCCTTGAGCTGCCATTCTGCGTATCGGAAATAATTTAAAAGCTCGTAATTTGATGGAACCAGAGGGTCACCTCGCACACCCTTGATCCAGTTCCGTTAATTTGGTTTGGAGGGGGATGAATTTGTATCCCACGACCTGATGCCAGTGTTACGGTTTCCACCCGTTCGGCGTGCGGGCGACCGCTTTTAACTAATCGCGGCCACACGCGCCCACCGGACGGGCAATCCAGTCGTAGCTTTCCGGATCAATGCCGAAATCCAGCTACGGGTGTGTTTTTAAAGCACACCACAACCTTGTCAAGACTCTACCCGCGCTACAGGGTCCGATCGCCGAATGGTCGATTTACCTAATTATTCGCGCGGGCAGACTACCGAGAGATTGTACCTCAACGGGACCTGCTTGGAAACGAGCCGCTTAAGCAGCTCGCTCCGTTTGCGATTTGCCGAGCGGTGTAGTATAGCGAGGCCCCGTTGGACCCGATTATCTTATCGGTATTAAAAACCAGCTATTATTCCGAATGCAAGTGTGGCAGTTCAATGGAGGAAGGGGACGCAACGAGCAGGTGACATTCAAACCATGACATTTATTCACACACTTATGCAATCAATGAAGGCATGTATGCAATCGGGGTAAGGGACAAAACCCGAGCAAAGAAAGACCTACAGCCGTATCTATTTATTATGTACACAATCACTTAACAGTTCTACTTATGGACACGGCGCCACAACTTTCATACAAAGAAAACCCCAGGAAAGGAAAGGGCAAGAACAGGGCCCGTAGGCCTTCAATGTTCGCGGAGCTTTGGAGACCGAAGGAGCTCCGTGAGACCGAGCTGGTTACCTGCCACCCTCGTGGTGACTCGCTGAGCGACCCTCGATGTTTCGCCGTAAACACGGCAGCTCGGTTGGTCCAGGCCCTGTCGTGCGGCCTGTTCGATCGGGCCTATCCGACGACGCCTTAGAGGAACGAACGGGCCTTGCTCTTTTACGAGTTGATGATCTTTTAAAAGCCGCCTGCTCCTCAGCGTTGCTCCGTCGCCCGCATTTCGCTGGCTGGTGACCCCTCTCCGGCCGTCACCACCAACCGACAGTTCGGCACGGTACTGCAGGCTTGGCTGCGCTCCAGGCTTCGCTGTGCTCCAATGACCCCAACTGCCCTCCACTGGACTGGATCCTTGACAGACTGCTCACAGACTCCTGGCGAACTCCAGGCAAAAAACTCTACTGACTCGCTTGGCGTTCCAGCACGCCTTTTTATGGGGTCCGGGGAGGTGAGTTTGATCTGCCACCTTCGACCTCTCACCCCCCGCTGGCTCCGCCCCTTTTGGTGTTTTGATCCGATTTCGTCGCCAAACGCGGAGAGAGCGGACGTGGCAGAGATCATCTGCCGTGGAAAGCGGACATGGCAGAAATCACCGGCCGTCGCCCCAACAAGGCAGCCATCGTGTTTGGCGGAGGTGCCGCTCGTTGGGATTCGCCGTGGCTGGCGAAAAGATGGCGGCGCAATGGAGATGAAGGTGAGGCGATGTTGTTCGTTTGTGGAGACTATGGTGAGGAGATGTCGAGGTTGGCGCTGTGGTGGGGATGGCGTGGTTGTTGAGATGTGGTTGTGGTTGTTGAAGTAGTGGTTGTGGTTGTTGAGATGTGGTTGTTCCAAAATAAAGATAGCAAAAGAATAATGGCTGACTCAAAGATCACAGCCTGGTTATACGAATAATTTCCTTTAGACGTCGGTGGGGAAATCTAATCTGAACACGCACTTTTCGACATAACTGATCTCTGGGAAACCTGAATGGTGTTCTTTGAATTTTCCACAACCGTAACAATATATATATATATATATATATATATATATATATATATATATATATATATATATATATATATATATATATATATATATATATATTGATTAAATAAATACTGTTGGCTCACCTGGACTTTAGTCCTGTGAACTTATGCGATCAAAGTTTCTGTAGATAAGTCAGTGTCAGTCGGTCTGTAAACACATCAGTCATTATCGCTTGAACCATACACAATTTTGATGAAACTTGGCCACAAGCTTCATATATTTTGCCTAACGAAGGTATATTGATCACATCAAAATCTGTGCTCATTAATGGATTGAAATTTGATCTAAAAGGCTGGAAAAAAAATTCCTGCCCTAACGTATCGGGGGTGTTGCATTGGCAGCACAGCTTTGCCGTCAGCCAAAAACATAACCTGTAAACACGTATCGCTGTAATTGGCATCGAGAGGACTTTCATTCAACCAATAATGTGCCCAGATTCTGCACATGAACAAAATTTCGTTGTTACCTCCTCCACCAAAGGTGAAGGAGGTTTTCGTTTCACCCCTGTTTGTCTGTCTGTCTGTCTATGTGTACAGGATATCTCAAAAAGCTGTGGACAGGTTCGGTGTGTGACGAGGGAGAACTGATTAGATTTTGGTGAAGATCTGGATACTATAAAAAAAATTAAGTAATTCTTCACCATTGAGAGATTGGACCAAAAACGATATCAAACACCTTGAATAAATCCTTAGAAGTGTGCATCTTCCCTTCACGCCCTTCACTTTTAAACTTCCTGTCCCAGTCATACACCTGCTGCAGCGATAAACACGTGTCACCATATTGCATTTTCATTCTGCAATGGCTTTCACTGAGATTGACGCCCTTACTTCCCAACAAACAGATGACAGAACGTTGCTCCTCCCTGATGCATGCTTCTCGGGGAGCCACCATCTTGCAACTCCTCGACTGACGTTATACGCTCAATGTTGCCGAATCTAAAACAGGCAAAACATGACTCTCCTGTGTGTAGTTATTGATGACATATGTTATATCTGTCAGTAATTCTCAAATATATTTTGCCATTTTAAGGTTACTTCTTGACTGCCTCTGTCTGACCGCTTGCATTGTTCTCACTTCGGTGATTGTGTGTGGTTGTGTCCATGTAAATGATGTTTCGATTCTTACACTTTGTAAAACTACAATCAGTGTTTGCTGATTAATGGTTAGTCAAGGTAAACGTGCAATGCCAATGCATCACTGGTGTAATCCCTCCCTCAATGCAACGCAGCATGAGCTTATCGGTAATGGACTGTGATGGTGTTTGTGACCTTTCTATCATTTATAATATTGTTAATTGTATCAAAATGGGATATGTAGACAAACTCCAACTTTTATCACCACGATGGTGTGGTTGGATTGTTTGGAATGTGAATCCACCACATTTACAAAATAAATAAATAATAATCCTTTTGTTTTACATACAATACAACACAGTTACATTGTGCAATGAACTAGTTTAAATGAATTTGGTTATAAATAATGAACCTTTATGTTCATTATTTGACGTGATGCCCGTGACGGGCACTGCACTTCTTTTTGCTTTTCTGGAATTGGAATTCCAGATCAGGTATTGTCATCCTGCACCGTCCATATGTCTCCTATTTTGACTTCTCTGGCCGAAATTTGGCAGCAACGTTCCACTTATAACTGGTAGTGAGGGTTGCAAAGCTATTTCCGATCACGTGACTTTAAGTAGGTCAAAATGGCAGACTCAGTAAATTTCTTCAAAATATTCCTCTCCAGACCTAACAGTCAGAATACTACCTAATTTGGGTTGCATTTGGCCAGGACCCAGATAAGATACATGTCCAGTGGTCCCCCCCCCCCCAATTAGTTTTTGTCGTGCACACGTTCTATATCAGTACAATCACAACATTACAGGCGGTGTGGTGGCTCACACTTGCGTCTTATCGGCCACTTTTGCCGACAAGACGTCAGTGTGAGAGCCGCCACACCACCTGCTGGACTCCATAATGGCTGCTATTAGGCCCTGCCTCCACATACTCTTCTTCGTTGTGGTTAACTGGGCTCCATGCATAATTGTTTGTCTTCTGCAACCATATCATGATGTAGTTTTGTTTGTTTTATGCTTTGTGTTGGAACACTCATTTGAAGCCATTGGGTCACTTTGATAGCATTTTGGGTGGATTATGATGGGTTGTTTTCACATTTGTGTATTATCAGCCACACGTCAGGGACCCCACTTTAGGCCACCAGTGGATTATATTGGAACGGGTCTATATGCTCAGTTGTTGGTTTGCACACCTAACAGAAGTAAAAAAAAAAAAAACTTCTGTCAACATATAATTACCTTTCTGTAGATTTACTTTACCGAGAAACCTTAGCAGTCCTAACGGTTCACTTTCCACTGAGCTGGAGGCCACAGCTCCGGCTTTGGTTGAGCTGTATGGTAAGCAGGGGTTTCCACATGGTGGAACACTCATGGGCCAGGGTCCCTGGAGTATAGTTTGGAGGAATGAATTGTGTGCTCCCTCCATGTCTTGTGGGAGACCCGGAGTGCTTAAAGTAGATGGCGCAGGGTGTCATATGGCTTCCGTCAGCCTTACAGACAAGGAGGGGGGGGAGAGACGAATCCCCCACAAGCCTGATAGAAAGGGAGGGGGAAAGGGGAATATGTAAAGCACATTTTTGTGGTGTCATCCGTGAGCATCAGAGAAAAGGTAGGGGTGGAGCCTGCCAAGGCTGCAAGAGTCGCCATGAGGTTGACCAGAGGGCATGGTAATTATAAGGCAGAGACTGCCGTAGGTCGATTGACAGATGATAGAGACACAGGGGTCTGTTTCGAAGACTGTTTTAAATTGACCTTTTGGAATTTTTTTGATTGGCTGACTGGAGTAGATCTTCCTTCTTCCTTCTCTCATCCCAACTGGATTAGGAATGAGTGGGCAATGGATGTTGAGTGTGTTGTACTGATTTAGGTGCATGGACAAATTTATTATTATTATTATTATTTTTTGGTATATGATTGAATCCGGTATGATTGGAAGAAGAGAAAGCCACCCCTCTTCCTGTGCAGGGGAATCCCTGTTTAGAGTTAGGTAGGTGGAGGGTATTCAGCTGTTTTGGAATGTAGATGCTGTTCCATGTTGGTACTGAGAGAAGCAAAGGAATTAGTTGGTGCAAGAGGTAAATTAAAGGGCTGGGGGTGTGGCTTGTGTGTTGGTGTGTAGCAGTTGGAGGAAGGGCACCCTGTGCGCTGAGAGCGAACTGGGCTGGTGCATGCCATGGATTACAGAGGGGTGGCTAAGTTTTGAGATCGGCCTGGGTACCAAGGAGATTAGCTGAGGAACTACATTCCAGAGTGTCCTTATCAGTGTCCCCAAAATTTGGTGGAGCAAGATGGCCCCAACAGCTTGGGGTGCTGCACTGGAGAGCAGACAGGTCTGGAGATGGAGCCACACTGCCCAGCCATGAGAATGAGAAAGCACAGGAAAATTTGAGGGCTATGCCTGAACTGGCAGAGTGGTGGGTAAGTTTGTTGTTTATAACTACATTAGAGGGGGTAATTATAAAGTTTTTGATAAATAGATGCTTCTTCCTCCTTGCACTTTTTAGGTCATCTCTAACGAGATGACCTAATAAAGCCGGACCAAATGTCCGTATGTCCGTCCGTCCGTAAACAATTTTTCTTTCCAATCTTGATGAAACTTAGTATGTGGGTAGAGGTCGATGAGTGTTGCACAACGATAATATAACTTTTGTCCAGGGTCAAGGTCACGTAAGTTATAAAAATCGCCATTTTCAAAACATATCTTGTCTGCCATTCTACAAGACATTCGGCAACTGTTTATTGATTATGATAGTAAAAAATATTATCTTGTATCTAACCGGACAGATTTTTGAATTTCCGTCCCATTTGGCCGCCACGTAACCTGGAAGATGGTCAAAAATACCTCCCGGTACAAAGAAAACTTTTTACTTCCGATCTTGATGAAATTTGGTACGTGGGTGGAGGTCGATGAGTGATACCCAACGACGTATTTTTTTCCCGGAATCGAGGTCAGGGTCGAGGTCACGAAAGTTGTGAAAGTCGCCATTTTCAAAACCTATCTTGTCTGTCATTTTAGGAGATATCTGGCAATGGTTCATCGATTATGATAGTAAAAAAAATTACAGAGATGACTGTCACCCCCACACGGGGGTAATTTTTTATTAATTTTGATTTATTTATTTTTATATTTTAATGCCTCCCGCCACTGGATTGAATCGGCGTAGGGTAATTGTTTTGTGAACCATCAAGTCCCACATTTTATGTAGGGGTGGGCATGTTCCCCATTGAGATCCTCGGTCAATGAGCCAGGTGAGTCCATGCCACTGCATCCTCGGAGTCACAGCACGTGCTTTGATCTCCTCCTGGGAGATAGCATAGTGTAATGGGATTGGGGGCCGAGAAGGGATAGCTTCGCTTTCTGTGTTTTTGAGGGGTAGGTGTTGAAAATCAGATCGAGGGATTAGTGGGGCAGGTAGGTTTCGGAAAGGTTAGGGCTGAAACTGGCTAATTTACATATTGCCAGCGACATCTGTGGCAGGATCTCATACTGCCATCCAAGATATTATCTGCTCTGCCATGCCAACTCATGTCACCTGCAAGCTGTTTTTCCATGTCATTTTCATTTATTTTTTCTTTCCATTTTTTTCTTGGCCATAATGGCCAAAAAGACTCGCTTTCTGAGTGACCACATGAACCATTTCTGTGTGACTCACTGCTGGTGGGCCCTGAGGTCACCTCAGACACTTGAAGTGCCAGGACTCGGGGGGGGGGGGGGGCAAAGAACAGCGTTGGGTTGGCAGGGGCTACTAGATATGGGGGAACAATAAAATTGCACTTCATGACCTTTTTGGAGGAAGAGACCCCTCCAGGTACACTCACCCCGACCACCCACATTATTTGTTGAAATTAATCCGGATTTAGAGTTTTAGTTGCATGCATCAATGAGAGAATGCTTCGGATTAGTGGAACAACGCGTTCGACTGGAGATGAACTTGTTTTTGATTATTGCATGTGGGTTTTCCACAAGGACGGAGAGCTGTATTGTACGGCAAGTGGAGACGGACCCCACACTGCTCCCCCATCTGGACGCAGACTCCAGAGTGAAAACGGAATGTGGGGGTAGTGTTGTTGGAATGCCTTTGAGGGTGTAAATTTGCATAGTATAGCAATATTTATTTCCCTTTGTGTGTGTGTGATCAGCATAAGGGTGAGTTACAATTACTATATCAAGATATGCCTCATGAAACATATGGAGAGCTGTTGTTAACCTCACCCCAACATCTGTCTGAAACTATTTTACTCTTTCCCCTTGACACCTTTTTCATGTTTTAGCCCTCTAATGATCTAATCTGTCCTAAATGTCCTTTTGAATGATTTGACAGGCCATAGGTGGGAATGGCCTCTATAACTGCTAAAACCATTCCATCAAAGTAGCTGAAAGGTTGAGGTGAGTTGCCCTACCCACGGACTGGTCCCCAGGCAGAGTGGGAATATTGGCATCGTGGACTGAGGGCGACGCAGAGCAAATAAAGGGGGAGGTAGTCACAAATAAAGGGGAGAGGAGAGGTGGTGAAAGCTACGTGTGGACCACTGGGGTTTCTCCACAACATGACACACACCTGCTTGCAGCCTTCCACCAGTCCCCACCGCAAGCCCTCTCGCTTTCACCTCGTGCCAGCTCCTGCTGACGGCAAAAACTGTTTCCTGTGGGAAATGTATCTCCACTTGAAACTCACTGTGCCCAGGGCACAGCCTTTGGTGTTTCAGTCTTGTTCTGCTGTGGTGTGCTTGAGGCCTTTGATGCTGAGATACTTGATTAATAAATGAATGGTAGTTCTTCAAGGGTGTGTACAGGTTTCTTTGTAAATGATGGTGTTGCTTCCCTGTCGTATTTTTCCTGTGAAAACACCATTATTAAATAGCTTTGTCTCTGAGTGATTTGACTGTTCTGAGAGCGAGTTGCTTTGCTTAATAATGTCAAAGTTGCGATTAGGTTGTGACGAATAGTGCCAAGTTTGAAACTGTACCTGCATCCGGCAATGTCCATTGGAATCGCTATGTTTTTTTGTTGTTGTTGTTGTTGTTGTTGATCAAGCACACGGTACTGATCAGCGCATCTCCGAACTGGCTTGGGCATTCCACCGAGGATGGTAACGTAGCAATCAGGCCTGGCTTCCTGTTCTGAGCGCTCAAATCAGTTGGCCGGTGCGACTGCTTTGATATTGTCGCGGATTCGCGCCCGCCGGCGTGCGAACGGCCACGTAACTCGAATCGCGGCACGTCGCCCACCGGATGGACAATCCAGTCGTGACCCTCTCGGACTAACACCGGGAACCAGTCACGGGTGGACCTTTCGGTCTCACCGCGATCGAGCCAATCGGCCCCCGCGTGGGATAGGGTTGCTCGCCAAATTCGACCTACCTAAGTACCCACACGGAGGGTAGACCGGGCGATCGCACCTCGCCGCAGGTCGACTTCGGACACGGGCCACTTAAGCGACCCGTTCCGTACTATCGGGATAACCGAGCGGTGTTATTCGTCGGCCTCGACGGTTCGATTAATTATCGGGCGTCTTAGCCCATGACCAACCCTTTACGTGAAGCAAGATGGGGATTCAATTAAAGAAATGACGAAGCGAAGCGGGAAAACAGTTCAATAATAAGCACATTTATTTCGCGATGAACGGAAAGCACACATATACAATTCCACCAAAAGCACATAGAAAAGAAGAATACAAAAAGCAAATGCAACAATGCAGATCTAATACCGACTACGCGAGCACACGGCAACACTTATACAATTTTACTTCACAGACGGCGCCGACAACACATATTCCCAAAGCAAAAGAAAAGAGAACCACCCTCCAGGATGAGGGGGTAGGCGGGCCTGGGGCCGAGACCGTGTCGGGCCTACCCGTCTGATGATGAGACGCGGAGCGGCGGTGGTGCCTCAACTCCGCGGGCCTCGCGGACAGTGTCTGGTAGGGGGTGGGAAGGGGCCCCCTTTTGTCGCACTATCTCAGCGCGGGGGGAAACAGGAGGGGGTTGCTGATGCTCGGGGAAAGGAGGATTTCACAAAATCGCGGGTCCCGCGACGAGCGTCTCCACCACGACCTCGGTCGCGCCGCCGGCCTTTTCCTCCGCAGTTCCTCGAATCCGACGCGAGCACCCCCTCAACCGCCTTCGCCGCCGCCGCCTCTCCACAGCTCCGTCCTCTTCACTCCGACTCCGCGAACTCCCAACTGCACTCTTCCCCCTGCGAACTGAACTGCTTCTCAACTTCCACTGGACTCGACTCGACTGACGAACGCAGTCGTTTTTATAAGCCCCGTGGCTTCGCTCTCTCATCTTTGACCCTCTGCCTCCGACCTTTCACCTCGCTCCCCATTGGCCCGAGGAAAAGTGGGCGTGAATGCTTTTTGATCCATGAATTTGCATATAGCGACCGCCCTCCAACGCCCTGGAGGCGGGGCCAAATCGCCCCTCGCTCACCGATTGGACGGAACAAAAGTGGGCGTGAGTCGTTTTTGATCCGTTTTTCTGCGGAAAGTCCGCGATGCTTTTGAACACGCTGCACGGTGCGCGCCCAACACGAGTCCAGCATCGGTGCCCACGAGTGGCGCGAGATGACGGTGATGCGATGGTGGCGAGTTGTGACGGTAAAGGTCGTGGCGGTTGTGGTGAAGCGGCGTTGTGGTTGGTGGTTGTTGTTGTGATGGCTGTTGAGATGTGGTTGGTGGTGGTAATAATGGCGGTTGGTCCAAAATAAAGATAGTAAAAGAAAAACGGCTATCCTGAAGAGTCGCAGCCCTCATGAATGACATTTATTCCCTCTAGACAACGGGTTTGGGCCTAACTACACATATACTTACCGAGATATCTCACCTAAGGGACCTGAATGGTGGTTTGCGAATTTGGTCAACCACAACAATATGGTTCTTCAGATTTGGATTGGGCAACTGGAACAAGTCCGGCTTCAACAATATTTATAAATACAAAATTGTTTTTGATGGTGGTATGAAGTCACACTCTTGTACTCTGAACACTCAGTCACCCCTTTATTTTTGGTGTTGGGTGGGGTGGTGGCAGTCGGAAGTCATAAATCTCAATTAAAATTTTCAATACCATCACCTCTTCATGGAAAATGTCTAATGAGATTCTTATTCTTGTGTACTTTTGTTGCCTTCCCTATTATGCCTTCCTTTT
>NC_140965.1:63175980-63188480 GCF_056783735.1 Eptatretus burgeri
ACTGTATTATCAACATCCTCCTCTTGTCTTGATAGTTCTTCATAAACCCCACTATTCAAAAAATCTTGAAATGATGTTATAAAATGAAGATCTGTTCTCATACAAGGAGTTTGTTCTTCATCTTGTCTTTTCATATTCATTTTCACTCCCATATAAAACTTTAAAGTTTTCATTTCTTTTAATGTCTTTTTAATAAATTTTTCAACATCAGGTTTCACTATTTCAATTGATTCAGCTATTGATGATGGACCGGGTTCTCCAAATTGAAAAATCCTTATTTTTATTTGCCCTTTAAATGCCCCATCAGTGTTTTCAATATAATAGTCTCCCTTTACTTTAAACTCATTTTTCTTGTGTTTTTGTGATTGAAGATGTTTATTATAACTACTCTTCAAAACATCCTTTGAACAGATATCACAATGTTTTCTTTTCAACTCAAGGGGAGATATTTGATGAAACAGATTAAATGTGTGTTTGTTGGTTCGGAGGTGTTTTCTATAATGTTTATATTTGTGATTACAAACATCGCAGTATGTTGTATTCACCATATTTATATAATAAATCTTTGCTTCAACTAAAATTTTCTTGATGAAAATTTCGTTTATTTTACAGGTGAATCTGTGCTTAAAACCATTTTATCCTCCAACTTTTTCACTTAATAAATACAATGTTTCAAGACACAAAAGACAAGTTTCAATCAATCTCTTCATTTGTTAAAGATACTGAGAAATATGTCAAGGATGTAAAATTGAACAAAGATAAATATAACAACTATTGGATAAAAACAATTATGGTAAATAACATGAGTTCTTCAATTTCCTTCAGTGGAAGGGCTTTTAGTATACCTGGTAGAACATCAATTAAAGTATCTCTAACAAAAGTTTCTCCTCTCCTTCTGGTAATATATTCAAAACTAGAAAAAGCAATGAAACAAGAAAAAGTATCAAAAAACAAAAACCTTATGGATGAAGCTTTAGAAAGAAAAGATAAGACCATCTGTAATATGCAAGGAGAAATTTGTATTTTTTTCAACAACCCTAAAGATGTAAATCCTGATGAAATAAAGGATGTTAATATATCAGGTGAAATGACATTTCGTTCAATAGTAATTAATGATCATTTTAAAATTACCTTTAATATAAAAAATGTTGTCGTTGAATCTGATAATGAAAAAAAGTATATCGATATCGATGGTAATATACAACTGAAAGTATAGATGAATTTCAGTTTTAAGTAAAGTTTTACTTTATAAATATGCTAGACTTTCCTGATTCTCCATCTGACAAATTTGAGAATTGTCCTGCGTGTGAAAGACGGGGATTAAACACAGAGTCAAAAGCCTATAAACAATGTATATTCTGTGATTATCTTCTAATTAATGATAATAAAAAATATAAAAAGGAAAATAATTCTTTTAGATTTACACCAAAAATGAATTACTTTGCAAGATTGATTAGAGAAATGAATGTAAAGTATGAGGGTGATAACACACCTTTCCTTACAAGGGAAGAAACTGAACATATAAGAGAAATGTTCAAAGGATTGTTGTTGTATATTATTCATGGATGTAATTTTCAGGGAAATATCAACACAAGATATTGTATAAATAAAATAATGGATTATCTTGAAATCAAACCTGAACTTAGGATAAAATATAGAGTTTCTAAAAAAGCCAATAATAAATTAAATAACCTGTTTTTCAAATATATAAATTAATGATTTTTTACCTATTTGGGAAAATAAGATAAAATTTAACAACCATAAAAATCTACCAAATTCATTAAGATGTCTCATAGTTGGTTCAAGTGGATGTGGTAAAACCTGCTTACTTTTAAAAATGCTCCTCACTCCCAACTTTTTAGATTATGATAATTTAATAATTTTCACAAAGTCGAGTTTTCAACCAGAGTATCAACTACTCTCACAAGGTTTTAATGCTGGTCTTCAAAAATAAGATATAATTGGTTTATTTAAACGTCAAAAAAACCTAAATGATTATAACATTGAAGATATAATTCAACTATTTTGTGATACACAGAGATGTAAAAAGAAATCAAATCCTATAACTTGTATTCTTAGTGATAATACGGATGATATACCGTCTCCCCAAGATTTGGATAAATCAAAAAAGAACCTCGTTATCTTTGATGATTGTGTTAATGAGAGAAACCAAACGGTAATGGACAGCTACTACACAAGAGGGAGACATTCTTCTTGTAATTGTATTTATCTTAGTCAATCGTACTTTCAACTTCCTCGTCGTTCCATCAGAAACAATGCTAATACTTTTATTTTATTCAAGTTAAATTCAATAGATATCAATAATTTTTGGAGAGATAATTGTTCTACATTATGTAGTAAAAAGAAATTTGAGGATTACATGAAGCACACGACTGAAAAATATAAATATATTGTTGTGAAACAAGATGAGATATTAAGGGATATATTTTTTGTTTTATAAACAATTACATATATAAATGACAACTATTATTATAAATCTTGTGGGTAAATCTGCTTCTGGAAAAAACTTTCATAAATCAAGGTTCTTGTGTAGTACAAATGAGAATATTGTAAATTTACTTAAAAAACACCCCGTGATACGAATTGTATCAACAACAACAAGAGCAATAAGACCTGGAGAAGTAAAAGGTGAAGATTATCACTATATTTCAGTGGAGGAACATATGCGATTGAGGAATGAAGGACAAATATTTGAGGAGGTTTCTCTTGGTACAACAAAATATTCACATTGTAAGAGTGAGTTAAGGAAACTAAAATCTGGTGGTGTTGGGATATTAGAAACTAATCCAGAAGGAACGAGACAAATTATTAAATATCTGAGCGGAGTGAAGATTTTATCATTCGGTTTTGATGTTGATGAAGAAACTCAACGCAAACGTATGAAAAGCAGAGATGCAAGTATTGGTGAAGAAGAAATTACAACTCGCATTAATGTTAATAAAGAATTTGATGAAATATTTAAAGAAAAGGATTTATTTGAACACATCTATTTGAATGATGAAGAAAAGAAAAATTTCCCTGTTGATCTTTACAATTCATTAAATTATATTTTACGATAAATAAATGGATGCAAAAGAAAGAGCAAGAAGATTTAAGGAACATCAAGAGTTGGTTTCAAAAGTTGTAAAACAACAGGAAGACATAAAGAAGAAACGCAGACAGAAACTAACGGGCGAAGAAGCATTTGAAAAAAAACAAGAGAAATTTTTTAAACCACTTTTAAAAACTTCCCAAGAAAAAATGAAAGATGTTTCCACAGTTCCCACAGTAGAATATACTCCTAAAAAACTTCAAATGTTAAAAGATTTCAGTCAAATGACGGAGGAAGAATTAGAGCATTTAGGAGAATTAGAATATGATGATGAAGGTTTATTTCAACAACTGGAAGAGATTAATCAACCCCCTGATTATATTGTGAATGCTGTTCAAAACAATGAATATTCAGCGGATTCAAAAACCAAAGCAGGACTCATTCCAACAGAACAACCAGCAATATTTCATCTTGTTCAAGAAAAGGTATTGATATTTAATGATGAATTAAGGTTCTTAGGTTCTGCTCAACCCCCTGTTAAACTAACTCCGAGATTAATGTTTCTTCTCACAAAAGATGGAAGACAAGGTTCAACTGTGAGGGATGAATCAAAGTATATTGATGAACCATTGAATATGGAAAATAATGATGATAGAGTATATATTGATCTGATGAACACTCTAAATTATAAGGTTATTCTTTCTGGTAAAAGTAGGAAGAATGAGAAGGAGAAACACATTATTCAGGCTTTAAGTATCCTTGGTTCAGGTGTTAGTTTTCTTCCAAATGACCCATCGCAATTAGTTAATAGACTGTTGTTGTTGTTCGGCAGTAAGAAGGCTGGAAATAACAATTGTTTTAATGAAGCATCAGACATTTTAGACCAGTTGATGAACATGAAAATAATTAATAAATCTCAATATAAAGACATTTTATCTCATATTAAATAAGATGAGAAGCACAATCCTTAGTTTCAATTTCACAACAAGCGACCACACATCTTCATTCCCATACCCACTACAACTTGACACAACAAAAGAATATGAGGCATCTTTATTGTCCATGGAAACTTATAATACCTTATTTAATATAACCGAGAAAAATGACAAGTTTAGTTATAATCCGGGAAGTGGATACAAAACGATAACAGTCTCACCCGGAGCATATGAGATTTCTCAAATATCTTCCGAAATTGCTCGTCTTATGAAAGAACAGAGTGATGAACCAAAAAATATTGTTATAAACATTCAAAAACATACTTCAAAATCAACGATTAAAGTTAAAAATAACTACAAGGTTGATTTCACAATTGATAATTCATTTAGAGAGTTATTGGGTTTCTCCTCAAAAAAGATTGAAACTAATGGGACGTTTTACAGTGATAATGTCATTCAAATATCCTCAGGAATAAATTCGGTGTTAATTCACTGTGATTTGATTGATGGTGCTTATAATGATGGAAAAAAACAAATACAATATTTTCATTCAGCGCATACTCAACCCCAATTGGTTATAAATTCAACATGGAACCCAAAAATTTGGTTTATCTACCTGTGTCAGGAAAAACCTTACACAGAGTAAATTTTACGATAACCGACCAAGATAATCGTGTGATTTCTTTTCATGGAGAAGTTATATCTATCAGAATTCACCTACGTGAAGTTTTCCAATAAATAAATACGATGGTTATTGTGAGGAAACACGAGTTGGGAAAATATAAAATAATTACAGGGGATGGGATGTTCCTTTCCCCAGAATACAAGGGTGAAGGTATGTATCTTGGTAGAGGATACTATAAACCTAAGAGACAAAGGGGTGTTGGACATCAATTTCGAGGAGATGGGATAATTGATACTCTCATGGGTATTGGTTCAACTATTCTTAAACATAAAGATCTAATTGGTTCAACTGCTTCTGCTGTGGGAAATGTCGCAGGTGCTGAAAGAGTATAAAAGATGCTCAGAAAGAATCTCATAAATTACAAGCAATAAAAGAAATTAAGAAAGGCAAAACTCAGTTGTCCCCCCAAGAACGAGAGAAAATAATTCAAATACTTGGATCAGGGTTTCAAAAGTTTTGACATCTTTTTTCCTCAATAAATACAAGTATGGAAGCAATTGATAGTATCTATGATTTGGATGATACTATTATTATCTCAAACTCCACTAAAAAAGAAGATTACTTCAAGGTAAATGCAATAACTGGAACAGACTGGAATACGAATGGTACAAAAAGTTTTGAAATAAATAATCAACAAACCTATTTGAATCTCTCCGAAAGTTTTTTGTTGTGTAAATTTAAATTCACTAAAGCTGGGAATAACACAAACGCTACACTTGTAAATGATTTCTTCTGGAAAATGTTTGATAGTGTGCGTTTGTATATTGGAACACAAGAAGTTGAAGCAGTTATGTCTCTGCTGTATCTGAAATGATAAAATTTACACTCTATACATTCAGTGATAGAATGGGAAAGGGGTCTGTCGAAGGTTTTATTCCTGAAATGTCAACGGGAACAAACACAGACCCTGGATATACACAAAGGAAAGGAATGTATAATGATGATACAAAAGCAGAAAATAGTTTTACTGTGGCAGTTCCTCTTAAAGGTATATTTGGATTTTGTGATCATGATAAAGTTCTGTATGGTCTTAAAATTAGATTGCAACTACAGAGGAATGATAATGAAAATCGATTGCTTTTTGGTGTTGGTAGTGCTTTTGGTGAACAGAATAAATTTGTAATTGAGGAGATGAGTTGGTATATCAGCGAATATACTCCTAATCTTAAAACAGAAGAGATGTTGAATCGAAGACTTAACTCAAAGAAACCACTCAGTGTATCATACCTCAAAAGAAGATGTCAACACGTTAAACTCAATCAAACTACTTACACGTGGAATTTGGGTGTTCTGGAAGGAAAGCCACGATATCTGTGGATGATTTTTAAAAAGCCAGATGGTGATACTGCGACTGATAAGAATAATGCATTGAGTGATAATGCTAAGGTGAAACAACTTCGCGTTTCTCTAGATGGAACATTTTATCCACGAGATAGATTGGAAATTAATTGGGAAAAAAATGATTTTGCTGAAGCATACAAGTCTTACCAAAAGGTGTGTGAAAGTAATGGAAATAAAGAACCTATTTTGGATATGACAGCATTTAAAAGTTTGTATACAATCTATGCGTTTGACCTGAGCGCTCAAAAGGAAACTATAAAGTCTAATCGAGTGGATACTTCCCTATACATTGAAAGAGGAGAGAGTGAAGAAGTTGATACATATTGTTTGCTTTTGGAAGAAACAGAATTGCAGATTAATACAGATAATGGTGTGATGATTAGTCTCACATAAGTTTTTGTTAAATAAATGAGTGGCAAAGTACCAACTGGGGTATATGTTAATCAAATCAATCTTCATAAACTATCATCTTGTGTTCAAAATCAAAAGCCTTGTACGATTAACGTTAATACAATTCAGAGAAAAGGAGCAGTAAGAATTGATGTTTTGCTCACAAGAGAACAGGTTAAAATCTTGAATGACACTGGCTCACTTAAAATTAAAATGACAAAACCAATGTTGAAAAAATATTCAATAAGAGAGACGAGTGGAGGATTTCTCCCATTTCTAATTCCTTTATTTGCTGGTTTAAGTGCGGTTGGAGCATTGACGGGTGGTATTTCAACAGCGGTGAAAACTGCCAACGAAAGGAAGGCTCAACTCCAGGCTCAAAAAGAATTGGAAAGACATAACAAAGAGTTGGAGAAACAAATTAGTGGAAGTGGTGTAATTGTAGATTTTGCTGAAAAACTTGAAGGTCTGCCTGATAAAGCGAGATTGTTAGTCGGAGATATGCTTTCTTCTATTGCACAAGCAGGTGTAAAATTAACGAAAAGAGGTAATGGATTATATCTTTCTAATAAATAAATGAGCATTGATGAGTGGTTGGAAAAATTTGGAAAGAATCAGGTCAGGTCAGGTATGGGAGCATGTGCCAGAACAGCGCGTCGCTGCGTCCACTTTCCGCCGGTACTCCAGGGGCCTCCGTCTGGCCATCCCCCAGGCAGATGCCAGGCCCATCCCCATCTCCTTGAGATGATGGTCAACCTGCTGCAACCATGAGGCACGTGGTCGGCCCACTGGCCTCCTCCACTCATGAGACTCCCTCGCTGAGAGAATCTGGTGAGCAGGATCAGCGTCAGGAAAACGAGCCACATGTCCATACAGCCGCAGCTGACGCTCACGGACTATGCAGGTAACAAATCTCATCCGAGTCTCTCTCAGCAACCGCTCGTTGGACACAAAATCCGACCAGCGATAGCCAAGGATTCTCCGAAGAGACCTGGTACCAAAGGAATTAAGTCTCCGTCTCAGATCCTTGGTCAAAGTCCAAGTCTCGCACCCATAGAGCAAGACTGGAAGTACCAAGGACCTGAAGACTCGGACTTTCGTCCTCCCGCACAGGTACCGGCAGCGCCACACCCCATGATCCAGTGAATCCATGACTCCCCAGGCCCGACCCAGACGTCTATTGACCTCCGGCTCACAACCTGCGGAGACATGAATATCACTGCCAAGGTAAGTGAATCTATCCACGACCTCAACATCCTCACCACAAACAGACACAGACAGGACAGCAGCATCCAAGATGTCACCGAAAGCCTGGATCTTTGTTTTGACCCAAGAAATCCGTAATCCCAACGGCTCCGACTCCTCATTCAGCACCTCGAGGGCCCCCAAGAGGATGTCTAAAGTCTCCGCAAAGATGACTGCATCATCTGCAAAATCAAGGTCCGAGATCTTGACATTGCCAAACGATGCACCGCAACTTGATCTCTCCGACATCCTCCCAAAAATCCAGTCCATACAAGTGCTGAAAAGTGTGGGGGCAAGTACACACCCCTGACGAACTCCAGTAACAACTGGAAATAAGTCAGAGATGGTACCACCACACTTCACAGCACTCTCAGTACCAGAGTAGAGTTCAGACATCAGATCGATCAGTTTTGGTGGCACCCCACGAAGACCAAGAATCCTCCAGAGGACATCCCGATTCACTGAATCGAACGCTTTACAGAGATCAACATAGGCTGCAAGCAGCCCCTGCCGAAACTCTCGTCTGCGTTCGGTGAGGACACGAAGTGCAAGGATACGGTCAATCGTTGACCTCTTTGGTGTAAAGCCTGACTGCTCTGGACGCTGGTGCTCAAGCAGATGGTGGCGAACCCTATCAAGAATTATCCGAGCAAAGACCTTGCCCGGCACTGAGAGCAGCGTCACCCCTCGGTAGTTGTTGCAGTCTTGGCGATCACCCTTCCCTTTCCAGAGAGGGACAACAAGGCCCCTCTTCCAGTCAGTTGGGATGATGCCTGTGTTCCAGGCAGAGCACAAAACTGCATGCAACGACGCGAGTGCAGCATTTCCACCAGCCTTGAGAAGTTCGGCATGGATGCCACAGATCCCTGGAGCTTTGCCCCGTTTCAACTGGTTCACCGCAGCACCTTATTCCATTCGATGCATTGGAAAGAATACAACATCAAATTTACAACTTGTCAAATATTGTAAGAAATTAAAAATTCATAATGTGGTTATTTGTATGAGAGATGAATTAACAAATGTGCCAAAACATACAAAGAATATTATTATGAACTGTGAAGATAATAATGGGAACGGTTCTCATTGGGTTTGTATTTTTAATAGTCAAGACAAATATTATTTTGATAGTTTTGGTCTTCCACCACCTGTTGAAGTCATAAAATTCTTACAGAATGGTGTTTACCAAACATTTCAAGTCCAAGAATTAAATTCCAAGTGTTGTGGTCAATTATGTCTATATGTGTTATTTCAACTCAACAAAAATAAAAATTTTTATGATATTATTTTTAATCTAATATAAATGACTTATGTTGGTAAAGATGGTTCTATCTTTGGTGTATCTCAAGAACTGGATATTGATTTATCAAATTATTACACAAAGGCACAGGCTGAACGACATAAATATAATATAACCAAAAATATTAACATGAAAAATGCTTATAAATTAAAAAATTATCCAAGCCCGACTGACGCGAATGACTTGGTGAGATTAAGCGATTTATCACAATATATATCCTTAAATAAAACGGCTGTGTATTCCAAAGATACAGAAGTGTTGATATTATCTCCAGGTCATACAGAATTCACAGTTCGAATTAAAATAAATTTTTATAAAGAAGGGCGTATCGTTTGCATGAGAATAGAACAATGGGGGTATGATATGAATGATTTAGGGTATAATTGGTCATTTAAAATTAACCTCGAAGACCTGGAACAATTAAATCAGTCTCGTAAGGAAGAATATTATCCACTTGGTATCGAGAATGAGTTTTGTGGAGCCACGATTAGTAAACAACAAATAAAAGAATTTAATAAGGGTAAATATAATAATGGTTTTGCCCTTGTTTATCTCATGAAAACAGAAAAAACAGGATTATATATAATAAGTAAGGAAATACAAAATGATTTAACTATGGGAAGATGGGGAGGTGTTTCGTGCCATAATATTATTCTAACATATATTTCTAATACATAAATGACAGCAAGAAGGCTTCAAGAAAATTATCATTTCTGTGTCCAAGCATACCTTCAAGAAAAGGGTATTCGGTATTTTAATAAATATGTTCTACAACATAAGAATGAGGTATTTTCAATAAAAGATTGGCATTATTCTGATGTTGATAAACCGACAACTTTAGATTTAATTAGAATGTTAAATAATGAAAAAATTATAAAGTTAAGAAAAGGTAAGGCTCTTTTAGAAATTCAAAAGAAATTTTATTGGTTTCCTGTTGTAAAAAAAATTATTTTGGATACAGGAATAACAAGAAATCCTGATGAATGTATGTATAATATTCTATGGGGTGTAAGCGATTCAAGGATAGTAAGGGATGAGGAAGGAGTTGAAGAAGAGAGGGAAGAGGAGGAAAAGGAGAAGGAGGAGAGGGAGAAGAAAGAGAAGGAGGAAAAGGAGAAGAGAGAGAGGGAGGAAAGAGAGAGAATAAATAAATATCAAAATATGGAAACCAGTGAGATTCAAAAAAGAATAGGGGTATTACAGAAAATAACTCAACCCACCGAGGAGGAATACAAAGAATTAACAAGTCTATTTGCAATACTTTCGACAAGACTATTAAAATCCATATCTTATCGATTTTAATTCAAGTTTTTCATTTTTTTTTTTCTTAAATAAAAGGATGGGAGAGTGAAGGCATTTCTAAGGATTCTTTATGTTTTAAAAATTATGATTCAAATGTGCATGTTGGAAACTAAAAAGGTTTTTGCACTCTGCAGGAATTTTTCTCATAAATAAATGAGTTATTGTCTCAAATGTAAAAAGAAAACTAATACGAAAAATATTTCTTATATTAAAAGTAAAAATAACAGGGTAATACAAAAAGGTATATGTTCGGTGTGTGGTTCAAAAAAAAATCAATTTATCTCCAAACACAAACTCGGCGGAGATATACAAAAGTTTTTATCAGGAAGTAAATTTACAACTACTGGAATACCAGGGGAATTACATCTACCAGGGTATTCTTTCTGTGGTCCAGGCACAAACTTGGATAAAAGATTAGATGAGACAGACAATCCTAAATCCTGGAGTCAGCCTATCAATAGAGTTGATGAAGTGTGCATGAGACACGATATTGATTATGGGAATACCACAACGTTGGAAGAAAAGCATGAAGCCGATAGAGAAATGTTGTATAATTTGTCTCTGATACAAAATCCAACCTTGAGAGAAAAAGTTGATCGGTTCATTGTGAAGAAGATGATCAGTGCTAAATTGAAACTTGGACTTGGAAATTCAAAAAACTTATAGGCTCTAATGATGCCATTAAGACTGAAGAGCAATTAGCTGATGAATTACATAAACCAATATTCACAAAGTTTCAGAGAAGGAAAGTTTATTCCAAGGAAGTTGATTATATCTGGTCTGCTGATTTGATTGAACTCAATAATGATAAGGGGTACAAGTATGCTTTAACTGTTATTGATTTGAGGAGTAGATATGCGTGGGTTGTCCCTTTAAAAAACAAAACAGGTAATACTCTTATGTTAGCTTTTCAACAGATATTTAATAAAAGTAAGAGAAAACCTAAAAAATTGTGGACTGATGAGGGTAGAGAGTTTTATAACAAGACATTTATGAATTTTCTAAAAAATAACAGTATTACATTATACAGTACCTTTAATGAAGGGAAGGCAGTTGTTGTTGAACGTTTTAATCGTACCTTAAAAGAGAGACTATATAAAAAAATTCACACAACTCGGTTCACAACAATGGTCATCTTTTATTGAGGATATTGTGAATAAGTATAATGACACGATTCACACGTCAACAAATATGAAACCATCAGAAACATTTACAAAATTAAAATATGAAAAAGAGATTAATGTCAGAAAACCTAAGTTCAAAGTTGGTGATATCGAAAGAATATATAGGTGGAAATCTCATTTTGAAAAGGGTTTTACTGAACGAGGGACGAAAGAACTTTTTAAAATTGTTGATGTAATAGATACGGTTCCTTGGACTTATAAAATATATGATTTGGAAGGGGAAGAGATTTTAGGTTCATTTTATTCACAGGAATTACAAAAGACAAAACTAAGCAGATAATATCCATGGTAGCAATGGGTTGTCCCTTCACTCCCTCCGACTATACACCTTTGTAGACACTAGAGGAACAAGTCCGAGGTGTATTACAGTATATAATGTGTGTCAAGGGGGACGTTCTTGGATCTGTGAACCCCAAACACAGAATCCTCAACTGAATAGTCAAGGCTTAACTTTTGTTTGTTGGTGTGTGTGTGTGTGTGTGTGTGTGTGTGTGTGTGTGTGTGTGTGTGTGTGTGTGTGTGTGTGTGTGTGTGTGTGTGTCAAGGGGGACGTTCTTAGATCTGTGAACCCCAAACACAGAATCCTCAACTGAATAGTCAAGGCTTAACTTTTGTTTGTTGATGTGTGTGTGCGTGTGTGTGTGTCAAGGGGGACGTTCTTAGATCTGTGAACCCCAAACACAGAATCCTCAACTGAAGAGTCAAGGCTTAACTTTTTTTTGTTGGTGTGTGTGTGTGTGTCCCAACCCTCACATTCAAAATCTCAACCCCAACCCTCACATTCAAAATCTCAACCCCAACTCAATCCTCGCCCAACACAATGTCTTTTTCAAAATGAGATTTCCACCTATATATATATTTTTTACGTTTTTTTTTTTTCTCTTCTTCCAATTCTGTCTTTTAAGGCTTTCAGGTTTGATGACGTAGAAAGGGGGAGTAAGCCTGCACTTTCTTCCCAGAACGAACAATGTATTTTTTTTATGTTTTTTTCTCTTCTTCCAATTCTGTCTTTTAAGGCTTTCAGGTTTGATGACGTAGAAAGGGGGAGTAAGCCTGCACTTTCTTCCCA
>NC_140965.1:63193480-63225980 GCF_056783735.1 Eptatretus burgeri
CCAAGGGGGCCCCCTTCCCACCCCCTACCAGACACTGTCCGCGAGGCCCGCGGAGTTGGGGCACCATCGCCGCTTCGCGCCTCATCATCAGACGGGTAGGCCCGACCCGGTCTCGGCCCCAGGCCCGCCTCATCCTGGAGGGTGGTTCTCTTTTCTTTTGCTTTGGGAATATGTGTTGTCGGCGCCGTCTGTGAAGTAGAATTATATAAGTGTTGCCGTGTGCTCGGTAGTCGGTATTAGCTCTGCATTGTGTCTTCGCTTTTACATTTGCTTTTTGTGTAAAATTGCATTGTGTTTCTTCTTCTTTTTCCATGTGCTTTTGGTGGAATTGTATATGTGTGCTTTCCGTTCATCGCGAATAAATGTGCTTTATGTTGAACTGCTTTCCCGCTTCGCTTCGTCATTTCTCTCATTGAATCCTCATCTTGCTTCACGTAAAGGGTTGGTAGTGGGCTGAATACGCCCGATAATTAATCGAACCGTCGAGGCCGACGATAACACCGCTCGGTTATCCCGATAGTACGGAACGGGTTGTTTAAGTGGCCCGTGTCCGAAGTCGACCTGCAGCGAGGTGCGATCGCCCGGTCTACCCTCCGTGTGGGTACTTAGGTAGGTCGAATTTGGCGAGCAACCCTATCCCACGCGGGGGCCGATTGGCTCGATCGCGGTGAGACCGAAAGGTCCACCCGTGACTGGTTCCCGGCGTTAGTCCGAGAGGGTCACGACTGGATTGTCCGTCCGGTGGGCGACGTGCCGCGATTCGAGTTACGTGGCCGTCAGCACGCCGGCGGGCGCGAATCCGCAACAATATATATATATATATATATATATATATATATATATATATATATATATACATATATATACATATATATATATACATATATATACATATATATATATACATATATATACATATATATACATATATATACATATATATATATATATACATATATATGTATATATATATATATATATATATATATATACATATATATACATATATATATATATATATACATATATATACATATATATACTTATATACATACATATATATATGTATATATATATATATATATATATATATATATATATATATATATATATATATATATATTGTGGGCCGGGGGTCGGTGGCGAGGACGACCACTAGGTGGCGGAGGTTACGTCATCTCCCACCAACCTCCCGGAATTGTAGGCCGTCGCTCTGATAACTCCGCGAGCCGGTGGGTCGCTTAATCGACTGTGGAATGCCAATATCTCGACTGTGTGGCATAGGTTTATTTTGTATAGATCCAATGTACCGAAGTAACCACGCGGTCTTGGCTACCGGGGATCCACGCCCTCGGAACACCTGGCTGAGCCGGATTCACTCTTCTGGCAGCGGTAAAATTACACCTTCCAACTACCACTCTGCCACCTACCTTTCCGGCTCGGATGCAGTCGAGCGGGCCTGCCCAGGACGTCCCGGCTGCAATGGACCGATTACCGGGGATAAAACCCGGCCTAAACTCAGATCCGAACCATGCTGGACCAATGCAAGAAGGGACGAAAATGGACTGGGAACATTTCTAACATTATTTATTTACAGTAAACAGAAAGACACAGGAAAGACTTATCGCAAATATACAAGAAATATTTACAATGATCAAATTAAAACACTTATACAGTTTTACTTAAAGATGGTCCCAACACACTCAGACACACACACAGATGCTTTATTGAAGACCCCCACAGCCAGAGAAGGAGAGACGAGCTGGGGGTCGCAGTTCGGCAGGGTACCTGCACGCTGGAGGTAGGGGGTGCTCCGCAGTGCGGCACCTGTCAATGGTGGTCTGGCTCGGGGGCTCGTGCCCGTGGAGGAACCCGCATGGAGCAGACGGAGTCCCCGGGTAGAGATTAGGGTTGCGGACGGGACCCACTTCTCCCCGTCGAATGCCAGGGAGACGGCGCGCAACCGACTTGTATTCCTGGTGGTGGCGGTGATGTCGGACGGGTGACGAAGTCTCTTCACTCTCGTTGGATCTACACAGCTCTCGCACTTCTCGTTCTTCAGACGCGCCCCTCTCTTAAATACCCACGAAAGGGAACAAAAGAGCCTTCGTACGGGGTGGAGCTCCATGAAGCCCACGCCCCTGTCCGCCTTGATTGGACAGGGTTCCACGGCATGACCTTCCTGGGTGGGGTTTCGGTGAAGCACACGTCACCGTCCACATTGATTGGACAGGGGTCCACGGCATGCCCTTCTTGGGCGGGGTTCCGGGTTGGGGGAGCGAAGCACTTGCTCAGTAGCAGGCTGGATGGTCCGCTGGATGTGGCGTTGGAGGATATGTGGCTTGAAGATATAACCTACCTAAAAAGAAATCGCAATGCATGCCTTTGATTCTCCCACTAGACAAAAGGAGGGGTTCTATCTCACATGTACTTAACGGCATAACTAACTTTTGGGACCTGTATGTTGAATGCACCTGGTTTCCAGATCCGTAACAATATATATATATATACACACATACATACACACACTGTGGTGAGGATTCGCACATGGGAGCCTTTTCATCATGCCAGGTACCTTACATGAGGTCTGTTTTAAAACTTCCATCAATGACATACCCACAATCATCCATGAAACACCAAAGTTTATATTCCCAAAATACAAGTACAGTACATACATAATTCCTATCTCTCCCCCATTTCCCTTTCTAATTCGATATACTTGTAAGTATATTGAAAAATGGGCTGTTTTACTTTATTCATCAAACTTTATGAATATTCCTCTCTGCAGCACAGCTGCACACCCATCAGATGATGCACACCCCCAGCCCTGCACTGCATACAAAATCCAATAATAAGAATGCCCCTGGAATGTGCACAGTGAGTGAGTGCATTGGTTTTGTTGTTGAGTTTTATAAAATTCACCTTGTTCCTTTGTGCTGAGCAACAGCTCAGTTCCTGCCAATTAAAACCCACTTTCCATTTCGTCAGCGTGTGAACGATTGCACTGCCTCGGTTCCCATCTTGTACAGCCTTTTTGGCTGCTGGTTGCATCATTGGTGATGGGGCACAGCGATGCCGCTGATGCAGTGCCCCAATTACCAGTATACTTGTGCTCATTTTGCCGATATCGGAAGGATGACAGGCCAAGCCAACCCCCTGGTGTTAATTCAGTGGAAAACAGGGCTCGAACTCAGGACCCTCGGATCCCAAGCCACCACCCTAACCGTTGAGCCACCACCAGGCTACTGCCTCTGTGCAGTTGGCACTTGAGGCCAAAGGCAAAATGAGCATTGTCAGGTCATATTTCTATTCTCGCAAAAGTTGCTGACAAGGCTTACTTGGCTATTCAGTGGTTTAATTGTTGTGGTTCCCATCGGCACACAAGAGGAATTTGGTGGGTTTGTGAGAGTAGTTCAGAGTTCTGAGTTTATTTCACATTGAATGAGCCATGTGCAACTTTTTTGAATAGTTCCTGGTTTCCTTTTTCTTTTTTTCCTCCTCCATTGTGAAATGTTTTTGTGCCCATCGTGTCAGGTGCAAAAGTTCATCCTGGTGACTGCATCCTGTTTTGTAAGTACAATGCATTATGTAAAGATACCAACACTCTCCAGGTGTTTGGCATTTTAAAAAGTGTGATAGAAATGGTGTTGGTTTGCTATAAATAAAAATTAAAAAAAAACAAGTCTCAAATCCTGAACCCGAATATAACTTCTTGTAACAGAAATGCGTGGATCGTTGTCGAGATTTTGTGGAAAAGTAACGTGGTATGTCCAGTTACCATAAGACAATATCAGTTTTCTTTCATGTACCTTTGTTTTACTGTACCATAAACATGCTCAGGACTTGGTACGGTATGTCGGTCATATTTAGGAAGTGAGCAAAGGAGGACAATTGGTCCTTTGAGGCCATAAACCAAAAGTTGCTTAGAAATCAAATTTTGTGGCACCCAGTCGGGGATTAAATTATGATGAGCGTTTCTTAATGAAAATGATGCACTGAATACGAATCTGAACTTCCACAAGCGATATTCCATACCAAATGTGATATAATTAACCCTTAATAAGCCCTGAAGGGGCTCTCACACACACACACACACACACACACACACACACACACACACACACACACACACACACACACACACACACACACACACACACACACACACACACACACACACACACACACACACACACTGGATTGCTCCTGGTCGTTTCTGTAATTAAAAGTATTGAAATTACTGCAGTGTTAAGAGAGTAACAAAGTAAACTTGATTTGTAAGTCTAAATTTGCACAAGAATAAAAATGATTATCCAGTGGGAAAGAAATGACATTTGTAAAATAAAAAATGCACACCCGGGTTTCTGAAAGTTTATTGCTCAGTTGCTAAGTAAACTTTATTGAAACAGTTTGCTCAGTTTATTAAACTTAAATCATTCCATTCCTGAAGAGGGAGAACTGAAAAATGTCAAATGTGAATCGATAAATAAAAGTACAATATTAAGACAATAAGACTGAGGGTGTAGTTTTCGGTGAATGTTGCTTGTCAAAAGTGCACACTTGTCCATGTTACTGCAATCTCCGTGGTCACTCAGGTCAGTGCATGGGCATTCCGTTTAACTTGCACGAACATCGTTTGTTTTTACACCCCGTTTTCCCACATTTACAATGCACACCATGAATCGTCGGGGAATGGGATCTTTGTCATCCAAACCAGGCTGAGTGTACTTCCTTCCACCTTCCATCCATGGCCGTGAGGACTGGATGCATTGATTCTCTGTAGTCAGGTGCACTGCCGCTTGATAATTATTAGACTGCAAATTGTGCTGCCCCACAGCCTCGCCAGTCGGGGGTAGTTTGAACTCATCGTTCGACTTGAAGCAGAACAGGCGATACCGAGCTTGGTGGACGGGTCGACACTTCTCACTGTGCAGTTCACAGATGGAGCGTTCAAGTGACCCCCTCAAATGAATTGGGGGAGCAAAACTTTGACCAAGCCCTTTGAATTAGTCAAGATACGCTGGTGTGTTACGTAATTAATAAGAGGCATAATTATAACTACCACTTTATAACTACTGGTAGTGATGACTGGGTACCAAGATGTCCCGCTTTGATGCAACCCCACTTTGGACACCTGTCCCTGACACATGACGTTTATTATTATTAAATTGATTTTATAATGGGACGAACATAAATTCAAATCAAATGGAAGACCAAATAGGTACAGTCCTGCATTGGAGTCATCAGATGGAACCCAAATAAGCAAAAAGAAAGGATGAAGTCATCAGGAAGAACCTGGATAGGATTTACATTTCAACTTCTACTCCCCTACCTTCAAACCCCTCTTGAGGGTTTTCCTTATCCTCATGCTGCCTTTCCTCCACCACCTCTCATGCTGCCTTCCCTTCACCTCCCCTCACGCTGCCTTCCCTTGCCCTCCCCTCACGCTGCCTTCCCTTCATCATCCCTCATGCTGCTTTTCCTTCATCACCCCTCATGCTGCCTTCCCTTCACCTCTCCTCATGCTGCCTTCCCTTCATCACCCCTCACGCTGCCTTTCCTTCATCACCCCTCATGCTGCCTTCCCTTCACCTCCCCTCATGCTGCCTTCCCTTCATCACCCTTCACACTGCCTTCCCTTCATCATCCCTCATGCTGCCTTCCCTTCACCTCCCCTCACGCTGCCTTCCCTTCATCACCCCTCACGCTGTCTTTCCTTCATCACCCCTCATGCTGCCTTCCCTTCACCTCCCCTCATGCTGCCTTCCCTTGCCCTCCCCTCATGCTGCCTTCCCTTCATCACCCCTCATGCTGCCTTCCCTTCACCTCCCCTCATGCTGCCTTCCCTTCACCTCCCCTCACGCTGCCTTCCCTTCATCATCCCTCAGGCTGTCTTTCCTTCATCACCCCTCATGCTGCCTTCCCTTCACCTCCCCTCATGCTGCCTTCCCTTGCCCTCCCCTCACGCTGCCTTCCCTTCACCTCCCCTCATGCTGCCTTTCCTTCATCACTCCTCACGCTGCCTTCCCTTCATCACCCCTCAGACTGCCTTTCCTTCATCACCCCTCAGACTGCCTTTCCTTCATCACTCCTCACGCTGCCTTTCCTTCATCACCCCTCACGCTGCCTTTCCTTCATCACCCCTCACGCTGCCTTCCCTTCACCACCCCTCATGCTGCCTTCCCTTCACCACCCCTCATGCTGCCTTCCCTTCACCACCCCTCATGCTGCCTTCCCTTCACTAACCCTCACGCTGCTTTCCCTTCACCACCCCTCACGCTGCCTTCCTTTCAACACCCCTCACACTTACCTCCTCCCAAACGCCCTGTCCTCTCCACCCTAATTGACATCTCTCAGCTGTGTCCACGTGCAGTGTTAACGTGCTGTTTTGACGTACCCCATTTTGTTCAATCCTGTACAATCCCTCGCCTCCTCCCTTTCTCCACAAGTTCCACTACCAAACACAAGTTGGGAACCCCTCCCCTCACGCTTACATCCTCTAAAATCCTCGCTTCCCAGAGTGTATAGCGACGTTTGGTGAGGCATCGCTTTCACCACCCCCCTTTCCTTGCTCCCCCTTCCTCACCCCTCCTATCTCCCCCATCCGTCCTTTTCTCTTCTTCTCTTCTCTTCTCCCTCCTCTATTCTTCCTCTTCCTCCCCTCCTTTTCACTCACCCCTTTCGTATTCCGTTAGCGAAGCCACGGGTGGTAGTTGCCAGTTGCCGGTTGCCCATAGTCGGTCCTCTTTTGTATTTCTCAAGGATCTGCTGTGTCGTGACCCCTGTGTATACATATGCGTCATAAAATACAGTGAAGTATTTCGCTCTCTCCGATTTCCCGTGCCTGTCGGGATTCGGGCTGGCAGGATCGCCTTGAGGTTCGCACACTCAACTCCAAGCCCGGGTTTAGAATCCAGACCCAGCTATAAACTGCCTTCCTGGTGTTTCACAGGCAGGGTGATTCGATGTGCACGTCGTCCCTCAGTTCGACGTTAAACTGGGCGGTCCGCGTCCCAGAATTAATCGGTGGACGTTTGTTTAAGATCCCACGGTGTCTTTCACGAAGAGTTCGGTGAGCCATCGCCGGCATCCTGAACAAATTCCTTTGACTTGTTGAATCGGAGTGGCGACCCGACCAGCTTCGTGGCCTCGAGACTGTTTGTAAAGGGAACCCCGTTGATTGTGGGATTACACGGTCGAAGGGGAGGAACACGGTGTCCGTGTACTGTGTCCATATTGATATGTTCTTGCGAATACCCAAACAGGTCCTTTATTATATTGCGGAAGGATCCGCTGTGGAGTGACACCGCCCCATGTGTACATACGCGTCGTGGGGTTAAAGTATGTACATGGTGCAGGTGAGTGAGTGGTTCGTTCTTCGGCACGTTTCCCGTGCCAGGCGTGATTGCTGCGCGGTGCACGAATCGTCACCACGAATGTGAGGGCGTTGGTACCGAAATAACCGCTCGATCACACGATCCAATCCCCCCTGGTTCACCGAAGGTTGCGAACGAAGCACGTGCTTGGCGCGCGAGGGCCGGGGTGATGGAGGAGGAGGAGGAGGAGGCGGACGCGAGGCAGTGGAAAAACCCCGGAGTGGATGTGCGACGGAAGGGTGGGGCGTGAGAGAGGGGAGGGAGGTGAGGGGCGGGGCGTGAGGGGAGGGGCGTGAGGGGAGGGGCGTGAGGGGAGGGGCGTGAGGGGAGGTGAAACCCATGATGCGACCACGTGGAATGGTACACAATCACGGTGCATCCCACGAGCGACCACTTCTCTCACTGAAGGACCGCGCGCGTTATCCGGTTTAATGTTTGACTAATAAGACTAGATTAATAACCTCTGGTTGATGCGCAGGTTTTAAAATAGCGTTTCCTCTTCTCTCTATTTGCTCTTGAGCTTTCGGAAATTTCCAGCTCTTTAAACCTCTGAAGACGTAATGAATAACAAGTGGAGCCAAACCTGAAGTCATGAATATTAAACATTGAAAGTTAAACTTTATTTTAAAATAAACCGATTAAAATGTACGAGCGTTAACTCGCTCGTGTTGGGAGTATTAAACGTTACACGCAAAGCCCGTTTTACGTTCCACAAAGCGCAACCAATGTGAAGCTGTGGGAAAATTATTAAATCTTTATATTATTTGTGTGGCGTTTGCGAAAGCTGTTCATTGGTTGGTGATCAATTAAATATTCAGACGGGCATGGAGGGGGTGTGGCCTTGACGATGCGTGGTGACGTAATACGCTGCGGCGATCGTTTTGCAAGACGACGACGACGTCGTCGTCGTCGTCGTCGTGTGCTGCGGCGGAGGATCGCGCTCGTGCACGCGCGTGTTTTTTTCCGTCAGCTCTCCCCTCAGCAAAAAAAAATAAAGGAAAATAAACTTCTCCCGTTCAGATCCTTCACACCGATCGTGCCATGTTAGGACCGCTGCTCAGGTCTCGCTTCCGCCGGCTGCGAGTCGCGGCGACCCCGCGGAGCGATGCAGTTCACCAGAGACTCCGTACGGGAGGCAGTAAGTGCTCGTGCACCCCGCCCGCCTTCTCTTTCACGGAGCTCCCTCAGATGTGACTTATTTCGTTCATTAATTAATTAATACTTTGTAAACCGCAAATTGCTTCCTTAATTTGAAACTTGCACCGTATGTATATTTGTTACCATTTGCACTTGCTCTCTACGTCATCCTTTTACCACAGTGAAACCTCGTACCACACGTACACGACACGCACAAATTACCACAGCACATATTGCACATAGAAATCATATTTTACGTGAAATATTTTTTGGTGTATGTTTTTATTAAAAAAAGATTTTTTAATGGCTATCTGAAACAACGAGGCAAGAAACCGTAACGATCTTGTGAAAAGGGTTGATGAATTTTTTTTTTTTAAATAATATTTAATCAGGCCGCACTGCAGGTGCACGATAAAAATCGACATTGACTCCATTGATTGATTTCAATTCGTTCACTTTAAATTCATTTCCACATCCTGAAGTTTGCTTTAATTTTCTTCATTCTCTCAATTTTCGTAACTCATTCACTCAACTTGCATAACTCGTTCACTCAATTTTCGTAACATTCATTCAATTGTCATAACACATTCACTCAATTTGCGTAACACATTCACTCAATTTGCGTAACACATTCACTCAATTTTCGAAAATCATTCACTCAATTTTCATAACTCACTCACTCAATTTTTGTAACTCATTCACTCAATTTGCGTAACTCACTCAATTTTTGTAACTCATTCACTCAATTTGTGTAACTCATTCAATTTTCGTAACTCATTCACTCAATTTTCATAACTTATTTACTCAATTTTCGTAACTCATTCAATTTTCATAACTTATTCAATTTGCAGAATTCATTCACTCAATTTGCGGAACTCATACACTCAATTTGCGGAACTCATTCACTCTCTTTGCGTAACCCGTTCACTCACTTTGCGTAACCCGTTCACTCGCTTTGCGTAACCCGTTCACTCGCTTTGCGTAACCCGTTCACTCGCTTTGCGTAACCCGTTCACTCGCTTTGCGTAACCCGTTCACTCGCTTTGCTTAACCCGTTCACTCGCTTTGCGTAACCCGTTCACTCGCTTTGCGTGACCCGTTCACTCGCTTTGCGTGACCCGTTCACTCGCTTTGCGTGACCCGTTCACTCGCTTTGCGTAACCCGTTCACTCGCTTTGCGTGACCCGTTCACTCGCTTTGCGTAACCCGTTCACTCGCTTTGCGTAACCCGTTCACTCGCTTTGCGTGACCCGTTCACTCGCTTTGCGTAACCCGTTCACTCGCTTTGCGTAACCCGTTCACTCGCTTTGCGTAACCCGTTCACTCGCTTTGCGTAACCCGTTCACTCGCTTTGCGTAACCCGTTCACTCGCTTTGCGTAACCCGTTCACTCGCTTTGCGTAACCCGTTCACTCGCTTTGCGTAACCCGTTCACTCGCTTGCGTAACCCGTTCACTCGCTTTGCGTAACCCGTTCACTCGCTTTGCGTAACCCGTTCACTCGCTTTGCGTAACCCGTTCACTCGCTTTGCGTAACCCGTTCACTCGCTTTGCGTAACCCGTTCACTCGCTTTGCGTAACCCGTTCACTCGCTTTGCGTAACCCGTTCACTCGCTTTGCGTAACCCGTTCACTCGCTTTGCGTAACCCGTTCACTCGCTTTGCGTAACCCGTTCACTCGCTTTGCGTAACCCGTTCACTCGCTTTGCGTAACCCGTTCACTCGCTTTGCGTAACCCGTTCACTCGCTTTGCGTAACCCGTTCACTCGCTTTGCGTAACCCGTTCACTCGCTTTGCGTAACCCGTTCACTCGCTTTGCGAAACTCATTCACTCAATTTTCACTTCACTCAATTTGCGCAATTGACTCGACTCATGTTGCTCAAATTACTCTCCTTGTATGTATGCTCTCTGCCCATCCGAAGTAACTTGATTTCTGAGTTCCAAACGATAAGATAATTGCGAATTTCGAGCAACAAGTCGGTTTGTACCTCTTTCCCACCATGCCCAACGAGCGAAAACTTCTCCCCCACATGTTACCCCCATAGCCCTGAATTTTGTGCCCCCCCCACGCCACCCACCTACCCCCACAGCCTTGACTTTCGCCTACTTTCCAATTTGATCACCCTGCATTTGCTGGAAACCAACTTTGTGCATCTATTTGTTGTATGTGTAAAACAGACTACGCATTGACTTGACAGCCAGAGAATGTTGTGGAGACTTAAGATGTTGAGCTGTCTGCACCTTTGAGTGAAAATCCCTCCCTTCCCAGGTCTACCAACCAAAAATAATAATAAAACAATAAATCTTTAACATGTCATCACAATGTGAACCAGTTGGGAAAACGAAGGATCTTTTATAACACGTTGTCGCTATTGTTTGTGCGCTCTTTCAATATTTTGATTCTGATCTATCGTCCTCTGTTTCTGAGCGACAGTGCTGCCGAAGCAATTTCTTGGCAAGGTTTGTACGGAGTGGTTTGCCATTGCCTTTCCAGCAGTAGTAAGGGCAGAATTTGGGATTTAGACATGGTGCCGGTGACAGCTCACCTACTCTTCACAAAGGACACCGTGGGATCTTTAACATCCACCAACTAATCCTGGCAGATGGGATGCCCAGTTTAACGTCCATCCGAGGGACAGCACACACATTGATGAATTGCCCTGCCTGTGAAACACCTGGATGACAGTTTATAGCTGGGTCGGGATTCAAACCCAAGCTAGACAGCTTGGTGTTGAGTTTGTGTACCTCTGGGCTATTTTTCCAAACTTAGCTTTTGTATGTTTTTACATTTCTTCATTTGTCATTCTATATACTAGCAGTGAAGCCCTCAAAATGATGAGCAACCCTTCTGTATTTTCACATTCAGCAGATTTGAAAACTCGGGCTACAACAGAAATTACGTACAAAAATCTTGATTTATTCAAATTGTTCATACCTTTTATTTTGGCAGTGTGGAGGCCACAGACTGCTGCTGCGATCACTCCCAAAATAATAAAAACAAGAAAAAGAGCAATCAGAGATTGCAGACCATCGCCAGGACTTCTTTTGAGTGGTGTATTTTTGTAGGTTTTAGGGTAAATCCAATATGGCTGCCCAACCATGTGACCTACGATTTCATGTGTGAACCTTTTGTTCTTCATGGACAGGCTGTCATACGTGTAAAGTTTCACCTCAATTTGTTCAGCCACTTCAGAGAAAAATTTTGAAGGTTTTAATTTAATTTTATCTTTTTTAAACAACGCTGAATCAAGTGCTGCTGAATCAAGTGACCGATGACGTCATGAATTTTTTTCCTGTGGACAATTTTATCCCTCTGATCCTGAAAAAAATTCATGCTGATCGGATGTGGCGTTCTGCATAACATGCAACAAGAAAATGAGCAATCAGATTGCAGATCATCACCAGGACTTATTTTGAGTGGTGTATTTTTTTATGGGTTTTCGGGGAAATCAAATATGGCTACCAAACCATGTGACCAATGACATCATATGTGTGAACCTTTTGTTCCTCATGGACAGGCGGTCCGTCATGTGTGTAAAGTTTCGCCTCGATCTGTACAACCACTTCAGAAAATATTTTTTGAAGGTTTTTTTTTTTTTTAATAATATGGCTGCCAAATCACGTGTCCAACGACGTCACTGTTTTCTTTTTCTGTGCACCATTTTATCCTTAGATGACCTTCAAAAAGTTTCATACTGATTGGATGTGGCCTTATAGATATGCAATTATGATGTCATAATGAAAGCACCTATAATGTCATAAAAAAAATCACACTCATTCCCCATGAGGAGTACTTGCTATGTGCCAAGTTTCAATTTTTTTCCTTGATGTGGTTTCAGAGATATTGGTGCAAAGTTTTTCTGTTTTTCAATTTGGCTGCTACACCACGTGACCTATGATGTCATTATCAATAAAATATTCTGTGTGAGTCGTCGTACCAATGGTGAAAATTTTGTCTCAATCCGCTTAAGCAGTTACAGAGAAAAACATGAAAGTTCTGTGCGGACAAACAGAGAGACACAAACAAACAAATGGACCTAAATGCAATACCTTCTCCTCTAGTGAGGGTAATAACCTTCATACATGATGCAAAAACATTCGTACTGCTTACATGCATAGATAATGCATCGTGGTGATTTCGCTCAGATAATTCCAATTGCACCGGGCCATAGGCTGATGCAGTGAAAGTGTGTGTACCTCTACATCTTCACAAAATGGAAGATGTATGATTTTTTTCAGGTTCTACTTGTGGGTGGAGTTGGGCGAGCTGTCCAACCAATGGGGTAATGGCAGCCAGTCCACACACGCACATGCACATTCACCATACAGTAGCTTCATTATAGTATGATAATTCACAAAGTATCTCTGTACCTGTTTGTGTCTTTGTTTGTTTGTGCTATTTCTTTGTTTTCTTTGTTTGTTCAGCAGCACTCCAAATGCTGCTTCCTCATCCCCCATCCAGAAGGATGGGCTTTTTATAACAACAATAATAAAAACCGACGTTTATCGTGTGAAAGTCGCTGTTGCTGAGAAATTAAAGTCACTGATTCATAAGCTCGTGTATGCGGTTCTCGATCCCAGACAAAGCCTTGTACAACAGTTCTTTCTTCTTGGGTGAGGAAAAGCGCTTCGTACATACACATACACGTACATACACACATTTACATACATACACACCTCCTTTCCTTTTTTTATATGTGTATATATATATATATATATATATATATATATATATATATATATATTGTTATGGATTTCAGAATCGGATCTCACTAATGCATACAAACATTTAGGTCCTCAGACAGTTATTTCCCTAAATGCATGTCCAGGATAGACCCATCCCCATGTCTGGTGGGATTATAACTTTGATGCATTGGAGAAGGGTAAAGAATCGATTCCCTTTCTTATGGGATGGCCTTTTTCTCTTCACGACAGACAAATTCATGCAAATGAGATAGCCGTTAGCCCAACGGAGGCTCCTCTACCCCCCCCCCCCTTTTCGTCAGGACACATTGGCTTGGAGGTGGACGATTTATTTACACCTTGGACTTGCAGGACATTTGATTAAGCACACCGCAGGCTTTTCCAGAGCAGTTATTCTGACGGTCAAATCCAGGTTTGGATAATTTACCTCACCCACCTCTTTCACCGACGTTGGCACCCATCTTTTTCCATCGACGTTTGATGCCCCGTTTGGTAACTCTGTTGATGGTTGTTATTGACATTTTCTGAGCGCTTCACATTTTTGCTCGGTAATTCTGGCAAATGGCTGCTTTCTGCCTTTCGTCCAGCACCACAAACATTGCATCATAAGCCAGGCCTGTGCAGATTTGGGGTTCCATCTCGCTCTGGTAAGGAAGGAATGGTCGCGAGATTGGCGGTTTTGTCACGTGCAACGATGCACCAATAGGCAAGGTGGATTTGGCTGAAGTCTGCTTGAGGCTCCCCCCAGACTGGCCCCCTATAAAAAGGATGGGGTGACAGTTTGTGACAGTTAATGAGAGCTGATTGTGGCTTCTTACAGCTCTGAGAGTTTTGTGATAGTTTGGGACAGCTGTGTGGCGGCTATTTTCAACTCTAGTCAGTTCCATTCAGATGGTTGGTGAGCTTGTGACAGTGTAGTTTGTGACAGCTGGTGATGGCCTTTCAGCCCTGATCGCTGGTGACAGCCTTACAGTGCCACAGTCCCTCGTAGCACCTCACAGTGCCTCAGTTCCTTGCAGCTTTTTACAGTGCCTCACAGTGCCTCAGCGCCTTACAGCTTCTTGCAGCTGTCCGTTGGTTGCGGCTCCTGGTGGCTCCTGAAAGTGGGTGACGGTTGGACCGTTCATGCTGGTTCTGTTCGGGACCTACTCTTGGCGTCCCTGGTTCCTGGGGGTGACAACATGACGTTGATTGGTGTTCGAGCCTATTTGCAGGTGGGTGCACGGTGAGGCAGAGTGCTGGCAGCGGACCAAGGCATGCTCACACAATTTGGGACAGTTTTATTTGACGCACGGCAACTTTTACCTTGGTGAGCGAGACCGTATTTCTCTCCCCCCACCCCCCCCCCCCCTGAATGATCTGCTGGGTAGCCTTGTCTTGTATTTAATCGTTAAGTGAGGCATAGTGATAAGCATTTGCTCTTTGTCTGTTTTTCTATCAATGCCTGTTTAATTCTTTATTTGCTTGAGATTATTTTGATTGATTTGAATTTTCCTATTTTCACCACAAATAAATGAAAAGTTCTTCTGTTTATTTATTTTTTTTCCTTAAAAATAAATTCCTTGTTGACGTTTCAACCTGTCCGTGCTTGTCCTTTCCTTCCATTGATCCAGCATTGTCCGAACCTAGATAGACTGGGAGGTAATTACCAAACTAATTGACCTGTCGTAGTCGACGTGCACCAGCGGTAAACGCTCGGTCGCCCTAATTAAGATCTAATCAAGATAAGATTGGTGCATCGCTGAGGGTGCGTCCCCCATTCAGGAAGCCACGTGACCTCAAGTTAAATGGCAAAATTAGATGGTGGACACTGGAACTCATGGTTAACTGATTGGCGTTCGTGGTTGTAAAGCAACCCACTGTACCACGAAGTTAAGTGTAAGTGGTGGCCCCACGTCCGGCTCTTCCGAGGAGAAATGGGGATTAACCCCCTCATAATACACTTGGTACCCGTGGCCGTAACTATATATATATACACACATACATATGACTGGCTCTCACTCTATATTTGGTTTGTTCTCGAACTGTGGAAACAATTTAACGTGAACATTTATGGTCATAAACAAGTAAGAGTGTAAGCTTCAGCAGAGTGTAAAGAGATCCAGATTGGTGTTGAAAAAGTTTTTTTTTTATTTTTGGAAACTTGGCTCAACTGAAAACACGTGTCCAGTATGTTTGCAGCATCTGTCACTAAGGTACAGTTCATGAGCTTCACAGGAAGCCAGTCATGATTTTGCAAATCCATCATTAGTGTTAAAAGCATTGGCGAGTCGCCGATAAGGTCCACAAAATGAAAGTCTTTTCCTCCAAGTGCTTTTCCCCCATTATAATACAAACTCCTCATACATTGATACGCATACTCATACAGTGGTTCATTGGACACAGAGTTGGCTATATTTGTTTGGAATATGAGTGGCACACCTGTGCACTTGTGAGATGGATTGCATTGTTTGTGGGATTTGATTTTTGCCATCCGTGGCTGAAAATGAACCATAGCATCAATGAAAATAGTGATGAAAGTTCATATTTACTGTTTCAGTGTGTTTAGGTAGTTTTTCAACGAGAGCTCCTCTGGTTTTTATACCGCTTGAGGTTGAGTGCAGCTGGCAAATGTGTTTTGACATTGGGTGCAGAAAAAGTTTGGTGGGTGTGGGAGGTGTTCTAAACAAGTGAATAGGATGAGGGGTGTTCAAAATGTTCCAGGAAAAGTGTGTCTGGTGTGTGTGACTGGTGTTTGTGTATCAACTCCTGAGCTCACTGGAAAAAGAAAACAAAAACGAAGGAATAAAATTGCAAATCGAATGTACGTTTTGGCTATTCATTCGTGCTTTTAGGTTGAGTTATATTTTATCATGTTTTGTTCATATTTGTTGGGGCTAATCTCCTCCAGTTCCATCATCAGTACCGGTATATATAACATCTTCGCTGCATAATGCACAAAATACCCTATAAATTCATCTTTGATGTTTATAAAATGTTTTTATGGTTTTGGCAACTTTATCACTATTCTGAGTTGTCAACACAAGCTTGCCCAGTCCAATCATCTCTCTGAAGTTTTCTTTGATTGTCCATTGTATGTTGTTTGTTTTCGTACTATTCAGCCAAATGTTTGCTAAGAGTTGGCAAACATTGTGAAATTGACACAAGGCCTGTCTGAGTGGATGTATGAACTGGGATTTGTAACATTAAGCTTACACGAAGCACATGGTACAACAGAGAACACCCCTTGAAAAACTACTGGTAGTTTGTCCTCTTCAGATATTTCGATCAAATGAAGAAACCCCACATTCTTATTCTGTTTGAAATCCAGATGAATATTCAAAGGTCTTGTCCAAATATTACTTGCATTCCTTGTTAACATGGAAAATGAAAACTGCATTATCTATGCATTTTGAATTTGCATTGGGGTCTGGATTAAATATTTGTGCTTAAAGGTCCCCTGACATGCAAAACTTTCTGGTTATTTATATATTAACTTGATCTTCCTCGTGAAGAAATCACCCATGTTTTTTTTTTAAAATCAAAATTGGCATAATTAGAGCAATATTTCGATCATTTCTGGTGCTTTTCACAACTTGCAATGCCCCGCCCCAAAAAAGTTGACTTCAGCGAATCGCAGCGTTGACGTCACATACAGAAACTCGCACAGAGTGGATTGACTCGAGATCTCTAGAGTCTAGAGTCTAGACTAGTCCGATAAATCCGTCGTCCGTCCGACTGGTCCGATAAATCTGACGTGCTGTAGCTTTCTTTTATTATTCTCTTTTCTTCATTGTTTTCTTCTCTCTCTCTCTGTCTCTGTCTCTGTCTCTCTCTCTTCAGTGCAGCTTGTGGCTGCTGGTTGCATCATTGGTTGGGACGCGGCTATGCCGCTGATGCAGTGTCCCCCTTACCAGTACACTGGTGCTCATTTTGCCGACCTCGGAAGGATGACAGGCTGAGTCAACCTCCTGGTGTATTTTAATTCAGCGGCCAACGAGGATTTAACTCAGGACCCTAGGATCCCAAGTCGCCACACTCACCACTAAGCCAACACCAGGCTTATTGTTTTCTACTGGTGCTACATGACAACAGCAGGAATAAAATAAATAAAAATGCAACAGAACGTCAGATTTATCGGACTACTCGAGACAATTGTGTCACAATGTGTGTTCTGCACACAAATTTTCATCGTATCCGAACAGTGAGATTGCTTCGTTTTATGCGTGGAGAGATACGGCCGATGACATGCGCCGGCCTTGCTTGCGATTTATTCGCCGCGGAGAACCATGTCCGCTGTGCTGCGCTGCGTTAGTCACGTCACCTCACTAAAATATTTCTGATATCAAGCAGAATGCAAGTCGAATTTACATTATTGAATTACGAATAGGATTTAGTCTAACCAGTTGTTATTGCCAAGTCTTCCTTCGATGTCCTCCCGATCATAATGAATGCCGGGAATTTCATCGCCATTTTCCTCTGCTTGTCCTGCTTCGGGCTCGAACTGCTAAGGCCGTATTTCATTTCCAGCTGCCTGAACTTCACCTCCCACGACTACGTTATCCGACAATTCTCCATGTGATTCAGACCAAAATCCTTCATTTCTCTCATACTCACTGTCGTTACCAGACAAATGAAAGTCCATGCCACCCATTATTCAAAACCAAATGTTCGATTTTTTTTTTAAAAGCAGAAATGAACGAAGTGATTGAGTCGACCAATCAAATGTGGAAATACACAGAAAGCCAATAGAATCACGTGGACCACCAACCCAAGTAATTTACGTGCAGCCTTTGTAATCCTGTAGTTGACGTCATGTGGGTTACGCCCCTTTCAGGAGAATTTTTAGGGGCGTTCCCGAAGAGGTTTGTTTTTTAATTCTACATTTTACAGAATGGGTATTGTGATAAAACATTGTCAGATCTGAAATCACGATGAAAAAACTCCTATAGGACATATATAAATGAAATTTCAGTACTTTTGCGTGTCAGGGGACCTTTAAAGGTCATGCACATTGAACCTTAGCTTTTATACCAAATTCTGAAAAGAAATAAAAAATTAAAATAAAAACTGTGTGCAACCACCTGTCAGTCAACATGGTAATTCTCTCGAGGTGAGCTCTGAAGATTGTTACCCTCGCCAGAGGAGAGGGTATTGCATTTGGGTCTGTCTGTTTGTTTGTTTCTTTGTTCTGCTTGTTACCTCCGCCACTGAAGGTGAAGGAGGTTATGTTTTCACCCCTTTCTGTCTGTTTGTCTGTCTGTTTGTTTGTGTGCAGGATATCTCAAAAAGTTGTGGATAGATTTGGATGAAATTTTGTGGACGGGTTCGGTGTGTGAGAAGGGCGAACTGATATGATTAGATTTTGGTGAAGATCCGGATCTGGATCCGACTACGAGAATTTTTTAAGTGATTCTTCACCATTGAGAGATGGGGCCAAAAATGATATATAGCATGATATCTCAAAAGGTTGTAGACGGATTCAGATGAAACTTGGTGAACAGGTTGGGTATGTCACAAGGAGGAATTGCTTCCATTTTGGTGAAGATCCGAATCCGGGTCTGGATACGAGAATTATTTAATTTTTAAAGTGATGATTCACCATTGAGAGATGAGGCCAAAAACGATGTATAGCACGATATTTCAAAAATGTATTTGTCCTGATATGTTCTCGTGGATCAGACATTACGTGGCAGAGGTATGCGCTCTCCCAAGTGCCATTCTCGTTTGTCTGTCTATCTGTCTGTTTGTTTGTCCATACAGAACTTTAGTGTTTTTCTCCACAACCGCTTGTCGGATTGAGATGTAATTTTCACCATCGTAGCGACTACTCACGTGGAATGTTTTAATCATAATTATGACATCATAGGTCACGTGGTGTGGCAGCCATCTTGGAAAAATGGAAAAACTTCTGACCTCTGTAACTGAAACCACACCAAGGAAAACAATTGAACCTTGGCACATGGCAAATAATCCTCATGGGGAATAGGTGTGATTTTTTTTAATGACATCATTGGTGCTTTTGTTATGATGTCATAATTGCAGATGTAGAACACCACATCCGATCAGTATGAAAACTTTTGTCGGTCATCTTGGGATAAATTGGTCCACAGAAAAATAAACAAAAAAACCTGATTCGGCAGCCGTATTGTTGGTTTTTTTTAAAACCTTCAAAAATCTTCTCTGAAATGGCTGAACAGATCAAGGCAAAACTTTGAACTTATGACTGCCAACCCATGAAGAATAAAACATTCACACACATGATATCATAGGTCACATGGTTTGGCAGCCATATTGGAATTACCCTAAAACCTATAAAAAATCTTTGTCTCCAGAATGGCTGTAAAGATCGAGGGGAAACTTCACACAAATGTTCCCAAGCCTGGGGGATACCAGGGTATTCATGAATAATTGATGTCACATGGTCCGATAGAGATATTGGATTGAGTGAAAATCTTTTTAAAAAATTATTTCTCTTCAACCGCTTCATCGATTGAAGTGGAACTTCACAATTATGATCTCGTAGTAATGGGGAATATATGTGTTACATTTTAACCTAATCAGACGCATGGTCTAGCAGCCAGAATTAGTTTTTTTTTCTTTTTAATCTGGGTTCTTTTCGATTATTTATATATATATATATATATATATATATATATATATATATATATATATATGTATATATGTATATATATATGTATATATATTTATATATGTATATATATGTATATATGTATATATATGTACATATATGTATATATGTATATATGTATGTATATATATATATATATGTATATATATGTATATATATATATGTATGTATATATATGTATGTATATATATGTATATATATATTTATATATATTGTTGCGGTATTCGCGCCCGCCGGCGTGCTGACGGCCACGTAACTCGAATCGCGGCACGTCGCCCACCGGACGGACAATCCAGTCGTGACCCTCTCGGACTAACGCCGGGAACCAGTCACGGGTGGACCTTTCGGTCTCACCGCGATCGAGCCAATCAGCCCCCGCGTGGGATAGGGTTGCTCGCCGGGTCGACCTACCTAAGTACCCACGCGGAGGGTAGACCGGGCGATCGCACCTCGCCGCAGGTCGACTTCGGACACGGGCCACTTAGCGACCCGTTCCGTACTATCAGAATAACCGAGCGGTGTTATCGTCGACCTCGACGGTTCGATTAATTATCGGGCGTATTCAGCCCACTACCAACCCTTTACGTGAAGCAAGATGAGGATTCAATGGAGGAAAAGACGAAGCGAAGCGGGAGAACAGTTCAACATTAAAGCACATTTATTCGCGGCACACGGGAAGCACACAAATACAATTCCACCAAATGCACACAAAAAAAGAAAACACAATTCCATTTACACAAAAAGCAAATATAAAAGTGAAAACAATGCAGAGCTAATACCGACTACCGAGCACACGGCAACACTTATACAATTCTACTTCACAGACGGCGCCGACAACACATACCCAAAACCAAGGAAAAGAAATACCCTCAAGGATGAGGCGGGCCTGAGGCCGAGACCGGGTCGCGCCTACCCGTCTGGTGATGAGACGCGGAGCGGCGATGGCGCCTCACTCCGCGGGCCTCGCGGACAGTGCCTGGCAGGGGGTGGGAGAGGGGCCCCCTTGGTCGCACTATCTCAGCGCGGGGGGAAACAGGAGGGGGTTGCTGATGCTCGGGGTATAGAGGATCTTTATTATCCCTGGTGTGCGTCTCCACCTCGGCCAGGTCGCGCTGCCGGCCTTCCTCGGGCGTGCAGCTCCCGGCACCGTCGCGAGCACCCCCTCGTCTGCCTTCGCCGCTGCCGCCTCTCCGCCTCTGGACTCTCCACCCTGGACTCTTCTTTGGGCTCTCCTCGTTCGACTCTCTTCAGCTTCTCCAGCTACTGCAGGCTTCGGGCTCCAGACTTCCACACTCTTCTCTCTCTGCTGACTGACGAACACCGTCCTTTTATCCCCCCGTAGCTTCGCCTTTTACCCCCTCCCTTTGACCTTTCACCTCGCTCCCCATTGGCCCGAGAAAAAGTGGGCGTGAAGGCTCTGTGATCCACAAAGTTGCATATACCGATCGTTCTGGAGGCGGGGCCAGATCGCCCCTCGCTCAGAGATTGGACGGCAAAAAGTGGGCGTGTGTCGTTTTTGATCCGTTTTTGAAGCACAAAATCCGTGATTTTGTACTCGCTGTTCAACGTGCGCCCTGCACGAGTCCAACACCGGTACCCACAGCGGGGCAAGAACGGTGGCGATGCTACGGTTGCGAGGTGTGACGTGAAGGTCGTGGCGGTTGTGGTGAAGCGGCGTTGTGGTTGGTGGTTGATGTTGTGGTTGTGGTGGTAATCATGGCGGGTGGTCCAAAATAAAGATAGTAAAAGAAAAACGGCTATCCTGAAGAGTCGCAGCTCGCATAAATGACATGTATTCCCACTAGACAACGGGTTTGGGCCTAACTACACATATACTTGCCGAGATACCTCACCTAAGGGACCTGAATGGTGGTTTGCGAATCTGGTAACCACAACACTACCCCCTTCCCTTTTTACAGACTCGTCCCAAGTCGTCAAATTTTCGTGTGCCATCATGTGTAGTTTTCCCCTAGTACATTTTACCTACGGATCCCTGAGTGCGACATTCATGGTATTCGTGTCCCCAAAATAAATAACCTGAGGGCTGCGTAACTATCTAAACAAACTCACTCATACGGACGACTTAAATAAAATTGCCGGCGCTAGGACATACATGCCGGGGGCGCACTCATTTACAGTACATCTTAACCTTAACTTACAAATTTTACACTAAACCATGGCCCAGGATCATTGAACTCTGCAAAGAAAAGCAGTTAGCAGGGAGCCAGGCTGCCCACATGCAGTCTCTGGCTCAAACAATGCAGGTGACAGGGAACGTGGCTGGCTGCTCACACGCAGTCCAAGGCCTTCCCTTTTGAACTGAACGCAGTGAACCACAACGGTGCATGGGCTGCACAAACGCAGTCTCCGTGCCAGCTCAAGTGGCACACGCAATGAGCACAACGAATGGATGCATGAACGGTTTGAACTGAATGCAGTGAACCACAACGGTGCATGGGCTGCACAAACGCAGTCTCCGTGCCAGCTCAAGTGGCACACGCAATGAGCACAACGAATGAATGGATGAATGGATGGACGCAAAACACGGTGCACGGGCTGCCACTGCAGGCCCGTGTTGTAGCTGCCAACAGGGCAGTTCTCGCAGCTTGCAAACTGTTGCCTTGATCCTGGCGCACATGGAAATGAACAGGGGGGGCAAAGCAAAAATTGAACGGGGCTGGTGAACGTGGGCAGTGGGCATGGCATGGCAAAGGCAGCAGGCAAACACAGCCCGCAGAAGAAGGCCGCTGCAGGCAAACACAGCCCGCAGAAGAAGACCGTTGCAGGCAAACACAGCCGGCAGATGAACTGGCCGGCACAGGCCTTGAAGTACAGCAGCTGCAGACGAAGTGGCCGGCACAGGCCTTGAAGCAAAACACGGCCAGCCGATGAAGTTGGCCAGCCTTTGCCGTTCAATGGAGGTTGGTGGAGGGAGTGCGGTGGTGCTGGCCACTTAGAAGGCGGGCTCGGACCTACCTACCTGTCTCCCTCCCAACCTATCGCCTTTGCCTGTCACTGTACATACCCACTCCCTTAATTTGTCAAACCCCAATTTAGCCCCAACTTATTTTTTTGTTGTTTTTATTTTTACTTCCCCACTATAAATCGTCCCCTACCCCCCTTTATCGTCCTTGTTCGGCTAACCTATCCTGTCACCTAGCCTACTCCCAACCCCTACGTTCCCTTCCCGGAGGGGAATAAGGGAGAGCTAACGTCCTGTGTCGAGGCCCAACGAAGCCTCAGAATGGCCTCCCCAGAGTTCGGCGATCTTAACACCAAGTGGGTCCAGCGGCCCACAACGACAGCGAGGGGATGGATGGTGCGGAGGGGTACATCTCCTAATCTACCCTAACCATTTAACTGTTAAACTACCCCGGGGCTTTCAACAAGCACCTCTCGCTTAAACTATTGGTTCTAACAACCCAGATTCCCGTCGCCTGTGTTGGTGTCCTCACAATTTCGGGCCTCGCCCCCCAATTTTCTCTCCGTGCCCTCACACGGTCTCCTGGCTGGGACACGTGGCTCCCTTTGGCAGGCACGACCCTCTGCCGAATCTCCCGCTATGGCACCCCCGGGCACTACACTGCCTCCGAGCCTACCAGCTCCCTAACACCGGGGAGTGCCCCCCATGGCACCTCCCCTGAAACGCACACGTGGCAGGCCGGCCTCCCGGGCCCCTTTCGAGGGTCACCCGTGCCCACAACACTGCCCACGCGGCTAATGGCGCCCCGGGCCCCCGCACCAAGCAGGCGCACCCGTGCCCACTACTCTATCCCGGCCCCCCATGGGCCCATGGCCTACCGCGGCCGACTAGCCTGGTGCCCGGGGTACCCACTCAGCGATACTCACCTTTCGCAGCCACGCTCCCAAGCCCGTCAACAGGGCTCCTGCACCCCTCCAAATGGGTCTCGAGCCTACTTTCCCACCAACAAAACGACCTCCATTTTTCAATTTGACTAACCCAGCTAACTCACTCTACACTGACCCCGGGGTCCCTTGGGCGGGAGTCACTCCTCCCCCCAATCACTCATCGCACCATGCATTCCCCATTCACTCCACACACACAGACCCGCTGGCCTCACTCACTCACCAAGCACATGCTTCCACTTCACTCACCAACTCTTCAACACACACACACCACTGAACTCTGCCATCCTTCTCACTACATCCCCTAACTAACTCGTGCTCCCACGTCGTCCCTTAAACTACAGCACGTTCCTTTTAACACTACGTAGCTAAGCTACGTCCCCACTACACATCCAAAGTCTGTCTCTGTCTCCAAATCATCTCATTTTATTTCCCCACCTAAAGCTCACTAAATCCCTCTAACTAATCCATTCCACGGACTCCATGAGGACTTACCCCTGCCCCATGAAGTCGGTCTAACTAAGCTAACCCTTCCCCCTAACTAGTTTCCATCCTGTGCCCAGGTAAGGGGGTCTTCCACCCCTTGCCCAGGAATCCTTTGCACCCGAAAGTGAGGCTTGCTTTTTTTTTCTTCCCATGCGCAGCACCTGCGCGGCAACTCAGAGCTCGCGCACTTTGCACCTGCCCGTGACGTCATGCAGCTGCACGTGTTCCTCGTCCCTCCTTGGACGGGACCATCCGGCAGAGATACCCCTCCTGCCGGATTCCAACCACACGTGCAGCCATGACGTCACCGTGCGCATAAAAAAAACACAAGCCCCACGTCTCGAGGGGTTCCCCACGCGAACACATGTGCTTTGCCCGTTGGAGCTGAACACACACGATCGCGTGGAGAACCCGTCCGGTCCAAATCCATTTACCTGCCTAAACTTTGTCCGTCCGCGGGATCGGCAAATCCACCGTGTGCGTTTCCGGACCGGGACTTCACTCTCGCAAGCGAGCACGTGGTGGTCTCGTGCGTTGCACAGCACGGACCGCGTGCTCACTGCTGGGTGAACCCGGCACGGTCCACGAAACAACTACAGCCGCTACTCGGCTTTCTCTCTGTCGCCGTCGTCGTCTCCATTCAACCCACGCACACCTGCGTGTCACGACGCACACAGTCCACTCCATCACATTCACACGGGGAGACGCGGCTGCGTGCTCCCGCATGCCAACCGACATCTCCCTCACATACCGCTCTCTCACACACACGGTCTCCCTGGCACACAGCGACCTTGCACACGGCCGTTCACTCACGCGTGCCTCACTACTCACACAAACCATACTACTCACACGTGGTGCTCCATTCACTCGCGCGGGGGCACTCACCCGCGGTGCCTCACTCACACTCCGTGCCTCATCCACACTGGCCGTTTCATCCACACACACGGCCTCACTCACACACGGTGCCCCATCCACACCCGGCGTGCTGGGAAGCACGCACTCTGGCACCATCGCCACCACACCACTCACACACGGGGTCGCTTCCACACACGGGGACGCACTCACACCTTGCACCACACACACAGGGACAACCACACTGGGGATTCGTGTCCCCACAAGGGTCTCCGGGGCCTCTATACCCCCAAGCTCTCCAAGCACCTGTCCACAGCACCCGTCCCCTTAACCTCGCAAAGCACGACCGAACTCACCTGGTCGTGACTCGCCTCAAGGGGGAATACTCCCTCCCCTCGTTCCTGGAGGAGGCCATCCAGGTGCTCGCACTGGGTCTCTACCCAGTCCGCCAGCTCACCCCCATGATCCTCCACTACCTCCGTGTGTGTGTGCGCGTCACTTACCCCGTCTTCATCGTGCAGTCTCTCCTCTATTTTGTCTGTCTCCCGTGTCTCTATACATTTTCTCTCCTGGTTCCTTTTCCTTTCCCATCTGAGTCGTTCTTTCTCTCTGAGCCCCATTAGCTGTTCGTTCTCCCTCTGTTTTAGTTGTTCAATTTCACACTCATAGAGTTGTTGTTTTCTCTCCCACTGTTCCTCCTGCTCTTTGTTTTCCAATCTCATCGTTTCTTTCAATTGGCTCATTTCCTTCCTGTGTTTCATTCGCTGTTCTCTCACGACTCTTCCTCGTTTCCTCTCCTGTCCTTCCTTCTCCAGTTTCATGGTTTGCTTCATTTGGTTAATCTCCTTTTTGTGTTTAATTTGCTGCTGTCTCATTACTCTTCCTCGTTTCCTCTCCTGTCCTTCCTTCTCCAGTTTCATGGTTTTCTTCATTTGGTTCATCTCCTGTTTGTGTTTCATTCGCTGTTCTTTGTCTATCTCGTACTCCAGCCTCAGCTTTTCTTCCAATTGGTCAACCTCAGATTCATGTTCTTTTTGTTTTCTATTCCATTGTTCCTCTCGTTCTTCCCTCTCCAATCTCGTTGTGTCCTTCAATCTCCTGATTTCTCCTTCCTGCTTCATTCCTTGCTCCTTTACTTTCTCCTCGTATTCAAACCTATTTTTTTCCTTTTGTCGTTCAGTTTCAAATTCATACTCTTTCAGTTTTCTATTCCACTGTCTTTCTTGTTCCTCCTTCTGCAATCTCGTCATTTCTTTCAACTGACTGATTTCTTTCTGTCTCATTCGTTCTTCCTTCATTACTCTTTCTTGTTCCTCATTCTTTAGTCTGGCCTTCGCTTCCAGCTGTTCGATCTGTACAGTGTGGTTTCTTAAAGTTTCATTTTCCGTTCTCTTCCTTTCCTCTTTTAACACTCAGTTCGTTTTGTAGTTCCCTCTCTTTGTTTTGGTGTTTCTGTAACTCAGAAACTTTCTTTTCCAATTCCTTTCTCATCTCCGCACACTCAGACTTTGCTTTGGCTTCTAACTGTTCTTCCGGCTTGCGCTTGTGGTTTTCTACCCGTCTTCCCAGTTCCTCTGTCTCCGTTTTTCCCTCCAGTCCCAGCTTATCAACTCTCTTCATGTCTTGAAGTCTTTTCTCACACTCCACCGTTTCGACCTTCAATCCCTCCTCTGTCTCCTCCTGGCTTTCTTTTAATTTTTCTAATACCTTCTTTACCTCGTGTCTCGTCTTACACGTCTCCCGAATTATTTTCTCGCCCGCCCCGACCGCGGGCCTGACAGCTGTTGCACTCCCCCCCAGCTCGTTCGTCCCAGCACGTGGCAGCGCCATTTTCTCGCCCGTGGTCCGCGTTTCGCTCCTCGCCATAATGCCTGCCTGCAGGCCTATGCCCATGCTCTGCATCTCACCCCGCATTTCTTTCATTTGGTTTTTCGCTTCGAGTGCGTTTCCATCCATTTTTTTATTTTCCATTTGTTGCGTATTTCTCTTCATTTCGTTGTTCCTTTCTTTCATTTCGGCATTCCTGTAATCCAGTTTGTCATTTATGCTCTGCGCGAGTTCCATAATCTGCCGCATTGTCACCTGCCCTGGCCACTCCCACTGACTACATTTAGTGGTGGAGTTATAATAAAAAAACCGACCAGATGAACGGCATCGATGCCTTTCCCAACCTTCTGGTACGGGTTTCTCTTGCACGGTGATCCCGTCCTGAGCCATGGATTCTACATTACTATTACACATACCTAATCCACCCGGCACCCGCTCGCCTTGAGACGCCATCTTGCTTCTCGTGAAGGGTTAATTTCGCTCGCTCGTAATTTGGAGGGAATCGGGGGTCGCTTCTCTCACCCCTGGACCGATTCCCGTGAATTTAGCCGGAGACAGGAGAGCCCGTTTTCCTGTTCTCCGATACCAGTGCCGCGAGGAGGGCGATGAATTTGTATCGCACGACCTGACACCAGTGTTGCGGTTTTCGCGCCCGCCGGCGTGCTGACGGCCACGTAACTCGAATCGCGGCACGTCGCCCACCGGACGGACAATCCAGTCGTGACCCTCTCGGACTAACGCCGGGAACCAGTCACGGGTGGACCTTTCGGTCTCACCGCGATCGAGCCAATCAGCCCCCGCGTGGGATAGGGTTGCTCGCCGGGTCGACCTACCTAAGTACCCACGCGGAGGGTAGACCGGGCGATCGCACCTCGCCGCAGGTCGACTTCGGACACGGGCCACTTAAGCGACCCGTTCCGTACTATCAGAATAACCGAGCGGTGTTATCGTCGACCTCGACGGTTCGATTAATTATCGGGCGTATTCAGCCCACTACCAACCCTTTACGTGAAGCAAGATGAGGATTCAATGGAGGAAAAGACGAAGCGAAGCGGGAGAACAGTTCAACATTAAAGCACATTTATTCGCGGCACACGGGAAGCACACAAATACAATTCCACCAAATGCACACAAAAAAAAGAAAACACAATTCCATTTACACAAAAAGCAAATATAAAAGTGAAAACAATGCAGAGCTAATACCGACTACCGAGCACACGGCAACACTTATACAATTCTACTTCACAGACGGCGCCGACAACACATACCCAAAACCAAGGAAAAGAAATACCCTCAAGGATGAGGCGGGCCTGAGGCCGAGACCGGGTCGCGCCTACCCGTCTGGTGATGAGACGCGGAGCGGCGATGGCGCCTCACTCCGCGGGCCTCGCGGACAGTGCCTGGCAGGGGGTGGGAGAGGGGCCCCCTTGGTCGCACTATCTCAGCGCGGGGGGAAAACAGGAGGGGGTTGCTGATGCTCGGGGTATAGAGGATCTTTATTATCCCTGGTGTGCGTCTCCACCTCGGCCAGGTCGCGCTGCCGGCCTTCCTCGGGCGTGCAGCTCCCGGCACCGTCGCGAGCACCCCCTCGTCTGCCTTCGCCGCTGCCGCCTCTCCGCCTCTGGACTCTCCACCCTGGACTCTTCTTTGGGCTCTCCTCGTTCGACTCTCTTCAGCTTCTCCAGCTACTGCAGGCTTCGGGCTCCAGACTTCCACACTCTTCTCTCTCTGCTGACTGACGAACACCGTCCTTTTATCCCCCCGTAGCTTCGCCTTTTACCCCCTCCCTTTGACCTTTCACCTCGCTCCCCATTGGCCCGAGAAAAAGTGGGCGTGAAGGCTTTTTGATCCACAAATTTGCATATATCGATCGTTCTGGAGGCGGGGCCAAATCGCCCCTCGCTCACCGATTGGACGGCAAAAAGTTGGCGTGTGTCGTTTTTGATCCGTTTTTGAAGCACAAAATCCGTGATTTTGTACTCGCTGTTCAACGTGCGCCCTGCACGAGTCCAACACCGGTACCCACAGCGGGGCAAGAACGGTGGCGATGCTACGGTTGCGAGGTGTGACGTGAAGGTCGTGGCGGTTGTGGTGAAGCGGAGTTGTGGTTGGTGGTTGATGTTGTGGTTGTGGTGGTAATCATGGCGGGTGGTCCAAAATAAAGATAGTAAAAGAAAAACGGCTATCCTGAAGAGTCGCAGCTCGCATAAATGACATGTATTCCCACTAGACAACGGGTTTGGGCCTAACTACACATATACTTGCCGAGATACCTCACCTGAGGGACCTGAATGGTGGTTTGCGAATCTGGTAACCACAACACTATATATGTATATATATATATATATATATATATATATATATATATATATATATATATATATATATGTATATATATATATATGTATGTATATATATATATGTATATATATATATATATATATATATATGTATATATATATATATGTATATATATATATGTATATATATATATATATATATATATGTATGTATATATATATATATATGTATATATATATATGTGTATATATATATATATATGTATGTATATATATATATATATATATATATATATATATATATATATATATATATGTATGTATATATATGTATGTATATATATATATATATGTATATATATATATATGTATATGTATATATATATATGTATATATATATATATATGTATGTATATATATATATATATGTATGTATATATATATATGTGTATATATATATATATATATATATATATATATATATATATATATATATATATATATATATATATATATATATATGTATATATATATATGTATATATATATATATGTATATATATATATATGTATATATATATATATGTATATATATATATGTATATATATATATATGTATATATATATATATGTATATATATATATGTATATATATATATGTATATATATATATATATGTATATATATATATATGTATATATATATATATGTATATATATATATGTAATGTATATATATATATGTATATATATATATATGTATATATATATATGTATATATATATATGTATATATATATATATGTATATATATATATGTATATATATATATATATATATGTATATATATATATATGTATATATATATATATATATATGTATATATATATATATATATATGTATATATATATATATGTATATATATATATATGTATATATATATATATATGTATATATATATATGTGTATATATATATATATATATATATATATGTATATATATATATATATATATGTATATATATATATGTATATATATATATATATATATATATGTATATATATATATATATATATGTATATATATATATATATGTATATATATATATATGTATATATATATATATGTATATATATATATGTATATGTATATATATATATATATATATATGTATGTATATATATATATGTATATATATATATGTATATATATATATATATATATGTATGTATATATATATATGTATATATATATATGTATATATATATATATATATATATATATGTATATATATATATATATGTATATATATATATATGTATATGTATATATATATATGTATATATATATATATATATATATATATATGTATATATATATATATATATATATATATATATATACTGTATATATACTGTATATATATATATTTTTTTGAATAAGGCTCTCTTGGCTGCACCTGGATGGGTTTCAGTGTGGAGTAGCTGCTGAAACCCAAATCCTATCCAGCTTCCTCCTGATGACTCCATCTTTGCCTTTTTGCTTGTTTTGGTTCCTTCTGATTATTCCAATGTAGGACTGAACCTATTTGGTCTTCCATTTGATTTAATTGAATTTATTTTAATCCCATTCTGAATTGCATTGAATGATGAACAATAATAAAATAACATCATGGGTCAAGATCAGGTGTCCAATAAAAGTGGGGTTGCATCAAAGCAGGACGTCTTGGTCCCCGTTCATCACTGCCAGCAGTTATAAAGTGGCAGTTCTAGTTTAATATGTCTATCATTAATTACGTAACACAAGTATACATTCACCACATAAAAGTGCACAAAAACCAAACAAAACAAGTCCTGGTGAGGGTCTGCCATCTCTGATTGCTCTTTTTCTTCTTGTTTATTTTATCTCTACTGATTATCCTGAGATAGTTGATATGGATTTAAACTCTTGACCCCCAGAGAAGGACTAATGCATTGGCGTCACCATGAGGCTATCATAGTGACCATAAACATAAGTCACCTGAAATTTGTTCGGAGATTTATATCGTGATCAGCAGTATTTTGGTGTTTGTGCCAACTTTCCTTGTCACCAACCAATTTAACTTATTTTTTAAATTTCCACCTTGATCTCTCTCGTACTGCACACCTCTGATTTCAGAGCGCTTGGGGAGTGGAATACTTTACTGTTTTCGATGCCCACACAAACGCAAGTCCACACGAGATGTTGAGCAGAGGACTCAAGGCACAATGGCACAAAAGAAAGGCAAAGGTAAAGCTCTTAAAACACCTTATCCAAACATGCTGAGTTTCATCTCAAACAGGTGCATGCTGAGTGGTTCATTTGAATTGCTGGATGTTAGTCATGCCTCTCTCATTCCTGAATTGCATGTGTTGTTCTTCAATATCTCCTATCACCCTGCCAATGTTTTGCCACATTTGGCCATTACAGAGTTTTGATTATACGGTTGCGTGGGCGTCCTCCCCAAGTCAACTGATTAGCCGGAACCGCAGCTGGTGATGTGACCAAGCACACACCAGAGTCATTTGCCTTGAAGATGGACGGCTTAAGGCCGAATTTGACAGGAAACATCCCGAGCGAAGGTGGTCGATTCTCTGCATTTTAACAAACACGCGTTATCAGGATTACAATTATCCTAATTTAGTCCCCCAGGAATTACCCAAAGGGTTTGAGCAGGAAAGTTGGCAAGGACCGACAATGATGTAGATTGTAGACATTAGTGAAATAAAATAAGCACTTGAATGAAGCATGACAGAATAATAAAGTGAATCCTGCCATGAAGACACAAATAATGACAATACTTAATTGAACAAATAAACGAAATCCCATTAAGGCCCAAACACACAATAACCATACACAAAAGACCAGGTGAGATTGAATGGAAGTTGGATGGTGAAATGTCTGAGACTGATTGCAGGAGCAAGAGCTTGCACAAGTGTTTTGAGTTCCCAGCGACGTAGCTAACCTTTCTCTCTTTCTCTCTTCCCCCCACCCCCCCCCCAAATCACTGTCCTTCTATAGCAGGGAGCACACCCTCTTATCCACTCCCCCACCCCTGATGCATGGATGTCAGGAAAACACAGGAAGTGGCGGCACGCTTATCGCTAGACAATCACAGACTCGATACCGAGTTTATATCTCTAATCTTGCCACTGACACTCATTCGTAGACACAAGACATAAGGGACAGAAAGGAAAGAAAGTTTGGGAGGGAGATTGGGGGCCTTCTCTGAATCCCAGAATGGTGTAGGTAGTTGGCAGGACGAGACGGGGAAAGGCCAGACGAGCTTCTCGTTCGTATCTCGC
>NC_140965.1:63235980-63240980 GCF_056783735.1 Eptatretus burgeri
CGGGCGCGCACTCATATGTACAGTACATCTTAACCTTAACTTACAAATTTTACACTAAACCATGGCCCAGGATCATTGAACTCTGCAAAAAGAAAGCAGTTAGCAGGGAGCCAGGCTGCCCGCATGCAGTCTCTGGCTCAAACAATGCAGGTGACAGGGAACGTGGCTGGCTGCTCACACGCAGTCCAAGGCCTTCCCTTTTGAACTGAACTCAGTGAACCACAACGGTGCTTGGGCTGCACAACGCAGTCTCCGTGCCAGCTCAAGTGGCACACGCAATGAGCACAACGAATGGATGCATGAACGCAAACACGGTGCACGGGCCGCCACTGCAGGCCCGTGTTGTAGCTGCCAACAGGGCAGTTCTTGCAGCTTGCAAACTGTTGCCTTGCGGATCCTGGCGCACATGGAAATGAACAGGGGGGGCAAAGCAAAAATTGAACGGGGCTGGTGAACGTGGGCAGTGGGTATGGCATGGCAAAGGCAAGCAGGCAAACACAGCCCGCAGAAGAAGGCCGCTGCAGGCAAACACAGCCGGCAGATGAACTGGCCGGCACAGGCCTTGCAGAAAAACAGCCAGCCGGCAGACGATCCAGCCGGCACAGGCCTTGCAGCACAACAACAGCTGCCGATGAAGTTGGCCGGCCTCTGCCTTGCAGCAACGCAGCCAGCAGATGAAGCTGGCCAGCTTTTGCCGTCAGTGGAAGTTGGTGGAGGGAGTGCGGTGGTGCTGGCCACTTGGAAGGCGGGCTCGGACCTACCTACCTGTCTCCCTCCCACCTATCGCCTTTGCCTGTCACTGTACATACCCACTCCCTTAATTTGTCAAACCCCAATTTAGCCCCAACTTATTTTTTTTTATTTTTACTTTTATGTTTACTTCCCCTCTATAAATCGTCCCCTAACCCCCTTTATCGTCCTTGTTCGGCTAACCTATCCTGTCACCTAGCCTACTCCCAACCCCTACGTTCCCTTCCCGGAGGGGAATAAGGGAGAGCTAGCGTCCTGTGTCGAGGCCCAACGAAGCCTCAGAATGGCCTCCCCAGAGTTCGGCGATCTAACCCAAAGTGGGTCCAGCGGCCCACAACGACAGCGAGGGGATGGATGGTGCAGAGGGGTACATCTCCTAATCTACCCTAACCATTTAACTGTTAAACTACCCCGGGGCTTTCAACAAGCGCCTCTCGCTTAAACTATTGGTTCTAACAACCCAGATTCCCGTCGCCTGTGTTGGTGTCCTCACAATTTCGGGCCTCGCCCCCCAATTTTCGCTCCGTGCCCTCACACGGTCTCCTGGCTGGGACACGTGGCTCCCTTTGGCAGGCACGACCCTCTGCCGAATCTCCCGCTATGGCACCCCCGGGCACTACACTGCCTCCGAGCCTACCAGCTCCCTATCCCTCCGGAGTGCCCCCCATGGCACCTCCCCTGAAACGCACACGTGGCAGGCCGGCCCCCCGCGCCCCTTTCCGAGGGTCACCCGTGCCCACTACACTGCCCACGCGGCTATTGGCGCCCGGGCCCCCGCACCAAGCAGGCGCACCCGTGCCCACTACTCTATCCCGGCCCCCCATGGGCCCTTGGCCTACCGCGGCCGACTAGCCTGGTGCCCGGGGTACCCACTCAGCGATACTCACCTTTCGCAGCCACGCTCCCAAGCCCGTCAACAGGGCTCCTACACCCCTCCAAATGGGTCTCGAGCCTACTTTCCCACCAACAACAAAACGACCTCCATTTTTCAATTTGACTAACCCAGCTAACTCACTTTACTCTGACCCCGGGGTCCCTTGGGCGGGAGTCACTCCTCGCCCCAATCACTCATCGCACCATGCATTCCCCATTCGCTCCATTCACACAGACTCGCTGGCCTCACCCACTCACCAAGCACATGCCTCACAACTCACCAACTCTTCAACACACTCACCGCTGAACTCTGCCATCCTTCTATCTGCACCCCCTAACTAACTCGTGCTCCCACGTCGTCCCTTAAACTACAGCACGTTCCATTTAACACTACGTAGCTAAACTACGTCCCCTCTACACATTCACAAGTCTGTCACTGTCTCAAATAAATCATTTTATTTCCCAACCTAAATCTGGCTACAATCCCTCTACCTAATCCATTCCACGGACTCCATGAGGACTTACCCCTGCCCCATGAAGTCGGTCTAACTAAGCTAACCCTTCCCCCTAACTAGTTTCCATCCTGTGCCCAGGTAAGGGGGTCTTCCACCCCTTGCCCAGGAATCCTGTGCACCCGAAAGTGAGGCTTGCTGTTTTCCTTTTTTTCTCTTTACATGCGCAGCACCTGCGCGGCAACTCAGAGCTCGCGCACTTTGCACCTGCCCGTGACGTCATGCAGCTGCACGTGCACCTCGTCCCTCCTTGGACGGTACCATCCGGCAGAGATACCCCTCCTGCCGGATTCCAACCCCACGTGCAGCCATGACGTCACCGTGCGCATAAAAAAAAAACACAAGCCCCACGTCTCGAGGGGTTCCCCATGCGAACACATGTGCTTTGCCCGTTGGAGCTGAACACACACGATCGCGTGGAGAACCCGTCCGGTCCAAATCCATTTACCTGCCTAAACTTTGTCCGTCCGCGGGATCGGCAAATCCACCGCGTGCGTTTCCGGACCGGGACTTCACTCTCGCAAGCGAGCACGTGGTGGTCTCGTGCGTTGCACAGCACGGACCGCGTGCTCACTGCTGGGTGAACCCGGCACGGTCCCCGAAACAACTACAGCCGCTACCCGGCTTTCTCTCCTCTGTCGCCGCCGTCGTCGCCATTCCACACACGCATACCTGCGTGTTACGACGCACACAGTCCACACCATCACATTCACACCGGGAGACGCGGCTGCGTGCTCCCGCATGCCGACCGACATCTCCCTCTCATACCGCTCTCTCACACACACGGTCTCCCTTGCACACAGCGACCTTGCACACGGCCGTTCACTCACGCACGGTGCCTCACCACTCACACAAACCATACTACTTACACACGCGGGGGAACTCACCCGCGGTGCCTCATCCACACACCGTGCCTCACTCATACACGCGGGGGCACTTAACCGCGGTGCCTCATCCACACACGCGGGGGCACTCAACCGCGGTGTCTCATCCACACTGGCCGTTTCACTCACACACGCGAGGGCACTCACCCGCGGTGCCTCACTCACACTCCGTGCCTCATCCACACACACGGGGGCACTCACCCGCGGTTCCTCACTCATACACCGTGCCTCACTCACACACGCGAGGGCACTCACCCGCGGTGCCTCATTCACACACACGGCGACACCCACACACGGTGCCTCATCCACACACGGCGTGCTGGGAAGCACACACTCCGGCACCATCGCCACCACACCACTCACACACGGGGTCGCTTCCACACACGGGGACGCACTCACACCTTGCACCACACACACAGGGACAACCACACTGGGGATTTGTGTCCCCACAAGGGTTTCCGGGGCCTCTATACCCCCCAAGCTCTCCGTGCACCCGTCCACAGCACCCGTCCTCTCAACCTCGCAAAGCACGACCGAACTCACCTGGTCGTGACTCGCCTCAAGGGGGCATACTCCCTCCCCTCGTTCCTGGAGGAGGCCATCCAGGTGCTCGCACTGGGTCTCCACCCAGTCCGCCAGCTCACCCCCATTATCCTCCACTACCTCTGTGTGTGTGTGTGCGTCACTTACCCCGTCTTCATCGTGCAGTCTCTCTATTTTTTCTGTCTCCCGTGTCTCTATACATTTATAAGTTTGTGTTGTCCCCTCCTGTCTATTAGTCTCCGCTTCTTTCTGGCGTCTTTCCGTTATCTTTATGTAGGTCAACCTTGCTTTCTCTTTAAGTCGCTCCCGTCCTTCCCTGTTTTTCACTCCTTGCTCTTTCACGATCTCCGCGTACCTCATCCTTGCTTTCCGTATTAATTGTTCTTTTCTCTCCCTCCCAATTACTTTCACCTCGTCTCTTGTCTCCCGAATTACTTTTTCCTTACCCGCCTCCACCGCGGGCCTGTCAGCCGTTGCACCCCCTTCCAGCTCGTTCGTTCCGACACGTGGAGTCGCCATTTTAAGTTCCCTGCTCACGGCCTTCATGCCCGCCTGCAGGCATCGGCCCATGTTCTGCGTCTCACCCCGTAGCTTTCTCGTTTCTTCCTTCATGTTTGTTTCCATTTTAGTTTTCATGCGTTTTATTTCGTTTGTGAATGTATCCATCTTTTCGTTTATTTGTTTGTTCATGTCTTTCATTTCGTTTTTTATTTCATTTGTCATTGCCGCATTCATTTGTGCCAGCATGGTGAATAGCTGGGCCATGTCGGATGCACTCAAGTGAGCCGTTTCGGCAGGGGTTGGGGAAGGGTCTTGGTGGAGGGGGGGGAGGTGTCATACACCGCGGCCGCTGCCGCACCCACCTCGGGCCCTGGGTTCAGTTGGGCGAGTCCGTGTTCCTGCACAATCAACATTTCCTGCTCGGGGATTCCATCCTGGGCCATGGACTCTACATTATTACACATATACATTTCTAATACCCCCGGCTCCCGCTCGCCTTGAGACGCCATCTTGCTTCTCGTGAAGGGTTAATTTGCTCGCTCGTAATTTGGAGGGAATCGGGGGTCGCTTCTCTCACCCCTGGACCGATTCCCGTGAATTTAGCCGGAGACAGGAGAGCCCGTTTTCCTGTTCTCCGATACCAGTGCCGCGAGGAGGGCGATGAATTTGTATCCCACTTCTGACACCAGTGTTGCGGATTTCGCGCCCGCCGGCGTGCTGACGGCCACGTAACTCGAATCGCGGCACGTCGCCCACCGGACGGACAATCCAGTCGTGACCCTCTCGGACTAACGCCGGGAACCAGTCACGGGTGGACCTTTCGGTCTCACCGCGATCGAGCCAATCAGCCCCGCGTGGGATAGGGTTGCTCGCCAAATTCGACCTACCTAAGTACCCACGCGGAGGGTAGACCGGGCGATCGCACCTCGCCGCAGGT
>NC_140965.1:63245980-63248480 GCF_056783735.1 Eptatretus burgeri
TGCTGTGCAACGCACGAGACCACCACGTGCTCGCTTGCGAGAGTGAAGTCCCGGTCCGGAAACGCACGCGGTGGATTTGCCGATCCCGCGGACGGACAAAGTTTAGGCAGGTAAATGGATTTGGACCGGACGGGTTCTCCACGCGATCGTGTGTGTTAAGCTCCAACGGGCAAAGCACATGTGTTCGCGTGGGGAACCCCTCGAGACGTGGGGCTTGTGTTTTTTTTTTTTCGCGCACGGTGACGTCATGGCTGCACGTGTGGTTGGAATCCGGCAGGAGGGGTATCCCGGCCGGATGGGACCGTCCAAGGAAGGACGAGGAACACGTGCAGCTGCATGACGTCACGGGCAGGTGCAAAGTGCGCGAGCTCTGAGTTGCCGCGCAGGTGCTGCGCGTGAAAAAAAAAAAAAAATCAAGCCTCACTTTCGGGTGCACAGGATTCCTGGGCAAGGGGTGAAAGACCCCCTTACCCTGGGCACAGGATGGAAACTAGTTAGGGGGAAGGGTTAGCTTAGTTAGACCGACTCCATGGGGCAGGGGTAAGTCCTCATGGAGTCCGTGGAATGGATTAGTTAGGGGGATTGTAGCCAGATTTAAAATGGGAAATGATTTTTGATGATTTGGAACAGAGACAGACTTTGAGTGTGTAGAGTTGACATAGTTTAGCTACGTAGTGTTAAAAGGAACGTGCTACTAGTTTAAGGGACGACGTGGGAGCACGAGTTAGTTAGGGGAGGTAGTTAGAAGGATGGCAGAGTTCAGTGGTGTGTGTGTGTTGAAGAGTTGTTGGTGAGTGAATTGGAAGCATGTGCTTGGTGAGTGAGTGAGGCCAGCGGGTCTGTGTGAATGGAGTGAATGGGGAATGCATGGTGCGATGAGTGATTGGGGGAGGAGTGACTCCCGCCCAAGGGACCCCGGGGTCAGTATAAAGTGAGTTAGCGGGGTTAGTCAAATTGAAAAATGGAGGTCGTTTTGCTGTTGGTGGGAAAGTAGGCTCGAGACCCATTTGGAGGGGTGCAGGAGCCCTGTTGACGGGCTTGGGAGCGTGGCTGCGAAAGGTGAGTATCGCTGAGTGGGTACCCCGGGCACCAGGCTAGTCGGCCGCGGTAGGCCATGGGCCCATGGGGGGCCGGGATAGCGTAGTGGGCACGGGTGCGCCTGCTTGGTGCGGGGGCCCGGGGCGCCATTAGCCGCGTGGGCAGTGTTGTGGGCACGGGTGACCCTCGGAAAGGGGCCCGGGAGGCCGGCCTGCCACGTGTGCGTTTCAGGGGAGGTGCCATGGGGGGCACTCCCCGGTGTTAGGGAGCTGGTAGGCTCGGAGGCAGTGTAGTGCCCGGGGGTGCCATAGCGGGAGATTCGGCAGAGGGTCGTGCCTGCCAAAGGGAGCCACGTGTCCCAGCCAGGAGACCGTGTGAGGGCACGGAGAGAAAATTGGGGGGCGAGGCCCGAAATTGTAAGGACACCAACACAGGCGACGGGAATCTGGGTTGTTAGAACCAATAGTTTAAGCGAGAGGCGCTTGTTGAAAGCCCCGGGGTAGTTTAACAGTTAAATGGTTAGGGTAGATTAGGTGATGTACCCCTCCGCACCATCCATCCCCTCGCTCTCGTTGTGGGCCGCTGGACCCACTTTGGGGTTAGATCGCCGAACTCTGGGGAGGCCATTCTGAGGCTTCGTTGGGCCTCGACACAGGACGTTAGCTCTCCCTTGTTCCCCTCTGGGAAGGGAACGTAGGGGTTGGGAGTAGGCTAGGTGACAGAATAGGTTAGCCGAACAAGGACGATAAAGGGGGTTAGGGGACGATTTATAGTGGGGAAGTAAAAATAAAAACAATAAAAAAATAAGTTGGGGCTAAATTGGGGTTTGACAAATTAAGGGAGTGGGTATGTACAGTGACAGGCAAAGGCGATAGGTTGGGAGGGAGACAGGTAGGTAGGTCCGAGCCCGCCTTCCAAGTGGCCAGCACCACCGCACTCCCTCCACCAACCTCCATTGAACAGCAAAGGCTGGCCAACTTCATCGTCTGGCCGTGTTTTGCTTCAAGGCGGAGGCCGACCAACTTCATCGGCAGCTGTGTGCTGCAAGGCCTGTGCCGGCCAGTTCATCTGCTGGCTGTTTTTCTTCGAGGCCTGTGCCGGCCAGTTCGTCTGCCGGCTGTGTTTGCCTGCAGTGGCCTTCTTCTGCGGGCTGTGTTTGCCTGCGACGGCCTTCTTCGGCGGGCTGTGTTTGCCTGCTACCTTTGCCATGCCATGCCCACTGCCCAGGTTCACCAGCCCCGTTCAATTTTTGCTTTGCCCCCCCCCCCCTGTTCGTTTCCATGTGCGCCAGGATCAGAAAGCAACAGTTTGCAAGCTGCAAGAACTGCCCTGTTGGCAGCTACAACACGGGCCTGCAGTGGCGGCCCGTGCACCGTGTTTGTGTCCATCCATCCATTCGTTGTGCTCATTGCGTGTGCCACTTGAGCTGGCACGGAGACTGCGTTTGTGCAGCCCATGCACC
>NC_140965.1:63260980-63278480 GCF_056783735.1 Eptatretus burgeri
GTGTGCATGCTGAAACCGGGAATTGGTTCGAGATGGTAAAGTCATTTGAAAAGTTGGCAGGAGTGAGAGGTTGGGGGATTAGTTGTTGAAAAGCTTTTAAAGGCATGAGCGATTATAACCTTACAACACATTATTATCTTGCTAAAACCCAATACCTTGTCAAGAAAAGTCGTTGCTTATTGGATGAACCATGAAACACTTTATTTGCCGAAGGATTTGGAGAGTATTGTGTTTGGGTCCGTTTGTCTGTCTGTTTGTCTGCACATAGCTTTTGTGTTTTTCTTCACAACCGCTTCTCAGCTTGAGACGAAATTTTCACCAGTGGTGCAACTGCTCATGTAGAATGTTGCAATGATAATTATGACATCATAGGTCACGTGGTGTGGCAGCCATATTGGAAAAACGGAAAAACTTTGGACCTCTGTATTTCTGAAACTGCACCCTGAAAAAAAATTGAAACTTGGCACATAGCAAGTACTCCTCATGGGGAATGAGTGTTTTTTTAGCTTGCCTGTTCGAAGAACAGAGCTATAGCGATACCCCCGGCGTGAGCGTGAAATTGTTAAAGTTTTTGGTGCAAGTTATTTAGAAGCTTGACATTCATTAATATGTGTACTAGGATGCTGATATTTGGCATGGAGGTTCCTTTGGGTATATTATTGATGTAGTGAAGTTAAAATTAAAAAAAATTTCAAATGTTTTAAATTTTTGACCTGTTTTGAACTTAAATTTTTTGTATCACATCAACGTAAAAGTTTTTGGTGCAAGTTATTTAGAAGCTTGCCATTCATTTAATATGTGCACTAGGATGCTGATATTTGGCATGGAGGTTCCTTTGTGGTATACTATTGGTGTAGTGAAGTTGTAATTAACAAATTATTTTAAAAAATTTTTTAAATTTCAACCTAAGATGGTGTCAAAGCCATCCAATGCTCGCCTGTTTATACTAGACGCTTGCCATTCATTTAATATGTGTACTCGGGATGCAATGAAGTCCATATGAAATAAATTTTGTTGGTGCACCTTTTGCAGAGACTCAATATTTGTGAAGTCAAAACACTACATATTACTTTTTCTTTTAGATGCATTTCTCATGGCAAGGCAAGTAGGTAATGTATTATTGCATAATGTTGATAAATACCATTGCACATGCACTGTTATAATTGTGATGCCATCATAATTACAAATAAAAATGATACAGCATGGTAGTTCGACTTATTCATTAATAATGCTGCCACTGTAACATGATCTGCTCTCTGGATGTCACTTTCCATTTTCAGCATTGTATTAATAAAATTTTTGCATCCTTCGAGTCTTAATTCAATTACAATAAATTATCAAAAAAGTCATTTACTGAAAGTTTTTTGGTAAATTCAAAGAAGGTACTTCAGTATTTTTGGCACAAAATATTTTCTCTGTGTGTTTATTTGGTATCTGTGAATTTGTTATTTTTAGCTCGGCTGTTCGAAGAACAGAGAGCTATAGCGATACCCCCGGCGTGGGCGTCAGCGTGAGCGTGAAAATGTTAAAGTTTTTGGTGCAAGTTATTTCCTTTCGTATGTTTTTATCTACCACACTATTTTTTACTGATTACAATATACAAATACACATATTGCTTTTGGATCATTTTGGAAAATTATTTGGATCAGACTTCACTGCAATGCTTTATAAAAAATATTATGACTAGTCTTTCAAAAACGAAAAACAATAAATGTATAAACAGGCGAGCATTGGGTGGCTTTGACACCACTGGTTTTAATGACGTCATAGGTGCCCTCGTTATGACATCATAATTGCATATGTAGAACGCTGCATCTGATCAGTATAAAAATGTTTCAGGGTAATCTCAGGATAAAATGGTCCACAAAGATTTTTTTGATGACGTCATCTGTCACGTGATCGGCAGATATATATATATATATATATATATATATATATATATATATATATATATATATATATATATATATATGTAGGGTAAGAATACTGATTCTGGCTCACTTTTCCCCATGTAAATGAATGGGGGATTTTCAGCGATTCCCTTTTTTTTTCCCTAAAAATAAACCCCCTTTTTATCCCAAGGTATATTTATTTGTCTCCCCTTTTAACTTGGAGGTTGAACCTCATTGAATTGAACACCTGGGGGTTGAACAGCTCACTCATTGAACCTATAAAGATTTGTTCATTCTCAAATTCCTTCAATAGTTTAATTTTCTTTGCACAATAATCCCCATCTAAAATATTGACAAACAAAACATTTGAATCTTTATATTTTTGAAGATACCCCTTTTGTGCCATTACGAAATGATAAACTTCTCTTAATGCTCTCATCTGGCCACCTCCTGAGCCACATATCATTTTGAGATTATAGTAAATTGTTTTTCATTGTTCAATTGATAACCATCAAAGTTTTCAGTCCATTCAAGGATATTCATTTTTTTCTTTACATCCTCTAACTTACTAGTTTTTAAATTAATTCGCTTATTTGTTTTATTTACCTTTGTTTTAGTTATTTTTTCAATAAGACTTATTTGATATTTTTCACATTCATTATGTTTTCCATTTATATACCAAGACTGAGATTTTCTCCACTCTTTAGTTTGATTAATACTTGGTTTAACCATTTATATATTGTGAAAAAACGCGGCGGTAGCCCTTAAAAAACCCTAACCCATCTTCCCATTGTTAAAACACAATCTATTCTATTCACTCTATCATATAATATCCATATGGAACACAATCTATTCCATGATCTAAAATAAATCTCTTATCATCAAAGGCTCCTAATGCCTTTTTATTTACTTCTTCACTATATATGTTATGTTTATAACTTATTATTGTATTCATTTTCCTATATTCTTCTTTCTTATTCATCAAACAATTATAATAATTTCTAAAAGTTATTGATTTTTTTATTACATATTTCTTTATTCCCTTTAACCTCTTATCAATCTGTTCACCATAATTATAAGCATATGCCTTTGCTCTCAATCCAATAAACTCACTCATTACTTTTCCACCCAACTCATCCTTAAACTTACCAATAACCTTTTCATTCTTTTTGGAAAATAACTCACTCTTCTTGCTGAAATTACTTGTATCATATACTCCAATATTTTTCTTCATATCTTCATAAACATCATCAGTTTTTATATCTAGGATAAAACTATCAGTGTCCATATACAACAATGAAACATTTTCACCATACTCTTTCTTTAAGTCATTATACAAATAATCATACATCAATATATTTGATAAATCAAGAACTGCTGTTCCAATATAAATTGGTTTATCCATTACAATACTTTCCTTTTTCATATGAATTGCAGAAAAGTTCTCTGAAAAAACCTCTTCTCTCTCAAAACTTGGTTTATTTATCAATCTCGAAGCTTCTTTCCAAGATGTTGCGAATCTAATGTTTTGCCTGTTTCTAACATTTTCCATAGTCTTTCCAAATACAGCATTATTCATTAATTTATAAAAGTCCCCTTCAAATTTTACTTTTGTATTTGCTCTCATATCTGTATTGAATTGAATATACTTTTTCACCCAAGGACTTTGTTTAAATTTTAAAACTCTATGAATTTTAGTTACTCTCAATCCTTCTCTCAAAAACTGTTTTAAGCTTCTCTGATGTAAAACATATCCCTCTTTATCATAGAATGTTGTTAATAACTTTTCTGTTGATTTGCCTTTAATATTAAAACTTTTATGATAATCACTGAACCATTCTTTCTTTGGGGTTTCTTTCTCACATGCAAAAGGAAGGTCTTTATGCTTATTATGAAGAACACTCGGGTACCTCAAATCAACTTCAAAATAATAACCTTCTTCTTCGTCATTCAATTCCTCTTGAGAAGAAATAACAATATTCATCAAAGCCTTTTCATAATCCTTTTCTTCCACCCACTCTAATTTACCATAAGGCAGAGATTGAGACATTGCCCATCCATACAAATTATTAGCATCAAAATACATCAAATAATTACTATCTTTTTCACTATCATAATTTGGGAGATATTTATTATTTGCTTTCGCATATCTTTTTGAACATACTTGTGATATTCCACCTCTCTTGGACTTCTCAATCATCAAAAGCATATCAACATCACTGATTAAATCTATATCTTGTTTTGTCATTTTCAACATTGCACTCCAAGCTAAACCAGGAGCTGTGAAATAGTGGGCAGGATCTAATCCATAACAATTTTTATTATGACAGAGTGTTCTAAAAGCCTCAAACACATCAGCTAACAATAAAACATCTGTTTTTAGATATAAATCATGATATTCTCCAAGGTTCTTTATCTTAAATATTTTCCATATTTCTTGTGCGTGTTTATATTCCTTATCACTTATCTCTTCTTCATAAAGGTTATTATAGAAACTTTCTTTTGAAGGAAGTTGTGTTTCTTTAAATCTCATAAATGAATCCATATAATCATAAGGATAAATTCCCTTACTTGTAAGAATTTTCTCTTTACTTTGAATTTCATTCCTTGTTTGAATTTCCTCTCTCGTAAGAATTCCTTCTTTAATCAGAATTTCATCTTTAATCTGAATTTCCTCTTTAGTTAGAATTTCATTCATTGTTCGAATTTTCTTTATAATTAGAATTTCATCTTCAGTTAGAATTTCTTCATTAATTAGAGTTTCCTCTTTACTTTGAATTCTCTCTTTAATCTGAATTTCCTCTTTTGTGAGAATTTCCTCTTTTGGAAAGAATGAATTAAGATTTGGAAAAGAGTCCGTGGAGCTTAGATTTGATGCGAGGTAGGCTAGTGGTGTTCCCATAAACTTGTAAGAATCTAGAAACCTAATACGAGTTAAAGGTTTTGTGAATATCATTTTTGAAAATGAAATATACTTTTGACTTGTGTTTGTTATGGCAGAAATATTCCCTGGTGTTTTTGAAAGTTCATTTATAAATAGATGTGTATCATAGTTGGCGCTGTTGTGAAGAAAGACTGGAATAAAAGAAGGTAATTTATAATTAAGATTACAACAGGAATGAGCGGGACCTCTATATTTACCAGTAAGATGACAATGGTCTCTAACTTTAGACTCCTTAATTTCCCCCTCACAAATATGACAGATATTGTTCATTCTAAATTCTAATTTTTCTTCTTTGGTTAATTTCATCGGTTCATTTGTTTCTTTCATTAATTTAGTGAGTCTTATACAATCCTTTTCTAATCGTTTTACAAACTCTTGTGAAGCATTTTTTCCACGATAATGTTCAAGTTTGTTATACTTTTCTCCAACAGATGATTTGATATAATAACAGAAACCACAAGGAATATGTTTTTGATATTTATTTGTATATGGTTCTTTTGGATTAGGAGAAGCAGTATTTATCTTTTTAAGGATACATTCAAAATCAGCGTATATCACAAATGGGTGCATGATAGATTTATTATAATCTTCAAAAGAAATCTTTTCACCAGGTTTAGGCATTGTAATTACAGCTGATTTATGATTACTACAATATTTTGAATGTTGTTCTAATCGTTCTTTTGTATGACATGAATTAAGACATCGCTTACAAGGATATATTTTGTTTGCTGTTCTGAATACCTGAGAAGAGATTAATCTTGATAAATTATTGATGTATGTGTAATGTGAATTCTTTCCAACACTAAAATATAAAAGGTCAATGTGTGTTTCTTCATTTTTATAGTTGTTTGAAATTTTTAATATTTGAACTTTGTTTGTATCCGTTAATCCATATACATTAATAGAAAGATTATTCTTTTTCTCAAATTTAGGAATATCTGTTAGTGGCATTGGGAATTTAAAATCTTTAATGTCCAAGGTATTCTCATATTTCATATATTGTTTTACTCTTTCTGAATTACATTTTGGTGGATGAAAGTGAGCAAGAACAGACCAGAGAAAACATTTATTATCATTGTTCTTAATATTAACAACTGCCTTCTTTAGTTTTATTTCTTTTGGTAATTCAATATAAGAAGAAGCTTTAAGAGGGTTTGATTTTAGAATGTGTATATCTAAAAAGATGATTTTTTAATATTGAATCCACTTCCTACCACTGTATTATCAACATCCTCCTCTTGTCTTGATAGTTCTTCATAAACCCCACTATTCAAAAAATCTTGAAATGATGTTATAAAATGAAGACCTGTTCTCATATAAGGAGTATGTTCTTCATCTTGTCTTTTCATATTCATTTTCACTCCCATATAAAACTTTAAAGTTTTCATTTCTTTTAATGTCTTTTTAATAAATTTTTCAACATCGGGTTTCACTATTTCAATTGATTCAGCTATTGATGATGGACCGGGTTCTCCAAATTGAAAAATCCTTATTTTTATATGCCCTTTAAATGCCCCATCAGTGTTTTTAATATAATAGTCTCCCTTTACTTTAAACTCATTTTTCTTGTGTTTTTGTGATTGAAGATGTTTATTATAACTACTCTTCAAAACATCCTTTGAACAGATATCACAATGTTTTCTTTCCAACTCAAGAGGAGATATTTGATGAAATAGATTAAATGTGTGTTTGTTGGTTCGGAGGTGTTTTCTATAATGTTTATATTCGTGATTACAAACATCGCAGTACGTTGTATTCACCATATTTATAGAATAAAACTTTGCTTAAACTAAAATTTTCTTGATGAAAATTTCGTTTAATTTATAGGTGAATCTGTGCTTAAAAACATTTTATCCTCCAACTTTTTCACTTAATAAATACAATGTTTCAAGACACAAAAGACAAGTTTCAATCAATCTCTTCATCTGTTAAAGATACTGAGAAATATGTCAAGGATGTAAAATTGAACAAAGATAAATATAACAACTATTGGATAAAAACTATTATGGTAAATAATATGAGTTCTTCAATTTCCTTCAGTGGAAGGGCTTTTAGTATACCTGGTAGAACATCAATTAAAGTATCTAACAAAAGTTTCTCCTCTCCTTCTAGTAATATATTCAAAACTAGAAAAAGCAATGAAACAAGAAAAAGTATCAAAGAACAAAAACCTTATGGATGAAGCTTTAGAAAGAAAAGATAAGACCATCTGTAATATGCAAGGAGAAATTTGTATTTTTTTCAACAACCATAAAGATGTAAATCCTGATGAAATAAAGGATGTTAATATATCAGGTGAAATGACATTTCGTTCAATAGTAGTTAACGATAATTTTAAAATTACCTTTAATATAAAAAATGTTGTTGTTGAATCTGATAATGAAAAAAAGTATATCGATATCGATGGTAATATACAACTGAAAGTATAGATGAATTTCAGTTTAAGTAAAGTTTTACTTTATAAATATGCTCGACTTTCCTGATTCTTCATATGACAAATTTGAGAATTGTCCTGCGTGTGAAAGAGGGGGATTAAACACAGAGTCAAAAGCCTATAAACAATGTATATTCTGTGATTATCTTCTAATTAATGATAATAAAAAATATAAAAAGGAAAATAATTCTTTTAGATTTACACCAAAAATGAATTACTTTACAAGATTGATTAGAGAAATGAATGTAAAGTATGAGGGTGATAACACACCTTTCCTTACAAGGGAAGAAACTGAACGTATAAGAGAAATGTTCAAAGGATTGTTGTTATATATTATTCATGGATGTAATTTTCAGGGAAATATCAACACAAGATATTGTATAAATAAAATAATGGATTATCTTGAAATTAAACCTGAACTTAGGATAAAATATAGAGTTTCTAAAAAAGCCAATAATAAATTAAATAACTTGTTTTCTAAATATATAAATGAATGATTTTTTACCTATTTGGGAAAATAAGATAAAATTTAACAACCATAAAAATCTACCAAATTCATTAAGATGTCTCATAGTTGGTTCAAGTGGATGTGGAAAAACCTGCTTACTTTTAAAAATGCTCCTCACTCCCAACTTTTTAGATTATGATAATTTAATAATTTTCACAAAGTCGAGTTTTCAACCAGAGTATCAACTACTCTCACAAGGTTTTAATGCTGGTCTTCAAAAAGAAGATATAATCGGTTTATTTAAACGTCAAAAAAACCTAAATGATTATAACATTGAAGATATAATTCAACTATTTTGTGATACACAGAGATGTAAAAAGAAATCAAATCCTATAACTTGTATTCTTAGTGATAATACGGATGATATACCGTCTCCCCAAGATTTGGATAAATCAAAAAAGAACCTCGTTATCTTTGATGCTTGTGTTAATGAGAGAAACCAAACGGTAATAGACAGCTACTACACAAGAGGGAGACATTCTTCTTGTAATTGTATTTATCTTAGTCAATCGTACTTTCAACTTCCTCGTCGTTCCATCAGAAACAATGCTAATACTTTTATTTTATTCAAGTTAAATTCAATAGATATTAATAATTTTTGGAGAGATAATTGTTCTACATTATGTAGTAAAAAGAAATTTGAGGATTACATGAAGCACACGACTGAAAAATATAAATATATTGTTGTGAAACAAGATGAGATATTAAGGGATATATTTTTTGTTTTATAAACAATTACATATATAAATGACAACTATTATTATAATTCTTGTGGGTAAATCTGCTTCTGGAAAAAACTTTCATAAATCAAGGTTCTTGTGTAGTACAAATGAGAATATTGTAAATTTACTTAAAAAACACCCCGTGATACGCATTGTATCAACAACAACTAGAGCAATAAGACCTGGAGAAATAAAAGGTGAAGATTATCACTATATTTCAGTGGAGGAACATATGCGATTGAGGAATGAAGGACAAATATTTGAGGAGGTTTCTCTTGGTACAACAAAATATTCACATTGTAAGAGTGAGTTAAGGAAACTAAAATCTGGTGGTGTTGGGATATTAGAAACTAATCCAGAAGGAACGAGACAAATTATTAAATATCTGAGCGGGGTGAAGATTTTATCATTCGGTTTTGATGTTGATGAAGAAACTCAACGCAAACGTATGAAAAGCAGAGATGCAAGGATTAGTGAAGAAGAAATTACAACTCGCATTAATGTTAATAAGGAATTTGATGAAATATTTAAAGAAAAGGATTTATTTGAACACATCTACTTGAATGATGAAGAAAAGGAAAATTTCCCTGTTAATCTTTACAATTCATTAAATGATATTTTACAACAAATAAATGGATACAAAAGAAAGAGCAAGAAGATTTAAGGAACATCAAGAGTTGGTTTCAAAAGTTGTAAAACAGCAGGAAGACATAAAGAAGAAACGCAGACAGAAACTAACGGGCGAAGAAGTATTTGAAAGAAAACAAGAGAAATTTTTTAAACCACTTTTAAAAACTTCCCAAGAAAAAATGAAAGATGTTTCCACAGTTCCCACAGTAGAATATACTCCCAGAAAGCTCCAAATGTTAAAAGATTTCAGTCAAATGACGGAGGAAGAATTAGAGCATATTGGAGAATTAGAATATGATGAAGGTTTATTTCAACAACTGGAAGAGATTAATCAACACCCTGATTATATTGTGAATGCTGTTCAAAACAATGAATATTCAGCGGATTCAAAAACCAAAGCAGGACTCATTCCAACAGAACAACCAGCAATATTTCATCTTGTTCAAGAAAAGCTATTGATATTTAATGATGAATTAAGGTTCTTAAGTTCTGCTCAACCCCCTGTTAAACTAACTCCGAGATTAATGTTTCTTCTCACAAAAGATGGAAGACAAGGTTCAACTGTGAGGGATGAATCAAAGTATATTGATAAACCATTGGATATGGAAAATAATGATGATAGAGTATATATTGATTTGCTGAACACTCTAAATTATAAGGTTATTCTTTCTGGTAAAAGTAGGAAGAATGAGAAGGAGAAACACATTATTCAGGCTTTAAGTATCCTTGGTTCAGGTATTAGTTTTCTTCCAAATGACCCATCGCAATTAGTTAATAGACTGTTATTGTTGTTAGGCAGTAAGAAGGCTGGAAATAACAATTGTTTTAATGAAGCATCAGCCATTTTAGACCAGTTGATGAACATGAAAATAATTAATAAATCTCAATATAAAGACATTTTATCTCATATTAAATAAGATGAGAAGCACAATCCTGAGTTTTAATTTCACAACAAGCGACCACACATCTTCATTCCCATACCCACTACAACTTGACACAACAAAAGAATATGAGGCATCTTTATTGTCCATGGAAACTTATAATACCTTATTTAATATAACCGAGAAAAATGACAAGTTTAGTTATAATCCGGGAAGTGGATACAAAACGATAACAGTCTCACCCGGAGCATACGAGATTTCTCAAATATCTTCCGAAATTGCTCGTCTTATGAAAGAACAGGGTGATATTGTTATAGAACCAAAAAATATTGTTATAAACATTCAAAAACATACTTCAAAATCAACGATTAAAGTTAAAAATAACTACAAGGTTGATTTCACAATTGATAATTCATTTAGAGAGTTATTGGGTTTCTCCTCAAAAAAGATTGAAACTAATGGGACGTTTTACAGTGATAATGTCATTCAAATATCCTCAGGAATAAATTCGGTGTTAATTCACTGTGATTTGATTGATGGTGCTTATAATGATGGAAAAAAACAAATACAATATTTTCATTCAGCGCATACTCAACCCCAATTGGTTATAAATTCAATATGGAACCTAAAAATTTGGTTTATCTACCTGTGTCAGGAAAAACCATACACAGAGTAAATTTTAGGATAACCGACCAAGATAATCGTGTGATTTCTTTTAATGGAGAAGTTATATCCATCAGAATTCACCTACGTGAAGTTTTCCAATAAATAAATACGATGGTTATTGTGAGGAAACACGAGTTGGGAAAATATAAAATAATTACAGGGGATGGGATGTTCCTTTCCCGTACTACAAGGGTGAAGGTATGTATCTTGGTAGAGGATACTATAAACCTAAGAGACAAAGGGGTGTCGGACATCAATTTAGAGGAGATGGGATAATTGATACTCTCATGGGTATTGGTTCAACTATTCTTAAACATAAAGACCTAATTGGTTCAACTGCTTCTGCTGTGGGAAATGTAGCAGGTGCTGTAAAGAGTATAAAAGATGCTCAGAAGGAATCTCATAAATTACAAGCAATAAAAGAAATTAAGAAAGGTAAAACTCAGTTGTCCCCCAAGAACGACAGAAAATAATTCAAATACTTGGATCAGGGTTTCAAAAGTTTTAACATCTTTTTTCCTAAATAAATACAAGTATGGAAGCAATTGATAGTATCTATGATTTGGATGATACTATTATTATCTCAAACTCCACTAAAAAAGATTACTTCAAGGTAAATGCAATAACTGGAACAGACTGGAATACAAATGGTACAAAAAGTTTTGAAATAAATAATCAACAAACCTATTTGAATCTCTCCGAAAGTTTCTTGTTGTGTAAATTTAAATTCACTAAGGCTGGGAATAACACAAACGCTACACTTGTAAATGATTTCTTCTGGAAAATGTTTGATAGTGTGCGATTGTATATTGGAAAACAAGAAGTTGAAGCGGTTGATTATGTCTCTGCTGTATCTGAAATGATGAAATTTACACTCTATACATTCAGTGATAGAATGGGAAAGGGGTCTGTCGAAGGTTTTATTCCTGATATGTCAACGGGAACAAACACAGACCCTGGATATATTCAAAGGAAAGGAATGTATAATGATGATACAAAAGCAGAAAATAGTTTTACTGTGGCAGTTCCTCTTAAAGGTATATTTGGATTTTGTGATTATGATAAAGTTCTGTATGGTCTTAAAATTAGATTTCAACTACAAAGGAATGATAATGAAAATAGATTGCTTTTTGGTGTTGGTAGTGCTTTTGGTGAACAGAATAAATTTGTAATTGAGGAGATGAGTTGGTATATCAGTGAATATACTCCTAATCTTAAAACAGAAGAGATGTTGAATCGAAGACTTAACTCAAAGAAAGCACTCAGTGTATCATACCTCAAAAGAAGATGTCAACACGTTAAACTCAATCAAACTACTTACACGTGGAATTTGGGTGTTCTGGAAGGAAAGCCACGATATCTGTGGATGATTTTTAAAAGGCCAGATGGTGATACTGCGACTGATAAGAATAATGCATTGAGTGATAATGCTAAGGTGAAACAACTTCGCGTTTCTCTAGATGGAACATTTTATCCACGAGATAGATTGGAAATTAATTGGGAAAAAAATGATTTTGCTGAAGCATACAAGTCTTACCAAAAGGTGTGTGAAAGTAATGGAAATAAAGAACCTATTTTGGATATGACAGCATTTAAAAGTTTGTATACAATCTATGCGTTTGACCTGAGCGCTCAAAAGGAAACTATAAAGTCTAATCGAGTGGATACTTCCCTATACATTGAAAGAGGAGAGAGTGAAGAAGTTGATACATATTGTTTGCTTTTGGAAGAAACAGAATTGCAGATTAATACAGATAATGGTGTGATGATTAGTCTCACATAATTTTTTGTTAAATAAATGAGTGGCAAAGTACCAACTGGGGTATATGTTAATCAAATCAATCTTCATAAACTATCATCTTGTGTTCAAAATCAAAAGCCTTGTACGATTAACGTTAATACAATTCAGAGAAAAGGAGCAGTAAGAATTGATGTTTTGCTCACAAGAGAACAGGTTAAAATCTTGAATGACACTGGCTCACTTAAAATTAAAATGACAAAACCAATGTTGAAAAAATATTCAATAAGAGAGACGAGTGGAGGATTTCTCCCATTTCTAATTCCTTTATTTGCTGGTTTAAGTGCGGTTGGAGCATTGACGGGTGGTATTTCAACAGCGGTGAAAACTGCCAACGAAAGGAAGGCTCAACTCCAGGCTCAAAAAGAATTGGAAAGACATAACAAAGAGTTGGAGAAACAAATTAGTGGAAGTGGTGTAATTGTAGATTTTGCTGAAAAACTTGAAGGTCTGCCTGATAAAGCGAGATTGTTAGTTGGAGATATGCTTTCTTCTATAGCACAAGCAGGTGTAAAATTAACGAAAAGAGGTAATGGATTATATCTTTCTAAAAAATAAATGAGCATTGATGAGTGGTTGAAAGAATTTGGAAAGAATACAACATCAAATTTACAACTTGCCAAATATTGTAAGAAATTAAAAATTCATAATGTGGTTATTTGTATGAGAGATGAATTAACAAATGTGCCGAAACATACAAAGAATATTATTATGAACTTAGAAGATAATGATGGGAACGGTTCTCATTGGGTTTGTATTTTTAATAGTCAAGACAAATATTATTTTGATAGTTTTGGTCTTCCACCACCTGTTGAAGTCATAAAATTCTTACAGAATGGTGTTTATCAAACATTTCAAGTCCAAGAATTAAATTCCAAGTGTTGTGGTCAATTATGTCTATATGTGTTATTTCAACTCAACAAAAATAAAAAATTTTATGATATTATTTTTAATCTAATATAAATGACTTATGTTGGTAAAGATGGTTCTATCTTTGGTGTATCTCAAGAACTGGAAATATTGATTTATCAAATTATTATACAAAGGCACAGGCTGAATGACATAAATATAATATAAACAAAAATATTAACATGAAAAATGCTTATAAATTAAAAAATTATCCAAGCCCGACTGACGCGAATGACTTGGTGAGATTAAGCGATTTATCACAATATATATATACTTAAATAAAACGGCTGTGTATTCCAAAGATACAGAAGTGTTGATATTATCTCCAGGTCATACAGAATTCACAGTTCGAATTAAAGTAAATTTTTATAAAGAAGGGCGTATCGTTTGTATGAGAATAGAACAATGGGGGTATGATATGAATGATTTAGGGTATAATTGGTCATTTAAAATTAACCTCGAAGACCTGGAACAATTAAATCAGTCTCGTAAGGAAGAATATTATGCACTTGGTATCGAGAATGAGTTTTGTGGAGCCACGATTAGTAAACAACAAATAAAAGAATTTAATAAGGGTAAATATAATAATGGTTTTGCCCTTGTTTATCTCATGAAAACAGAAAAAACAGGATTATATATAATAAGTAAGGAAATACAAAATGATTTAACTATGGGAAGATGGGGAGGTGTTTCGTGCCATAATATTATTCTAACATATATTTCTAATACATAAATGACAGCAAGAAGGCTTCAAGAAAATTATCATTTCTGTGTCCAAGCATACCTTCAAGAAAAGGGTATTCGTTATTTTAATAAATATGTTCTACAACATAAGAATGAGGTATTTTCAATAAAAGATTGGCATTATGCTGATGTTGATAAACCGACAACTTTAGATTTAATTAGAATGTTAAATAATGAAAAAATTATAAGGTTAAGAAAAGGTAAGGCTCTTTTAGAAATTCAAAAGAAATTTTATTGGTTTCCTGTTGTAAAAAAAATTATTTTGGATACAGGAATAACAAGAAATCCTGATGAATATATGTATAATATTCTATGGGGTGTAAACGATTCAAGGATAGTAAGGGATGAGGAAGGAGTTGAAGAAGAGAGGGAAGAGGAGGAAAAGGAGAAGGAGGAGAGGGAGAAGAAAGAGAAGGAGGAAAAGGAGAAGAGAGAGAAGGAGGAAAGAGAGAATAGAGAGAGGGAGGAAAGAGAGAAGAGAGAGAGGGAGAAGAAAGAGAAGGAGGAAAAGGAGAAGAGAGAGAAGGAGGAAAGAGAGAAGAGAGAGAGGGAGGAAAGAGAGAGAATGAATAAATATCAAAATATGGAAACCAGTGAGATTCAAAAAAGATTGGTGGTATTACAGAAAATAACTCAACCCACCGAGGAGGAAAACAAAGAATTGACAAGTCTATTTGCAATACTTTCGACAAGACTATTAGCATCGACAAGATATGGATTTTAATTCAAGTTTTTCATTTTTTTTCTTAAATAAATGGAGGAGAGAGTGAAGGCATTTCTAAGGATTCTTTATGTTTTAAAAATTAAGATTCAAATGTGCATGTTGGAAACTAAAAAGGTTTTTGCACTCTGCAGGAATTTTTCTCATAAATAAATGAGTTATTGTCTCAAATGTAAAAAGAAAACTAATACTAAAAATATTTCATATATTAAAAGTAAAAATAACAGGGTTATACAAAAAGGTATATGTTCGGTGTGTGGTTCAAAAAAAATCAATTTATCTCCAAACACAAACTCGGAGGAGATATACAAAAGTTTTTATCAGGAAGTAAATTTACAACTACTGGAATACCAGGGGAATTACATCTTCCAGGGTATTCTTTCTGTGGTCCAGGCACAAACTTGGATAAAAGATTAGATGAGGCAGACAATCCTAAATCCTGGAGTAAACCAATCAATAGAGTTGATGAAGTGTGCATGAGACACGATATTGATTATGGGAATACCACAACGTTGGAAGAAAAGCATGAAGCCGATAGAGAAATGTTGTATAATTTGTCTCTAATACAAAATCCAACCTCGAGAGAAAAAGTTGATAGGTTCATCGTGAAGAAGATGATTAGTGCTAAATTGAAACTTGGACTTGGAAATTCAAAAAACTTATAGGCTCTAATGATGCCATTAAGACTGAAGAGCAATTAGCTGATGAATTACATAAACCAATATTCACAAAGTTTCAGAGAAGGAAAGTTTATTCCAAGGAAGTTGATTATATCTGGTCTGCTGATTTGATTGAACTCAATAATGATAAGGGGTACAAGTATGCTTTAACCGTTATTGATTTGAGGAGTAGATATGCGTGGGTTGTCCCTTTAAAAAACAAAACAGGTAATACTCTTATGTTAGCTTTTCAACAGATATTTAATAAAAGTAAGAGAAAACCTAAAAAATTGTGGACTGATGAGGGTAGAGAGTTTTATAACAAGACATTTATGAATTTTCTAAAAAATAACAGTATTACATTATACAGTACCTTTAATGAAGGGAAGGCAGTTGTTGTTGAATGTTTTAATCGTACCTTAAAAGAGAGACTATATAAAAAATTCACACAACTCGGTTCACAACAATGGTCATCTTTTATTTAGGATATTGTGGATAAGTATAATGACACGATTCACACGTCAACAAATATGAAACCATCAGAAACATTTACAAAATTAAAATATGAAAAAGAGATTAATGTCAGAAAACCTAAGTTCAAAGTTGGTGATATCGTAAGAATATATAGGTGGAAATCTCATTTTGAAAAGGGTTTTACTGAACGATGGACGAAAGAACTTTTTAAAATTGTTGATGTAATAGATACGGTTCCTTGGACTTATAAAATATATGATTTGGAAGGGGAAGAGATTTTAGGTTCATTTTATTCACAGGAATTACAAAAGACAAAACTAAGCAGATAATACACCTTTGTGGACACTAGAGGGACAAGTCCGAGGTGTATTACAGTATATAATGTGTGTCAAGGGGGACGTTCTTAGATCTGTGAACCCCAAACACAGAATCCTCAACTGAATAGTCAAGGTTTAACTTTTGTTTGTGTGTGTGTGTGTGTGCAATGGGAGCAATAGGTTGGCGCTTCACTCCCTCCTACTATACACCGTTGTGGACACTCGAGGGCCAAGTCCGAGGTGTATAACAGTATATAATGTGTGTCAAGGGGTGGACGTTCTTAGATCTGTGAACCCCAAACACAGAATCCTCAACTGAATAGTCAAGGCTTAACTTTTGTTTGTTGATGTGTATGTGTGTGTGTGTGTGTGTGTCCCAACCCTCACATTCAAAATCTCAACCCCAACCCTCACATTCAAAATCTCAACCCCAACTCAATCCTCACCCAACACAATGTCTTTTTCAAAATGAGATTTCCACCTATATATATATATATTTTACGTTTTTTTTTTCTCTTCTTCCAATTCTGTCTTTTAAGGCTTTCAGGTTTGATAACATAGAAAGAGGGAGTAAGAACTTTCTTGATAGGTTTAAATCCCAAAGAGTGGTAGCATTTCAAGTCTTCAAAATAAACCCAACTTTCCAAGTCTCCAAGGTAGTTATTTAAACCATCAAGGCAGAACTCATTTACTGATTTTTTCAAAATTTGTGAGTCTCCAAGGTAGTTCCCATATTTAGAACCATCTTGGCAGAACCCTTTTCCTGAGTCTCCAAGGTAGTTATTTAAACCATCAAGGCAGAACTCATTTACTGATTTTTTCAAAATTTGTGAGTCTCCAAGGTAAAACTTGTATTCTGGCTCATCAACGTATAACTTGTTCAGTGGGTATTGTCTTGATAACTCACAATGAGTACTATTGCTGTAAAACTCTTTTTCAGGATTTTGCTGGTCTCCAAGGTATAACTCTTTGGTTGGGTCATCAAGGACGAACTCGTTCTGTGGGTCTTGGTCGCTCATAAGGTCTTCAACCAAGCCAACAATTTCGCCCCAAGTTGTAGCAAAAGCAGTATTTTCATTTCGTATTTCAGACACAATTTCCTGTGAGAGAAAATAATAATGTATTAATTAAGTTATTTAATTATTAAATGAGTATGCTTCAATCAAAGTTTGAAAATAGGAAAATAAAAATCTTACCTCAA
>NC_140965.1:63283480-63338480 GCF_056783735.1 Eptatretus burgeri
TCTCGGATCAGGGGAGATTCACGCCCCCTTTCCTCCTTCCAATGGGCGAGCGCGGCTCCGCCCCCGAGGTCATCCTGATCCAGATATTTGCATATTGTTTTCTCCTGCCGGCCTATAAAACGGCGAGCGCAAGGCGAATCGTGGCAGAGTGAGTCGAGTCATCGGGGTGGCAGAGAGTCGAGTCGGGTGGAGAGTGAGTCGAGGAGAGAGTCGAATCGGGGAGAGCGAGTCGAGTCGGGGGGGAAGTGAATCGAGTCATCGGTGTGGCAGACGGTCGAGTCGGGGGCAGAGTGAGTCGAGTCATCGGTGTGGCAGGGAGTCGAGTCGGGTGGCGAAGTGATCGGTGTGTCTTCGAGTTGGGTTCTGGAGTCGGCTGAGAAGAGTTTCGGGAAGAGGCAAAGGAGCTCGGGTCCGAGGCGAGAAGGACGGCGGTCGGCGACGAGGTCGCGGTGTGGGATCGCTCGTCGCGGGACCCAAGCCAGCCAGCCATTCTCCTCCCCCAGGGCATCAACAATTCCCCCTTTCCGCCGCGCAGAGATAGTGCAAAAGGGGGGCCCCGTTCCCACCCCACTCCAAACGTCGTGCCAACGAGACCCGCCAAGGAGCACGGAGTCGGGGCACAGCCACGCGGCCACATCTGCGGCTCGTCCGCCAACGCGTCACGAAGACGCGGGTAGGACCCCCCCCCCCGGTCTCGCGGGCCTGGCCGCTCCTTCAGGTCACGCGCACAATTGGCCTACAGGCCTGTCTGCCCCCTTGTCTATGAGGGTGGCTTCTTTCCTTTACGTTTGAGGAAATGTGTGTTGGCGCCGTCTGTAAAGTAGAACTGTATAAGTGTTGCCTTGTGTGCGCATAGTCGGTAGTAACTCTGCGTCGTTGTTGCTTTTGTTTTTATTGCTATATGTGCATTTTGACTGTTTGGCTGTATATGTGTGCTTTCCATCGCGTAATAAATCGCGTAATAAATGTGCTTTCTGTGAACTGTTTTCCCGTTTTGCTTCGTCTTTTCTTTATTGACCCTCCATCCTGCTTCACGTAAAGGGTTCGTAGTGGGCTTGATACGCCCGGTAATTAATCGGAACCGTCGAGGCCGATGATAACACCGCTCGGTTATCACTGTAGCATGGAACGGACCGCTTAAGCGGTTCGTGTCCGGAGTCGACCTGCGGTGAGGTACGATCGCCCAGTTTACCATCCGCGTGGGTACTTAGGTAGATCGAGTTTGGCGAACAACCCTATCCTACGCGGGTGGCCAATTGGCACGATTGTGGTGAGATCGAAAGGCTCACCCGTGACTGGCTCCGGGCGATAGTTCCCGGAGGGTCACAACTGAATTGTCCGTCCGGTGGGCGACGTGGTCGCTATTCGAGTGACGCGGCCGTTCGCACGCCAGCGGGCGCGAATTCGCAACAATATGTATCCACAAGTCTGGAGATGGCGATGGTTCACGAGCGGTATTTGACGATGTAGATTGTTTCAGAAGTCAAGGATGAGACAGTGATAATTGTTGACCAAGTTATAAAAATGATCAACATGATGTGGTACGGGTGACGGGTTATTCGCTGCCAAATGTCGAAAACCCGGTTTCGTTCAACAACTTTCAAAATTTGACCTTTGCATAACCTTTAAAGGTCCCAAAACAATGTTGTGGACATTAAAATAAGGAAACAGGATACGTGCTATAGCTTATTGGAGTTAGTTCGTCGAAGAAGGTCGAAAACCGGTTCGATTCCCACAACTTTGAAAATTTGACCTTTGTAAACCTTCAAGGTCAAAGGTCAAGGATTATGACCTTTGGTGCAAAACTTCCTCGGGAACATTCCAGGAACAATATAACGTCATAGAGGCTATATGGCATTTCGCACTCCTCGGATTATCCATACTTTGATGAAATCAGCGTAAAAACAAACTTGAAGGGGGCGCCACGGGCAAGGTGTTCGAGATAGAGCAAAATGGTTTTAAGACTTTAGGTGGGGAATGACCTCAAGATTATGCATAAAAAATATTGTCATCCTAGCTCTCAAAGTTTGGGCGGTCATATGATTTTTGTCAAAATTCGCAATTTTCTTAGTTTTTGACCTTGTGACCTTGACCTTGGGACGAAAATGAAAAATCCAGCTCCGTGGGGCTATGCAGGTGCCATTGGGCTAACCAAATACCGAAACCCCTGCCAGATTTGACAAACCCCCTCAGAGAAGATGTAGCTTGAAATCGGCTACCCCCAAAAAACACGTTTTTTGGCGTGGCTCCGCCCATAATGGGCGCAGCATGCCCATTCTCAGGAAAACACAACTAGATCATGATATAAAACCCCCACCCAAAATTTATCAGGATCGGATCAAAACCCACGAAGCTATGCTCGGGACAGACAGACAGACACACACACCCATAACGAATATAGTGGTCGCTTATTGACTCTATTGGTTCACGAGTCAGTAAGTGACCACTATATTCGTTATTGGTGTGTCTGTCTGTCTGTCTGTCTGTCTGTTGGGTCGTCGGATCTCGTCGAAAAAAAAAATAATTCAGAATTTTTTTTTTTGAAATTTGTTCTATCCTTATTATCAGTATTTAAAATGGCGATTTCAGTTAATACAATGGCGATTTCGATGAAACTTGGTTGGTAGGTTCATACCATGACCTAGTTGTGTGCAAATGAGAACCGTTGCCATGGACACCACCGTTGCTTAGCAACGGGACTGAATTTTTTTTAAAATCATAAAAAATTTATTGTTTCGAAAATCAAAAATCAGGCCACGAGCGACTGCGGGCATTACATTCAGCCATATTGTCAAAAATATGCAGCCGGATCCTATGAAAACTGTCAGAGAAGATAGACTTTAAATCATTGGTTCCCAACCTTTTTTCTGTCATCTCCCCCTGCACCCAATTCAACCATCCAGATTTCCCCCTTCATGTGTATGAGAGAAAGAACAGTTAAAACACACTGAGACTATTTACTAATTTATTTTTCAAATGCACTAACACAGCTAACATTAAATTGTATTGAATAAGAACACAGCATTTTAGTGTGACTTCTGGCATTGTTTGCCGTTCACGAGTCCTTCAATGTCTGGGGGAGTTATGGAGAGCGCACAGCGAAGATCCGCCTCCACCTCCAACTTGTTGCGTGCCTTTGTTTTGAGGCGTACCATTGCCGAAAATCCTGTCTCACACAGGTAGGTGGAAGAAAACTGGACCAATATCCGCAGAGCATTGGTCGCAAGAAGCGGGTAGGTTCCTTGGACTTGGGTCCAAAACTCTTCCAGTTCCATATTCTGGAAGGCATCCTTCGCTGTAGAGTCGTTTTTCAAGTTCAGGAACTCTTCCTGCCACGCTTCTGGCACATCATCAACGTTCCTCTGAAATGGGTCTCTGATAAGCTTGTTCTCGTTGCTCTCGTTTGTGATCCCCGGGAAGTAATACTTGAATTCTTCCTCCAAGCCTTCGAGGTGTTGTTTGATATCCTCGGCTATCAGGATCAGGCAGACCATCCTCCATATCCTCCACACATTCGTTCAGAGCGAGGAATGAGGAAAAACTTCCACTCCCCGCTCTTTTCTTCCACAGTTCCAGTTTAGCCACGAAAGCTCTGATCTTGTCCGACTGAAAAAGAATGTTGGTCCCTTTGCCCTGCAGTTTCCTGTTGAGCTCGTTCAATGCACTGAAAATATCAGACAAGTAGGACAGCCGCACACGGAAAAACTCACCCTTCAACGCCTCCAGAGGCACAACATTCTCTTGGGCCCGATGGAAGGCTAACACCTCATCAAACAATTCCAGGACTCGCTGCAACGTGTTTCCCTTTGAGAGCCACCTCACCTGAGTATGAAACAGCAACAATTCGTGGTCGGCTTCCATGCCTTCACAGAGCCGACGGAACAGCCGAGTGTTCAGAGCGGAACCCTTGATAAAGTTGACGACTTTGATGACAGTCTCGAGATGCTGCTTGAAGTTCTTGGGGAGAGTTCTCGAAGCAAGCGCCTCTTTGTGGATCAGACAGTGTGTCTTCCACTGCTGGATTCTTTTGCTTGACGAGCGTGACGAACCCCGATCGAGAGCCGAGCATGGCTGGGGCACCATCCGTGCACACTCCAACCAGAGACTCCCAGCTGATGTTGCTGTCTTCGAAAAAGTCATTGATAAGGTCCATCACATCCTGAGCTTTGGTCGTGGTCTGGAGAGGTTTGCAGAAGAGGAATTCTTCTGCAATTCCTTTTTCAGTGGTATAACGAACAAAGACCAACAGCTGGGACAGATTCGCAACATCTGTCGATTCGTCGAGTTGAATCGAAAAAAACTGTGACCCTCGAACCTTCTGAACAACTTGGTTCTTGATGCTCTCAGCCATATCATTGATCCGTGACCGAATGGTGTTGTTTGAAAGGGAAATCTGGGTCATCTTGTTGTGGGCAGCCTCACCAAGGACCAACTTCACGCACTGCAGCATACAGGGCTTCACCAATGTTTCACCAATTGTGTGTGGTTTCTTCTCCCTCGCAATCTTGTACGAGACTTCGTATGACACTTTCACAATAGCGTCCGTTTGCTGACGAAAGTTCCAGTTGAGTCCAGTCTCATCTTCTTCAGATAATTTTGTTTCAGCTTGAAGTATTCACGATCCTTGTTCTGTAGTTCGGGATGGCATCCTTGAAGGTGTTGCTTCATCTGGAATGGCTTCATGCTACCATTCCCCAAGGTCTTTGTGCAGATAACACATTGTGGCAGATGTTCCCTGTTATTCACAACGAACGTAAAACCGAAGTCTAGATATGCTTCTGAATATATCCGTTTTTTCGACATGATCACTTGCGGACCTGAAAAGAACAAGAGAGATCATATTAAGACATGTAATAGAAAAGAACAAACTAAAAAAGAAGAAAGAAAATAAAACATAAGAATGAAAGCGGGTAAAGTTCAGGAAACGGGTACTCCTGAGAAGAGAAGAACAGAAGGCTATTACTGGAAATTATTTTCTAATTATTTTCTGATAATTTCCAGAATTTTAATTCCAGACTAGAATTTCCCCCTGAAACACCCAAATTTCCCCCCTGGGGGAAATTTCCCCCCCCCCCCGGTTGGGAACCCGTGCTTTAAATGAACCCTGGTCGAAAACAATAAAAAAACGAAGTTCGTTATATCTCAGAGACTATGAGTCAGATATACATGAAACTGGTATGGTAGGTTCATGGTATGTCCTCGTTATGTGTGAGAAAGAACCGTTGCTATGGACCCCTCCGTTGCCGAGCAACGGCCGAAAAATCTATAAAAATGGGGGTATTTTAACGAAAAAAACAATCTGCAGCATTAACCCTTGAAGCAAGAATCATGAATTTTCTTATGCTTAATCCTCAGGTCATTCCCCATCAAACGGGCCCATCGCGTCAGGTTCGATTGGGTAGTCGACTCCCCATGTCCGCCTACCGGCTTGTTTGTCTGTCCCGGGCATAGCTCCGTGGGTTTTCATCCGATCCTGATAAAATTTTGGTGGGAGGTTTATATCATGATCGAGTTGTGTTTTCCTGAGAATGGGCATGGTGCGCCCATTATGGGCAGAGCCACGCCAAAAAAACGTGTTTTTATGGGGTAGCCGATTTCAATTTGCATCTTCTCCAAGGGGATTTGTCGAATCTGGCAGAGGTTTCGGTATTTGGTTAGCCCAATGGCACCTGCATAGCCCCACAGAGCTCGATTTTTCATTTTCGTCCCAAGGTCAAGGTTACAAGGTCACGAACTTAGAAAATTGTGAATTTTCACATATAAATCCATCTTCTCCGAGGGGGTTTGTTGAATCTGGCAGAGGTTTCGGTATTTGGGTAGCCCAATGGCACCTGTATAGCCCCACGGAGCTCGATTTTTCATTTTCGTCCCAAGGTCACGAACTTTGAAAATTGCAAATTTTGATATAAAAATCATACGACTGCCCAAACTTTGAGAGCGAGGATGACAATATTTTTTATGCATAATCTTGAGGTCATTCCCCACCTAAAGTCTTGAAACCATTTTGCTCTATCTCGAACACCTTGCCCGTGGCGCCCCCTTCAAGTTTGTTTTTACGCTGATTTCATCAAAGTATGGATAATCCGAGGAGTGCGAAATGCCATATAGCCTCTATGACATTATATTGTTCCTGGAATGTTCCCGAGGAAGTTTTGCACCAAAGGTCATAATCCTTGACCTTTGACCTTGAAGGTTTACAAAGGTCAAATTTTCAAAGTTGTGGGAATCGAACTTGGTTTTCGACCTTCTTGGACGAACTAACTCCAATAAGCTATAGCATGTATCCTGTTTCCTTATTTTAATGTCCACAACATTGTTTTGTGACCTTTAAAGGTTATGCAACGGTCAAATTTTGAAAGTTGTTGAACGAAACCGGGTTTTCGACATTTTGCAGCTCATAACCTGTCACTCGTACCACATCATGTTGATCATTTTTATAACTTGGTCAAAAATTATCACATTGTCTCATCCTTGACTTCTGAAACAATCTACATCATCAAATACCGCTCGTGAACCATTGCCGTCTCCAGACTTGTATATATGTATATTTTTTAACCTTAAAAAATCTTCTCTAAAATAGCTGAAAAGATCAAGGCGAAACTTTACACATATGACTGCCTATCCACGAAGAACAAAAGTCACACATATGACATCAAAGGTCACATGGTTTGGCAGCCATATTGGATTTACCTGAAAACCTACAAAAATACACCACTCAAAAGAAGTCCTGGTGAAGGTTTGCAATCTCTGAGTGCTCTTTTTCTTGTTCCTTTATTTGATTTCATTCACGCAGGTGTTTTTGCCTTCTCAGGTGACATACAGGATGACCAACAAGCACCTTTTGAGGAATTGGTTTTTAAAAGATCTTTCTTAATTTGTTTCTGTTGTTGGGCATTTTAATAAAAAGTTAAAAATAGACGTGTTTGCAAACTCTCAGGACGGAAAAACTGGGGATTTGGAAGGCAGTTGGCTTCGAGGGGGTTAACAGGGGTAGAAAAGATCATGGTTTTGGATGGGGCATGATCTGAGATGGTGATGAACAGCTGCCTTGAAGACCTGGAGGGAAGAATGAGATTGAAGTCATTCGGTTCCTGTCACTCAGTTGACATTCCGGGTTATAAATCCACATGTTTTGAGTTGTCCGTCGTTTCCTCATGCCCAGGTTGTTATTCATGTTGAAGTACCTGAGCCTGCACTTGACCTTGTAATGCCAAATATTGTAAGGAATGTGCCTGCATGTGATGCCTACTCTCATTGGGAATTGTGGAAGATGGTCTGCACATGATCTTGTAAGGAATGTTCCAGTTGTGAGCCCTGCTTGTATATAAATAAATAATTGTCTTTTACACAAACAATGATTACCATTGTGATTTGTCGCTTTTCGGGGCACCGGCCATGATGAAACAATCCAGCTTTGGGATGTAATTGTTTCACAGGGGCGAAGTCGACAACTACACGCACTTGCCTGGCCGAGGGGGATGGGCCGGGGGAGTTTGTGCACGAGGGATTTATTGCAGCCAAGGCATGCCTGTCATTCCGCCATCATCTTGCATACCCTTGCGCTGTCCCGGCAACTGTGTAATCCTGATGGTGGCCATGCCCTAGCCTGGGTCGATGCAGCCTGTGACTTGAAAGTGAACTGATGGATTGAGCAAGTTGTGGCGAATTAACTTGCAAGCAGTACATGCTGACTTTGGGATCTGCTTGGGGTCTGACCCATGTGTTCGAGGTATAAGCACATCTCACCTGCTACTGCAAAACACCACGTGTGCTTCTCTGCGCACAACGGAGCTGTGCATTTCCACTAGCTGTTTGTGATGGAACACAGTGCCTTTGTATATATTATCAAACAAATGGTATGCTAATGCTTATACAATATGCAATTAATTGCATCAAAATGAGTAATGACTGACAATTGGAATGGCTGTGGAGAAATAACTTTTGTATTTGTAAGTAGGAGTAATTTACTTAACACATTTTAATGCCTTTTTGTACATTTTATCTCGGTATGCTTGATGTTGCAAAATTATTTGTCGCCCATGTGTGGTGTGCTTGGAACACCGTTTATTGTTGAAACGATACGTAATTGCTGTATTGTTGGCCAGAGCTTGGCCACCATGCCATTGGCAGTGCACAGGTGAACCGATACAGTGTTACAAGTTTTAAAGAAAACAAAGGTTTTCAATTTTTATTTTGAAATGTGACATCTTCACCTGCGACTTGGAACTCAGGTTTGGGTTGAAAGGCATTGCTTTGTCTGACCTGGTTAATTGATTTCGCAGCCTTTGACCGGTCTGCTTGCATCACCCCCTTAACCTCCATCCATACATTTTTTTTAACCTCTTTTTATTTTATCACAGTATTTTTACCTTTGTTTGCATTGTAATAAGACCAACGGTGATTCCCATCGATAAATCTGTCAAAGCTCAATCTTTCATTGGTCCACCTGTCTCTGCATATCGAGTGTGTGACAGTTTGTGATGCCTCTTGTATCAATCGCATCCTTGTTGTTGTTGGAGGTGACAGTTTAGGATCTGTGCTTTGGGTGTGAGGTTGCACCTTTTGCTGGAAATGTTTGTTTATATCCGATGACGGATGACCGACCGAGCCATGTTGTGCACACACCTCTTGGGATGAGAACTTGTTTTGGAAATCCTCTGTTGGTGAAATTAAGCCATTTTAGTTACTTTGGTGTCATCTGTAATGTTGATGGGTTTTTGTGACACACCTTTGTTGAAGGGTGATACTCCCAACCTGTGAAATGTGACTTAAAATTTGTTTGTTTTTTTGCACTTCCCATTGCAACTTTAAAGGGACCGTAAATATCAGGCACAGTAAATTGATGGCTTGTGGGCTTTTGCACCTGTAATGGTTATTCTGCATATGTCAACCACTAAGATTAATGGCACTTTCACTTTGCTGTTTCACTACCCAGACACGTTTTCTCTGCTCCTTTGAAATTCGGCTTCATTGCACTTGAGCCATGTTTGTCGAACATGCTGTGAAAGTTAAAAAAAAATATTATTATTATTTTTGATCCGACAGAGTAATTAAAGCTGTACACTGCTTTTATAATGTGAAAAAGGTGCCTTGTTTTGCAACCTCCATCTCAACACACAGATTCAAGTTGACCTGTATAAGTCTTCCAGAATGAAAAGAAAATGGTGAGCTGTTTACCTTTTTCCATTTTCTACATTTACGTTCCCTTACCAGAAACGTTCCTTCTCTTATTCCCATCATTCAGCAAGCACCTTTGGTTAGCCAGGTACTCATCTAGTTTGACATATTTTGCTGTGAATCTATGCAGATATACATTTAGCCATATTCAATTTGAAGCTGGTTATTATTTGTTTTGCAATTAAAATAGAACATTTGGGGATTTCCATTGCTGTTTTGAATTGTCCTTTTGCAGTTTGCCTTCATTGACCTTTCTCCTGTGATGTAGTCCCCCCCCCCCCACCTCCACACATGCACATACCAACACCCCACCTTAACTTTGCTGCTAATGCACTGACACAGTGAGATTCATTTAGTTTGCATTTTAAAAAAACAACATTTTAAACACTTATTTGTGTTCCTTCAATTCAATTTATCATTGCCTGATGCATGTTACATTAAACTACCTAAGCCAGTTACCATGGTACCTGCTACATAACAGTGGAGGTCACTTTCAAGTTTGCATGAATGAATAAACTGACTGACCTAAAACGCTTGTCTGTGTTATTTATATGAATCGATACAAGTTTAAAACCAGAGAAATATGGCAAACTGTTGCGTGCATCTCGTGGTCATCAATTTGTGCATTTGGGTGAACTGAAAGCCTTGTGTACCTGCGCTCAGATAAAGTACAATATCATCCGATGACACAAGTAAGCTTTGCAATTCTTTTGCGAGTTGTGAACTTGTTTTACCGACTCAAACCTCTGACATCCATGACAGCATGTTTGATTGTTGAATTAACAAGACAAACTGCTCATTATGAAAGTTCTGAAATCTAAAAAGAATACAGAGCTGTCTTCGTATTTCCAGCCATCTTCAAATTAAGGTGATGTTGAAAATCGTAAGGATATCTTTTCGACCAAGGATAACACTGGAGAACAAATTTTTTCTTATTTTCTGTTGCATGAGATTTTTCAACTTATTCTATGTATTTTTTCAACGCTGATTTCAAATCTGAAATCGGTTTTCCTCCACATGCTCTAGTTTTCATACAATTTGAAACTTGCAATTTTCACAAAAAAGGACACCCATTGCTATTTGCATTCGGGATAACTTGAGAACAAGGGGTGCGATTTCAGACTTTAGTGAAATATACGATGCCGAAACTGCTAAATAACTATAGACCGTATTCGTTTTGCTTCTAACGATTTGCTCACTATTTATTTGACATCAATTTTCCTTGTCTTTATTGATATATATATATTCTTTAACTTTATGTTTTTCTTTGTTTCAGATCTGATCATGGCTTCTTCAATAAGACATAAATGTGGAAATAATCCTGATGCATTCTGTTATGTATGTGGCTGCAACACACTACTTCGTCAAAAGCGCAATATAACATTGTTTGTAAGGCGTGCCTATAAAGCCTTTGTTGATGTTCCCCTTGGCGACCAAGACAAGAAATGGGCTCCTCATATTGTATGTCATAATTGTGAGGAAATGCTTCGTGAATGGACAAAAGGAAAACGAAAGGGTCTGCCTTTTGGAGTTCCCATGGTTTGGCGAGAATCCAAGGACCACGTAACTGACTGCTATTTTTGCCTGGTCAACACAAAGGGTGTCGGCAAGAAAAACCGGCAAAATATCTCCTATCCCTGTATTCCCTCAGCAATTCGACCTACTTCACACTCTGAGGAACTCCCTGTTCCAGTCTTTAATGGTTTTGTCTTTTCTGAAGATGAAGGAAGTGAACATGATCAGCAAGAGCACGAAGATCGTAATGACGGGCTTCAAGAAATGGTTTCAGAATCTGAAGCCTCCTCATCTGATACCAAACAGTCATCAGCCCCTCAGCAGTTTAGCCAACCGGAATTGAATGACTTGGTGCATGATTTGGGGCTCTCCGACAAAGCAGCTGAGGTATTAGCCTCCAGGCTACAAGAAAAAAATCGACTTGACCACTCTGTAAATGTTTCATATTTCCGAAAGTGGGACCAGATCTTTGTCGCCTTTTTCTTAGAAGACAAGCAGTTTGTTTACTGCCACGATATCCCAGGTTTGCTCAGGCAATTAGGTGTTACTTCGTATAATCCAACAGAATGGCGATTATTTCTGGATACCTCGAAGCGCAGCCTCAAGTGTATTCTCTTGCACAATGGCAATGTTTATGGAGCGGTTCCAGTTGGTCACTCAGTGCATTTGCGAGAAGAACATAATGACATAAAAATGGTCATTGACTTACTCAAATATCACGAGCACAACTGGATCATTGGTGTGGAGCTGAAAATGGTCAACAGAAAGGCTTCACAAAGTTTCCATGCCATCTCTGCATGTGGGACAGCCGAGCTCGAGAGAAACACTGGATCCAGAGGGAGTGGCCCATCCGTGAAACTCTGGAAGCAGGCATGCCAAACCTTGTGAATGACCCAATCGTCAGCCGAGAGATCATTTTTCCCCCACTCCATATCAAGCTCGGCTTGATGAAACAGTTCGTGAAGGCATTGAGTACTGATGGTGAATGTTTTCAACATATAGTTTCTGCTTTTCCTGCTTTGTCTTTCGAGAATATCAAAGCAGGTGTGTTCGATTGACCTCAAATTCGTGCCCTTGTGCGTGATGAGGAATTTGTAAGGAAGATGAATGACAAGGAGAAGACAGCGTGGCTGTCTTTCGTCGCAGTTATACAAAACTTTATTGGTAACAAAAAAGCAGATAATTATGAGTTTCTGGTTACGAGAATGCTGTGGCTTTTCACGATCTTGGGTGCAACATGAGTGTCAAGCTCCATTTCCTGAATAGTCACCTTGATCAATTCCCTCAGAACCTTGGGGCTGTAAGTGAGGAACAGGGAGAGCGCTTCCATCAGGACCTCATGATGATGGAAGAGCGCTAACAAGCGCGATGGGACAAAAATATGATGGCAGACTACTGCTGGAGCATCAAACGAGAATGGCATGTGGACGTCCACAAACGCAAGAGCTACAAGCGCAAATTCTTGTCTGAATAGGACCTATTTGAACGTTGCATTCCATCCTTATCAATTGTTCTGAATCACCCTATTGTCTTTATGTCGAAATATGTTAATTTAAATTTGCTTTTAATTCAAATTGTAACTTACCAAATAAATGTTGAATTGCAAATAGTCCGGGAGCCAACCGATCAAAATAAAAAAAAAATTGCCCGGTCTGCTATAAAATTTTTGTGTTGATTTTCATAAAGAGACACCCTTTGAGTATATGAAAACCAATGTTGGCAATGGTGAAACTCTTGCGCAACAACACAGTCAACACTTTTGCGAGCCCCCTCTGATAACAAAATGTTGGCAAAAGCGAAGATGTAGGATGGGGGTAGGGGTAATTCATATTGTCCTAAAATCATAACCACTAAACCTATATACACAAATGACCCCTCATATTAAAGAGGAGTTCATTTCCTATATCACAATTGGTGTAGATTTAACCTACCTTCAATTGACAAGGTTATATGTCAAACAACAAAAGATTTATGTAACTCAGAAATGCTTGACTATCAATGGGGTCAGGAACAAGAACATACTTTTACATGCCATGGTTTTAAGGAAGATAAAATTAGAAATGGATTAACACAATATTGTGACATGAAACATCCTCTTCAGAGGAAGAGTCACTCTCTGAAACAACTCCACCACATGAACCTCTCTGACCAAGGCATATGCATGTCACTCAGCAAGGCACAGCAGCCTTTTTGCATGAACATCGTTTCAGACATTTGGATAATTTGCACATGCAAGACACCGTTTTGTCTATGTTTGGCTTGGCTGGCTTAGACATGAGAATTGGGACCAGTTTTCCATTGATAAGGGTTCTGCCAAATGTTGTGGCTGGGGGAAGTGCTCAGTCACTGAGATGTGCACGTCTATACAGAAGCAATTGATACAATGCTCTTAAAACAAGGAAGTAAAACGCATCTTCTGTTGCTGGCAGTGACCTAAGGTCTAATTTTGAAGAGACAAACATATGCTGCCTGAGGGTATCCAAACAGCTGAACCCTTTTTGGCCATGCAGAGCAGTCCAGTATACTCTGGCCTCATCAATGACACATTCTGTTGCTGCCATTTCACTATCTCTTCCAAAATCAACAAGGTGGGGAAGGTTTCCTATCAGTCCCAGAGAAACCTGTGCCGCTCTTCTTTTCACAGGAACACAGGCATCATCCCAACTGACTGGAAGAGGGGCCTTGTTGTCCCTCTCTGGAAAGGGAAGGGTGATCGCCAAGACTGCAAAAACTACCGAGGGGTGACGCTGCTCTCAGTGCCGGGCAAGGTCTTTGCTCGGATAATTCTTGATAGGGTTTGCCACCATCTGCTTGAGCACCAGCGTCCAGAGCAGTCAGGCTTTACACCAAAGAGGTCAACGATTGACCGTATCCTTGCACTTCGTGTCCTCACCGAACACAGACGAGAGTTTCGGCAGGGGCTGCTTGCAGCCTATGTTGATCTCTGTAAAGCGTTCGATTCAGTGAATCGGGATGTCCTCTGGAGGATTCTTGGTCTTCGTGGGGTGCCACCGAAACTGATCGATCTGATGTCTGAACTCTACTCTGGTACTGAGAGTGCTGTGAAGTGTGGTGGTACCATCTCTGACTTATTTCCAGTTGTTACTGGAGTTCGTCAGGGATGTGTACTTGCCCCCACACTTTTCAGCACTTGTATGGACTGGATTCTAGGGAGGATGTCGGAGAGATCAAGTTGCGGTGCATCGTTTGGCAATGTCAAGATCTCAGACCTTGATTTTGCAGATGATGCAGTCATCTTTGCGGAGACTTTAGACATCCTCTTGGGGGCCCTCGAGGTGCTGAATGAGGAGTCGGAGCCGTTGGGATTACGGATTTCTTGGGTCAAAACTAAGATCCAGGCTTTCGGTGACATCTTGGATGCTGCTGTCCTGTCTGTGTCTGTTTGTGGTGAGGATGTTGAGGTCGTGGAGAGATTCACTTACCTTGGCAGTGATATTCATGTCTCCGCAGGTTGTGAGCCGGAGGTCAATAGACGTCTGGGTCGGGCCTGGGGAGTCATGGATTCACTGGATCATGGGGTGTGGCGCTGCCGGTACCTGTGCGGGAGGACGAAAGTCTGAGTCTTCAGGTCCTTGGTACTTCCAGTCTTGCTCTATGGGTGCGAGACTTGGACTTTGACCAAGGATCTGAGACGGAGACTTAATTCCTTTGGTACCAGGTCTCTTCGGAGAATCCTTGGCTATCGCTGGTCGGATTTTGTGTCCAACGAGCGGTTGCTGAGAGAGACTCGGATGAGATTTGTTACCTGCATAGTCCGTGAGCGTCAGCTGCGGCTGTATGGACATGTGGCTCGTTTTCCTGACGCTGATCCTGCTCACCAGATTCTCTCAGCGAGGGAGTCTCATGAGTGGGAGGCCAGTGGGCCGACCACGTGCCTCATGGTTGCAGCAGGTTGACCATCATCTCAAGGAGATGGGGATGGGCCTGGCATCTGCCTGGGGGATGGCCAGACGGAGGCCCCTGGAGTACCGGCGGAAAGTGGACGCAGCGACGCGCTGTTCTGGCACATGCTCCCATACCTGACCTGACCTCTTCTTTTCCCCTTCTGAATGGGTAGCTCACTGTGTCACATCCACACAACACATATGTGCACAGAAGTGTAGCTGCGACATCAAGAGGATTTTCTGGTACTTCTTGCTCAACACTTCTACCAGCTCATGAATAGGTAGGTATTGATTCTGCCGTTGTATCCAGAGTTCTTGCAATGTGTTCAAGCAGCAGAAGTGATATATACACAGCATAATTATGTCTGTATCTGTTGCATGCACAACAGCTCGATGGTGATCAAGATATTCCACACAATACGCAAGATGAGCAATAATCCTTGTGTCTGCCTCTTCATGTTCTTCACAAGGTAAGTCCAGAACTGAACTTGATGCTGATGTGATGGAAAGAGTGTGACCTTTGTTTTCCATCATACTACCAAGAATGATGGTCACTCCATCCGGAATAGCTTCAGGACTCTCACAAAGGGAAGTGCCAATGAAGTTCTGAAGATTTCCTTTATTTCTTGGATTCTTCATGAATAAATTCCAGTCCGGAATTTCTAGACTCTTGGATGGTGAGAATTGTCTTGCCTGGTCTGTCTGGTTTCTCCTCTGCTGCTCATCACCCTTCAAAGTATGGCTATCATCAAAATCATACTGATCACCAATGATGTTGACACAGTTGCACATTTCAGGTTTCAACTGCAGGATACACCTGCTTGCGAAGATACAGCTGGGGAAGTTCACCAAATGTTTTCGCACCCATTTTTTGGTATTTATTTACAAATGCCATTGTGTCTACCAGATAAACTGTGTATCGGTCACTCTGTGGTAATGATGGCAGCTGTAAAACAACATCCTGCTCAGCTTCAGCAATTAGCACTGCCACGAAATCAGACTCGTTGCCTTTGCGCATTACAACCCCCTGTGCTAAGCGTGGATCAACCTCAAACAGGGATGATGGATAGTCTGTCCACTCATGGGAAAATGCAATCTGTCTTGTGACTGGGTCGGCATCTCGATAGAAACACAGCACACGTGTAGTTGCAGTCTCATCTTGATAGATCCTGATTAAACTCTGTTTCCTTGATGGTTTTGATTTCTTCTGTGAGGAGAAAGTTACCAGCTTCAGTGGTTCAATCTTAATAGAGACCACCTCTTCTGCTTTCATAATGGCTTCCATGCCCTTAGCTTGAGCATGGACCAAGTCTTTTGAAGCAGCCTTCTCACTAGTTGCTCTATTGAGCAGAACCACTTGGTTGTTACACTGGAATGGGTTTATCATCTGCTGGCATATCACTTTCTTGATCTCCTCAACATGCATATGTTCTTCTGTTGCCTGCTTCTGTGTTTCTCCATGATGAGTAGATTCCTGTTGGCCTAGATTAGCCATAGACTTTATGTTCTCTGATACAGCTGTGAGAAATGGTGCTGTTTTCACATATTTATCTCGAGCGGCTGGTGCCTGAGATATGCGTTTGAACAGAGATGTCTTCCCTTCATTGTTGTATGTCTGCTCCAGGGCCATGTCACTCCAAACACCATTGAATTTTCCTTTGGAAGAGTGAACTGTGAAGTACCCAACCTGGATCCAGCAAACCTTAACCGAACTGTGTTCAATAGAGTAAGAGGATTTTGGGGGTAGGGGTAACTTTGGTTGACAAAAATGTTAATTTTCTCTTTAAAAATTGATAGAACTCAATCAAATTTGCTGTTTTAATTAGCCATGGATACCATGTTCATATCACATTAAGAGAAATTAGTATTCTAATGCAGCATCTGCCTATGATAAGAAAAGTTCTAAAGGCCATCTTCAAAAAACGTTATTTTTAAGGCATTTTTCACAAAATTATGTACTTTTACGAGGTTTACTTTCACAAAGGCAATTTTTTTTTGTCATTTTACAATGCACTGATTGAATTCTTACATTTAGTTCACATTTATTTTTCATGAATGTGATTTTTTTTAGAAATTTTATTGACAATTGCTGTTTTATCAAATTTTTCAAATCTTCCTCAAACAAAAACGGCCGCCAAAATTTTTCGCAAGAGCTTATGAATTGCCAACATTGGTTTTCATGAACTGCAAACATATATCTAAACATCCTGGGGGTGTAAAATTTTATAGCAGAGGCTGTAAGGTCCAACCCTAAAACAGCCTCGTACACAGGTTGGCTCCCGGACTAAAAATGTATGTTTAATATAAATTTGCTTTTAATACAAATTGTAACTTACCAAATAAATGTTGATAATGGTGGATTGTAAAAAATCTAGAGGTTACAGAGAGAAACTAACTTCAGATTTGAATTCAGCACACTCAAATTAGGTAAGATCAAGTGCTGGTATCAATGCAGCAAAAACTTTGTTCCCCAGTGGAATTCATGCATAATTAAGTTTGTCTTTCAACATACGTATTTGTAACACTTGTTAATGATGTTAATCAACAACATACGAACCGGACATGGGGCCACCGCTCACAATTAACTTTGTGGTAACAACCACAAACGCCAACCAGTTAACCATGAGTTCATGTCCACCATCTAATTTTCTGTTTAACTTGAGGTCATGTGGCTTCCTGAATGGGGAGCGTGCCCTCCGCGTTGCACCAATCTTTTCTTGATTAGATCTTAAGTAGGGCAGCCGAGCGTTTACCGGTGGTGCCCGCGGACTGACAGGTTAATTAGTTTGGGAATTACCTCCCAGTCTATCTAGGTTCGGACAATGCTGGATCAATGGAAGGAAAGGACAAGCACGGAGAGGTTGAAACGTAAACAAGAAATTTATTAATAAATATAAACTGAAGAACTTTTTATTTCCTTGTGGTGTAAATGGATGAATTCAAATCTATCAACGTCGTCTCAAACAAAAAGAATTCAACAGGCATTTAGAGAAAAATAGACAAAGAGCAGTTGCTCATCAATATGCCTTACTTCACAATTAAACACGAGACAAGGGTACCCAGCAGATCATTCGGGGGGAAAGAAATCCGGTCTCGGCTTACCAAAGCAGAAGTCGTCGTGCGTCCAATAAAATATCCCAAAATGTGTGAGCATGCCTTGATTCACTGCCAGCGCCCTGCCTCGCCGTGCACCCACTCGCAAACAAGCTCGAACACCAATCAACGTCACGTCGTCACCCCCAAGAACCAGGGACGCCAAGCAAAACCAGCAGGAACAGTCCAACCATCAGGAGCCATAAATGGGCAGCTGAAAGGAGCTGTCAGCAACTGTCAGGTTGACGGTCCCCCCGTCATTTTTATAGGCGACCGGTGTGGGCAGAGCCTCAAGCAGACTTTCGCCAAATTCAGCTTGCCTATTGGTGCATCGTTGCACGTTACCTCCAACCATCAATCTCGTGATCATCCCTTCCTTACCAGAGCGGGACGCAACCCCCAATCAACACAGGCCTGGCCCACGACGCCACGTTTGGGGCGCTGGACGGGCGCCATTTGCCGGAATTGCCGAGCGAAAACGTGGAGCACTCACAATATGTCAACGGCGGCCATCGTGTCCCCATTCGGCCTGACATGAGCACGAGCCAACCAGCGTCCATGAAGTTGCCGAATGGGGTGTCGGGCGTCAATGGAAAGAAGTGGATGTCAACGTCGGTGAAAGAGAGGTGGGTGTCGAACTTTAATGGAAGAGAGGTGGGTGAGGTAAATGATCCACAGCTATATTTGATCGTCAGAATGAATGAAATGTGAAAAACCCATGGTATATTTTTAATGAAATATCCTGCACATCCAAAGTGTCCTGATGGAAAGGGGGTAGAATGAGTTTACATTGGGCTAACGGCTATCTCGTGTGCATGAATGTGTCATAAAGAGGAAGAGGCCATCCCTTAAGAAAGGGAATCTGTTCTTTTCCCTTCTCCAACACAAAGAGTTAGAATCCCACCAGACAAAGGGGATGGGTCTATTCTGGATATGCATTTATGGAAATAACTGTCTGATGACCTGAATGTTGTGTGCATTAGTCAGATCGATTATGGATTATGGAAATAGCATGACATTGGAAGAAAAACATGAAGCACATCAAGGAATGTTGTATAATTTGTCTTTGATAGGAAATCCAAGCTTGAGAGAAAAAGTTGATCGGTTCCTCGTGAAGAAGATAAGTGCTAAATTGAGACTTGGACTTGGTTATCAAAAAAAACCTATTAAGCTGTGATGATGTCTTTAAGATTGAAGAGCAATTAGCTGATGAATTACAGAAACCAATAATCACAAAGTTTAAAAGAAGGAAGGTTTATTCCAAAGAAGTTAATTATATCTGGTCTGCTGACTAGATTGAACTCAGTAATGATAAGGGGTAAAAGTATGTTTGTATTACATCTATTAGGGTAAGTTGTGAGTCTCACGGCAAAAACATGAGAGTTGACAGGTGTGTGCAATTGCATAAATTCCTGAAAAAAAAAAAAAAAATTTAAAGTCTTCTTCTCCAGACCCAACAGTTAGAATGCTACCAAATTTGGGTTACAACATTAGGCCAGGGCCGAGAAAAGCTGCAGATTCAGTGATCCTATTTCCCCCCCCCTCCCCATTGCTTCGAGAGATATTACCATACTGTGTATGTGTACAAAATATATATATATATATATATATATATATATATATATATATATATATATATATATATATATATATATATATATACAGATACATATATAAAGATGCATATGAGTCAAAATTTGCTAATGCGTTACATTGCCTTCATGGAATTCGGTACGTTATAATTTGCCTCTTTTGGATACCTCTGCCCAGTGTCGAATATTCTATTCCCACTACGTAGTTACATATCGTAGGACACGTCCGTAATAAAGTGCGCGGCATCGAAATTCATCGTTAGTCCGATTTTACATATCTTTTTCCAAAAATCGTTGATTCCAATGCACTAGTTTTGTGATGTCCGCGTAGAACGCATTTGCATACCCCTTGGAGCCGTACTCGCATACGTCTATTGGAATATTAATCGCCTTCCCCCCAGAGAACATGTTCAGAATCCTTTGTTCTGCAACAAGTTTCGCCGGAAAGATCGAATTGCACGTACGGAGCGATGTTTCTTCGGTTCACGTGCGTAATATGTGTCCGTCAAAGTTTCACGGGGGAGCATAAATGATGATAAGCTTTACTATTTAGCTGCATTGCAATAAAGATATCAATTATATGTATTGCATCGTAATTGTAGTATACAGATCTGCATGAATTGCCTCTATTGATGGCCGATTGTGCAAAACAACGTCCGACGAAGCTGATGATGCAGGTCTGTCAATTTCTTACACACGTGAAAGTGGTCTGCGGGTCATGTGAACGAGGTACAACAGAAGTGATGACGCTATAAACGTGTGCCTAGTGGCACTGCACAAACAACACGTAATTGTTTTCCGATGAAGAAGCCCGTAATGGCCATGATAGCTCTGCTATTACATGAAAAACGGCATTTTATCCCCTCATATTTCGGTCAAACCTGATGCACGTTAACCCCACTTTTTTGGCAAACATTCTATATTTTCTTCGTTTTCCAGTGACTGGAAGCGTTTATAATGAGTGAAACCCAAAAATGTGGTCTCAAATGATTCCAGAAGTGACGAATTGAGTGGAATTATTTGAATATGATTTTTCTGACCAGCTGTCACGCTTTTGTAACGCATTCGCGAATTTCGACTCATATACATACATATATTAGAATTGTGTGCTCCTTCCATGTCACTAAAGGGTTCCAGCTATCGTAGAATAATAAATCTTACCGTTGGAACCGTGACATTAAGCTCCAATTCTTACTTCTTCAAAGCTGGAAAGGAAGCTTTTAAAACGGGCATGTTTAAGGTTAAACGTACACTAATTTTTGTTCCAAGTGAATTGATTAGATTTCATTTTTAGTATTTTACGACAGCATGAGCTGCGAAAACTCAGTCTCTCCTTAATGACGCACATGCACACACCTTTTAATAACAGATGCTAAACACCAAAGCAATAAGCATAAATGACCTTTTCGATGCCCAACAAAATCCTTTGCAGACAACTCCACGTCGTGCCGTTTCGCACCGGATTGGCAGAAAGGCAACTGCTTCTCTGTAGACTTGTGAAGGGTTTGAGATGCTGGTGACATAGGACACATCATTCAATCCTGGCAAATCTCACATTCACCTTCTCTCTCTCCTGAAAGCTATCCCCAGATTTGGTATCTTCCATCATGCCAATCCTTGTCTTAACTTCTTATGATATACAAGGCTTTTACCGACAGCTGTGCAGTCTGTTCTCCCCACTTTACGTCTCTCATTCCTTGGTATTATGGAATTTAAAGCTCCCAAAGTTGGCATGTCCTACAAAAAAAAAAAAACTAAAACAAGACCTGCTCTTCCTTCTCCTGACGAGGTGGTGGCCTGTTTTTCCCCACTGCCTCCTCTGATCTTGCTCTCTCTTGTGTCACCTCCATGGCATACAGACATTCCCCTTTTCCCTTCCAAAATGTCAGCTTATTGCCCCTCATATTTACTCCCCTTTTTGAACTGCTTTTCCTCTTCAACTCCAGTGTTTCAATTCAGTTTGCTGCTTTCTCATATCAATCTTTCATCCTGACATATTGACTCTTGCAGATTCGATATCAACCAAATAGTCTTTGGAATAAAGTCAAACCCATTAGTATATTTTATCAACCGAAGCACATTTTTTCAATGTCCGAGTTAAACACTTGACATTTACTTGTTGCATAATTTGTCCATGTCTATGAACATGGAGATGAGAGTGCAGGATTAGCCTTCTCAATATGACTACATATTTGGATTCAACACCAGGAAAGTTAACATTTGATCTCTGTCAAATTCCCACTCGTGACATTGGACATTCCAGTGTGGTACAACAGCGCATCGGCAACATGTTTATATAATTTCACTCTTGAGCATTGAACAATTCCCACAACGCTTGTTATCCACACACCGACCAGTTGTAAAATAAAACTAGAGTAATTCGACTGCGCGCAGTCAACGGGTATGCCTCCGCTCTTCCGCACAAACACTTGAGTATTGACATATTTGACCCTCGACCTTTATCATATCTGGCCCAAAATCTAATCAGTTAATTGCCCTGTCGAACTTTACCTTTTTACCAAGTTTGATGAAATTCTACAATTTGCTTCTTGAGTTATCGCGTAAACGAAAATCCGGACGGACGAACAGACAACCTGGAAACATAATGCGGAAACATACACAAAAATGAAAAAAAAAAAAAACGAAAGTGCATATTTCAGTTTTACTCACTTGTTTATTTCCCAATCAGAAAAGTGCCTCGGGCACTAAAGGGTTAACGATTTGAAATGCATGGTGAACAAAGGCCAAATGAGCAATTATTCACAATGCATTACAATCCCCATTCACAATGCATTGTAGCGGGAATGTCAGAGATGATCATCAACCTGGAACAACGAGCAGTCAAGCCATGGTAGTTTATTGGCGTGGTAAAACAAGATGTACAAATTTGCTTCTACACTCTTGAAGGGTACATCATCTGCAAAGGAAGGATTGAGCAAGTCAAATGACAGCAGCAAAGACTACCGAATAATGGAAATAACCAATATTATATTTATAGGTAAAATAAGTGATAAAGGTAAAAGCAAATACATTTGAATCAAAATCAAAGTTTGGATGTTTAGCATTCTCATGTGATCCTTCTTCTTTCATAAGAAGCACAAGGTTACAAGGTAGCATCAGTGGCTGAGGGCACGTCTGTGCCACTGACACAATGCCCTCTGCTGGTTCGGGCAGGAATTTGTAATATGTTAAGGGTGCCGGTGATAGCTCGCCTACTCTTCGTGAAGGACACCGTGGTATATAGCTTTAACATCCAATGAATGCCAGCAGACGCATCCCATTTAACGACCATCCGAGTGACGGCACACACATTGATGAACCACCCCACCTGTGAAGCACCGGGATGAGAGTTTATAGCTGAGGAGGAATTTGAACCCAGGCGAGAGAGCTTCGAAGTGAGTGTGCGTACCTCTAGGCCATCCTGCCATTCACCATGTGAACCACTTGCTCATCATGTGACAAACCCAGGTACAAATCTGTTATTATACAACAAGTCCATTTCATAATCTTGTCCAAATGTCCTTGTAATTAAATGTTAAAGTACACTGATGCCTTTTATTGAATTTGCCCATCACATGATTTTATGTTCGAGTTCTCGTGTGCATGAATGTCAAATGAGCCTCAACATGTCAAAAGAAGAATAAATTGTGGGCCTATGTACAACCACCAACTCTTAACAAGTTTAGATGTCGTACACAGAATGCACCTTTATAAATGGTTCAAATGATTGGCAGGAAAAATTGAAGCCGATTCATGGTTTTCATTGACATCGGGCATTCTGTTCCGGAACGGTGATGTAAATGTCTCTTAAACAGTGAAACATACATCTTCATCCATTGATGGGGCTCTCAAGCCAAACTCGAGTCATCACAAATGTGATATAGTACTACTGGACTGTCATATAACAGAATTCATTTCACAAAGATAAAGGTTCCTAATCATGGGTTAACCTACATTCCTTACCTCAATCAAACATCGAAACACTGTTACACAAAGGCAGAGTTTCTGAAAAAGCTTCCACAAACATCGACTAAAGCTCCACTCAAATCCATCCCAATTCCCTGCCATGTACTGCAGTCTAAACCATGGGATATAGAGTCCAAAAATAGGGCTCAAAAGTCATGGCTGGTTTCTAACCACAGACCTGGAATACAGCATCTTAATCGAAGTGGATCCAAATATCAATGCACAAAATATGAGGTCTTAAAAGCATCGGTTTACCTCTAATCAGCTTTGAATACTTGTAAGCTGTAAATTAAGAAAAATGAATGAGGGGTGGAAGAAAAGGTGAGTGGTGGAGCAGGAGGGTGGGTGGGGGGAGTGCTGATAAATCAGCTTCAGAGTGGGCAGAACAGACCCAGGCAATCCACAAGACCAGAGCATGATGAGGAAAGGGCAGAAGATGCTCACCACACGGATACGATGGCCCATCGCTTTGGACGGCAAGTTGCTTGTGAACTTGGCTCGTACAATGCCGCTGTTGCCATGTGAGCGTGTAACTTTGCCCCAGATCACACGAGTCTTGGTTGGCTTGCTGGCTCGCTTCGCAGTTTTCCTGAAATTCAGAGCGAGTCAAAGAGAACAAAAATATTTCTTCACGTGAAGGAGAATGGTCCTGCAAAAAACAGAAACTCAGCCCCGAGTTTATTCCTTTATAACTTAGTTTCCAGCCATTGACACATACACTCTTCCCAGAGTTTCACGAAACATTTTAAATCCAAGTCCAGAGACAAGCATCAACCAGTGAATCAGTCAGGTCAGCATCAGGTCAGTCATTTGACTACAAGTCAGGTCAGGTTTAGGAGTATGCAGCTTGTCGCTGCATCCACTTTCCGCTGGTACTCCAAGGGCCTCCATCTGGCCATCCCTCAGGCAGATGCCTGGCCCATCCCCGTCTCCTTGAGTTGCCGATCAACCTGCTGCAACCACGAGGAACGTGGTCGGCCCATTGGCCTTCTCCACTCACGAGACTCCCTCGCTGAGAGAATCTGGTGAGCAGGATTAGCATCAGGAAAACAGTCACATGTCCATACAGCCGCTGATGACGCTCACGGACGATGCAGGTAACAAATCTCATTTGAGTCTCTCTCAGCAACAGTTCGTTGGACACAAGGTTCGACCAGCGATAGCCAAGGATTCTCCAAAGAGACCTGGTACCAAAGGAATCAAGTCTCCATCTCAGATCCCTGGTCAGAGTCCAAGTCTCACATCCATAGAGCAAGCTGGAAGCATCAAGGACCTGAAGACTCAGACTTCCGTCCTCCTGCAGAGGTACCGGTAGCACCACACCCCATGATCCAATGAATCCACCACTTCCCAGGCCCGAGCCAGACTATTGACCTCTGGCTCACAGCCAGCAGAGACATGAATATCACTGCCAAGGTAAGTGACTCTCCGTGACCTCAACATCCTCACCACAAACAGGTACAGAGAGGATATCAGCATCCAATATGTCAATGAAAGCCTGGATCTGAGTTTTGACCCAGAAACCCATAATCCCAGCGGCTCCAACTCCTCATTCAACACCTCGAGGGCCCCAAAAAGATGACTGCGTCATCTGCGAAATCAAGGTCAGAGATCTTGACATTCCCAAACGATGCACTGCAGCTTGATCTCTCAGACATTTTCCCCAGAATCCAGTCCAGACAAGCACTGAAAAGTGTGGGGGTCAGTACACACCACCCCTGACAAGCTTCAATAACAAATGGACACTAGAAGGGCACTCAGTGGAGCACATACTTCCACCACGTAATGCCTGATCCACGAGAACATATCGGGCCAAATACATTTTAGAAATACCATGCTATATAATCGTTTTTGCCCTATCTCTCAATGGTGAAGCATCACAGAAATTTTTGTTTAATCATCGGATCCAGATCGGGATCTTCACCAAAATCCAATCAGTTCGTCCTTGTCACACACTCAACCTGTCCACCAAATTTCATCCGGATTCGTTCACAACTTTTTGAGATATCCTGCAAACACAGACAAACAGAATGGGGTGAAAACATAACCTCCTTCACCTTCGGTGGCGAAGGTAATAAGTCTGAGATGGTATCACCAAATCTCACAGCACTCAGTGCCAGAGTATAGTTCATACATCATATCGATCAGTTTTTGTGGCACCCCACGAAGACCAAGAATCCTCCAGAGGGCATCCCGATTCACTGAATCAAGTGCTTTATGGAAATCAACATCAGCTGCAAGCAGCCCTTGCTGAAACTCTCGTCTGCGTTCCTTGAGTACCCGAAGATCAAGAATATGGCCAATCGTTGACCTCTTTGGTGTAAAGCCTGACTGCTCTGGACGCTGGTGCTCAAGCAGATGGTGGCGAACCCGATCAAGAATTATCCGAGCAAAGACCTTGCCCGGCACTGAGAGCAGCGTCACCCCTCCGTAGTTGTTTCAGTCTTGGCGATTACCCTTCCCTTTACAGAGAGGGACAACAAGGCCCCTGTTCCAGTCAGTTGGGATGATGCCTGTGTTCTCGGCAGAGCACAGAACTGTATTTAACGACATGAGTGTAGCATTTCCACCAGACTTGAGAAGTTCAGCATGGATGCCACAGATCCCTGGAACTTTACCCCGTTTCAACCGGTTCACCGCAGCCCGCGTTTCCACAAACGAAGGTGGACCACAATTGATTTGAGGGTCAATTGGGATTGTAACACCCCTGACGTCCAACTCGACAGCTGGTGGATCAGCCTGTTGCAGCCACTCAAAGTATCCGGCCCAGCGGGCCTTCACTTCAGACTCCTCTGCCAAGAGCCCACCACCCTCCACGCTAACTGCAGTACACCGAGGGATGGGCTTGGAGGAACGCAATGCGAGAATTCCCCTGTAAGCAGGATGAGAATCCCTTGACCACAGGTGATGCTCTACCCCCTCACAGATTCCTCGCACATAGGCCTCTGTCCACCCCAAGTGCATGTACAGTTTTACGCCTCAACTCCCTGAGCAGTCATCGGACTCCAAGTCATCCAGGCTACAAGTCAGTTGTGATGAGTTTCTTCATGCCTTTTATTCATGACTACAGTATTTTGTTGATTTTTTTTTCCCAGCAGGAGTATCTTTTTTTAAATGCAAAAACGACTTGAGTTGGTGTCGAGCAGACAGACATGCAGTGGAAGACTAATGTAAGGACCAGATAAAATTGGTCCGCACTGAAAGGAAAATGGCACTTCACGTTCTTTTCAACATCAATGAACATGACCCTCAACATTTTGCTTAGACTGTGAACGTGCGCCTGTCTGTCCGTCTGTGCCAACTTGTGCCCGCCTGTCTGTGCCAACTTGCGCCCGCCTGTCTGTGCCAACTTGCGCCCGCCCGTCTGCCCGTCCATGCCAACTTGTGCCCGCACCAAGTTGTGCCTGCCCGTCTGTACCAACTTGTGCCTGTCTGTGCCAACTTGCGCCCGCCTGTGCCAACCTGTCTGTGCCAACTTGCGCCTGTCTATCTGCACCAAAGTGCGCTCGTCCGCACACACCTGTTCAATTATGGTTTGTTTCGTTACTGCACATATGTTTCTCCAATCATTACATCATTTTTGGGGTTATGCTTTGTTAACAACAACAACAAAAAAAATTGTTGGTTACTTTTTCTTCCCGCCAAATTCCCTTTAGTTTCCCCAATGTATTTCGCTTTGTTAACGTTTGATACATTCATTTCGGGGCACACCGTGTGTACTCTTAAAATGAATCAACCAATCCAACACGCCGCCGCTCCAAGCATCGTGGTCATCCTTACTTTTTGGCTTTGTAGACGTACGCGCATCGCTTCCCCATGTAGAACTCGGTTTCCTTGCGCGTGTAAACGCCTTCAATCTTGAGCAGAGCCGTGTTCTCATGCTGGTTACGGAGACCTCGCTTGTAACCGGTAAATATCGCTTTACTCCACAGTCTACGGAACACAGGGTCAGCGAAGCGAGTTACGCGACAACTCGCGGAGGATTAAAAACACAAAGCGACATTGTAAATTACGGGCGCAATTCTTTCATCTCGACACTCAATCCGAGAGCAACAGCACGTCTCCTCACCTGCCGGGCATCCTGTCTCAGAGCGCGGGTACCTGGAACACACACACACACAGCCGAAGTTTAAATCCACCGAACAGCGTCGCCATCCCGGACCAACAGCCGCAAAGACTGCGTCTTGAGCAATTCCCATGTGTATACCAATGGATTGAGAAGTATCTTTCCAAGAGAAAACGTCTAATTCGATCAAAAACAGGAGCAATGCCAAATCACACACAAGCAACCAACCTCAACGAGAGCGGAAAAGGCCTCGCGCAGTGCACGCCGGTAGGAAATGGGATTTTTTTGTTGTTGTTGTTGTTTTTTTGTTTGTTTTACTTCCTTCCCCTCAATTCCATTTATTTATTTATTTTCCAATCTTCATCAATTCGATGGCGCTGAAATTTTATTGGGGGAATGTAATTTAATTCATTAAACCTTGAGGATTTATAAAACGTCTTCCGTATCTTCCGTATAAAACGTCTTCCGTATTAATTATTTTAGGGGTGTGTTCCATTACCAAGCTGCTCGCTAAGCGGCTTAACCACTCAAGCAAGCCCTCCACAGAAACAGTTGATAAAGAACGGCTGGCTTGGCAAACGCTAGCAAGCTGATTAGTCATGGAACACACCCGGGGCTTTGATGTGTATTTTCCAGATTTTTAGACAGTTTTGTCCTTTCTGTCTATTTATTTTCCTTTTTCCTCGCAGTTATCGAATTGAATGGCTATCCCTTGATAGGTTTCCACATATTAATGTGCTCTGATTTTAGTATACATTAATATTTTGTCATATTCATAATTATGGAGATTCATAACGCACAGTGTATGGATTTATTAATCCGCTCCGATGCTGTCTTTTTGTATCCAATATATCTCGGCCATGGCAGCAGAGGTCGCGTCAGAGCTTCCGGTAATGATGACTGTCCCATTGAACTGCATATGAGAGTAGGATTATGGTATTCACGTTGCACGCACCATTGTGTCGCCACCGCACACGCCGCCATATTGCTCAGCCCAGTGCGTGATTTACCGCGTCGGGCGTTGCGTTATGTTTATGTGAGAAAATGTTCACGTCAACTTTAACTTTCACCTCAAAATTAACATTCAATATTCAAGATCTCCCGAGAATTTATCGCGCCAGTCGAAATATATCAGCATCGACTGGGCCTACTAAGATGGCGCTCGGTGGCGACAAATTCGCACCTCACATAATCTTTCCAGTCTTACATGCAGTTCAATACTTCACAATCATCGAGAGGGTCCTTTTGTTTTTACATGTCATTCGGCTTTTGGTTGTACAGAGAACATTGCACCTCTCAAGACGCTGTTCAAAACTAAAATGTCAAAATAAGAAACACAATAAGTTCGGCGCTCGACTTTCGTTGCAATTGAAATCTACAAAACATCAACACAACTCAAAACAACAACGGCAACGCCGATTGGTCGAAACGAGATCACGTGCTCCGTTGGGCGTCCATTATCGATCCAATGAGCACGTTTTCTTCACGTTGACCTGCGTCCTCTGGAGTGTTACGAAATTTGTGCAATGATTCTGAAGTAATTTTATCAGGTGTCGCGTCCAGCATGACGGGATGTTGTGCCTTTGGCTGTTCCAATCGAGCCGAGCAAGGCTATAAGCTGTACGGCGTGCCCCGAGGGAGCCGCAATGTGGATCGGAGGAAGCGGTGGCTGTGCGCCATCAAGAGGAGGAACTTCGATCCCAAAGCGGCGAGGTTGTGCGAAGTGAGTGATCACTTCACATCGAATTTCTCTTCTCTGTATAACTCAAAGTCGAAATGTCTCACGGGAAACGAGAAGCCTCAGGTGTATCCCATGACCGATACAGTTGCTTTCGCTTGCCAAGCGGTCCGTTCCGTTTGACCGCTTGCTTAAGTGCTTAAGCGTTTTGGCGAGAGTTCGACAAGCCAATCGGTAATGGAACTGCCCCGGTATTCCTCCTCGCTCCGGACTGTATAATTGGTTCATGAGCGCCAGCCAGAGTGACCACTATATTCGTTGTGTCCGTCTGTCTGTCTGCGTGTCTGTCTGTCCAGGGCATAACTCCGTGCACTTTGATCCGATCTTGATGAAACTTGGTTTTGTGTTCGATATCGATGTTTCGTTGTGTGTTCCTGGATGAGGGCGTGGCCACGCCCATTGTGGGCGGAACCACGCCCCCAAAATAGCCATTTTTAGGGGGTAGTCGGATTAAAAATATATCTTCTCTGAGGGAATTTACTGAATGGAATGGGTTCTTCGGTATTTGAATAGCAAAATGAATTATCTAAAACTTGTCGTTGTCCGATTTTTTTTTTTTCATTTTAGTCCCAAGGTCAAAGTCATAAGGTCAAAAACTTAGAAAATTGTGAATTTTGACATAAAAAATCATACGACCGCCCAAACTTTGAGAGCGAGGATGACAATATTTTTTATGCATAATCTTGAGGTCATTCCCCACCGAAAGTCTGGAAACTATTTTGCTCTATCTCAAACACCTTGCCCGTGGCGCCCCCTTCAAGTTTGCTTTTACGCTGATTTCATCAAAGTATGGATAATAATATGAGGAGTGTGAAATGCCATATAGCCTATATGACGTTATATTGTTCCTCGAATGTTCCAGAGGAAGTTTTACACCAAAGGTCATAATCCTTGACCTTTGACCTTTAAAGGCCACAAGGTCAAATTTTCAAAGTTGTGGGAATCGAACCGGATTTTTGACCTTCTTCGACGAACTAACTCCAATAAGCTATAGCACGTATCCTGTTTCCTTATTTTAATGTCCACAACATTGTTTTGTGACCATTAAAGGTTATGCAAAGGTCAAATTTTGAAAGTTGTTGAACGAAACCGGGTTTTCGACATTTTTCAGTTAATAACCTGTCACTCGTACCACATCATGTTGATCATCTATCTATAATTCCAGCTGTGTGTGTGTGTCTGTGACCGCTGTTTCTCGCCAACCATTGGTCCAATCTAATTGAAACTTGCCAGATATATTGCTGGGGACCTGAGGATGTGCCTTTTCAAGGTTTGATATTAATCGGACAAGTGCTTCCCAAGTTATGGCCATTTATTTACCAACCAATGACAGGACACGTTGCTGCGTAGGCGTGGCCGATGGGGGAAGGGAACTTCAGCCGCGTTCCCCATTACGGGTTACAACGTACGGACTTCCGGAGAGTGATGACTTCGTGGTTTAACATTCTAATAATTTCTCAATTTCTTATGTGCATTTCTAGATAAACACAATGCCCCAAGTTATGATCGTTTTCATATTAGATGGTGCATAAATTTTGGTAACATCAGAGTGAGCTGGTATGCTCCGAACCGGGAAGTAATTATTTTTTTTCTCTTCTCTTCTCTTTGTGTTTTTCCTTGCGACGAAATTGCGAAAACGCAAAATACGTTGGCGCTAATTGAATAATTGGCCATTAAAACTAATAATTTATCAAAACGTTGGCATATCCAGCAGCCTCCGCATTTTTGCCTTGGACGAGGAAACAAAGAAGAAGTGCCATTTCCTCAGCAATGTTGTTTCTGTAAAGGTGTGTACAATGTACATGTGGACAATTTTTATTATTAATTATTTATTGAAGAAAAATTGTTCCGAAAATAATTTATCAAAAAAAGTGCACAACTTTTTTTTGTTTCCAATTGTCAAAACGCTGTGGCCTTTGGAAGTGTTAAGGAATTCAGCTCTACTCAACATGCTTGCCAACGAAATACATCTCAATTTGGTGGTATGCTTTGCAAACTATTTTTTTTTAAACTATTTTCAAACTAAAACAATTCGAACATGGAATACCTAATGACACTGTACTTTCAAGTCTCCTACAAATCCTACCCGGTCGCCTCACCATGGCATAGGAGTGGCAATGGTCAATGGCAGCGAATGTCATGGCTAGCAAAGACAGGGAGGTAAACTTGATTTGAATTTGAATTTTAATTAACTCTCTCTGTGTAAGTATCACAGCAGTTGTTACTTCAATGAAAGCGATAAATCGTGGAACGATGTGAACATTCCGTATGGGCACGCACTACTTCTGGATAGTGATGACTTACTGTATTCGAATAATTTCTCGATTTCTTATGCGCATTTATAGATAAACACAATGCCCCAATCCAGTCGTTGTTTACGAGAGCAAAGGAACGGCCTGTGTGTTTGTTTGAAAGTTTTTTTTTTTTTTTTTTTTTTTTTTGCACGTACGGGCACGCGAGAGCGAAGGAACGGCCTGCGTGTTTGTTGTTTCTGGCACGTGGTTTGAAAGTTTTTTTATATATATATATATATATATATATATATATATATATATATATATATATATATATATATATATATATGTATGGCCACGTACGTACAGGCACGCGAGAGCGAAAGAACGGCCTGTGTGGTTGTTGTTTCTGGCACGCGGTTTGAAAGTTTTTTTTATTTATTTATTTATTTATTTTTTTTTTGCATGTATGGCCATGCACGTACGGGCATGCACTAGTTTTTATAACTTGGTCAAAAATTATTACATTGTTTCAGAAGTCAAGGATGAGACAATCCACATCGTCAAATACCGCTCGTGAACCATTGTCGTCTTCAGACTTGTACTATTTTACTATCCCCCGCCAACCAATGAAGTTGGCGGGGGATATAGAAATGGGTTCCGTCCGTCCGTCCGTCACATTTCGTTTCCGGAGCTTAACTACAAATCCCCTGAAGATATCTTTACGAAATTTGGTACACATATCAAGCAAGTAGTGAACTCGTGCCTTTTGATATTTACAGATTAAAATTTTTTTTTTTTTTACGATGGCAGGGGATATCGAAGACTTTGTCTTCAACGGATGCTGTTTATAAATATAAATGAGTGTGAAAAGAGAAGGATTTGGGGGGTGGTGATGAGATTGGTGATGGATTCAGAACTCAAATTCCACGAGACCATGTTTCAGCAGCTGCACTTAAAGAAAACCAGATACATGGAATTATCAAAAGGACATTTACAAACATGACAAAAGAGATTCTCCCTATAGTACACACAACCCTGGTTAGACCACCCCTTGGTGAATGCAATATCCTTTGGAATGTGAGATATAAAATGGACAGGGACAAGATCGAGAGGGTGCGGCAACTTATGAACATCGACTCCAAGCCATAAGTCTCCACTCTATGCACCATAGATGTAGAAGAGGTGACATCATCACAATTTACAAGATCATGGGAGGTGAAGTTAGAATGCCAGCAGAGATGTTCTTCATGAGGGCAAACCACCAAAGTTACCTCCACCACCGAAGGTGAAGGACGTTATGTTTTCACCCCTTTTTTCTGTTTGTCTGTCTGTCTGTATACAGGATATATCAAAAACTTGTGGACGGATCTGGATGAAACTTGGTGGACAGGTTGGGTGTGTCGCAAGGACTAATTGATTCGATTTTGGTGAAGATCCGGATCCGAATCTGGATACGGTAATTATTTAATTTTCTCAGTGATTCTTCACCATTGAGAGATCGGACCAAAATCGAGATATAGCACGATATCTCAAAAATGTAATGGGCCTGATATCTTCTCGTGGATCAGGCGTTGTGTGGTGGAGGTATGTGCTCTACCGAGTACCCTTCGAGATTGCCCTTGTAATCCACTAAATTACCCGACCAAAATCTAATTGGCTTGTTCTCCTCATCCACTCATCCACCTAATTTTGTCGTAATACATCCACGACTTTTTGGAATAGTGTGCTATATACTGTTGGACCCTGCTATTCGTGGGGGATACGTTCCTGAAAAATAACACGAATGTTGTGGTTCGTGAATGCTTGTGCATTGTTTAATTTTTTTTTTTTTACATGGTGTAGGCTCGTGGAAGAGTGACGACAGAACAAATCAGGCCACAACATAACAAAGGGAACAGCAGGAGAAAGGGGGGCACCAACAACAGTAGGGCAGAGGGAGAAAGTAGACCTCTGTTCTTCATTGTACAAGCCACTGGTGGCTTAAAGTGCGGCCCCTGACGTGCGGCCGATAATTCGAATACACAAATGTGAAAACACCCCATCATAATCGACCATAAATGCTATCAAATTGACCCAGTGGGTTCAAATGAATGTTTCAGCACGAAGCATAAAAGTAACATAACGACATCAGGCGATGTCAGCAAACAAACAATGATGCAATTGCAGCCGAGTTTACCACAACAAAGAAGAGTACATCAGAGTGGGGCCAACAGTAGCCAACAATAGTAGTCCTGCAGGCAGTGTGGCAGCTTTCACACTGACGTCTCATCGGCAAAAGTGCCCCCCCCCTCTAAAAAATTGTGAAGGTCACTGAAGTAGACGAAGACTAATAAACAAGGGATGTAGGTAACTGAGAGGTAAGGGAGAATGCAAAGGGTGAACAATATGGATACAGAAGTAATATTGTTGCGAATCTGGAATCCACGAGCACACAACATACAGGTCCTATAGACCAGTTATATCGGTAAGTACATGTTGCCAGTTAGGGTCCCGACCCGAGTCTAATGGGTAATTAAATGTTCATGCGCTGTGGAGTTATTTTAATAGTCAGGTTTTCTTTTCGTTTATTTTTACACCACCATCAACGCCAGCGTCATCTGCCCCTCGCTCTGCTCGACGCCATTGTCTACGTGTGTTCAATCATGTACGGGGCGTGGAGATTTCCTTCACCTCAGATCGAGACTCTGCCCAGAAGGGCAGGGGTGTGCTCCTTGTCCAACCAGGAAGCTCAGCACCTCAGGCTGGCTCCGCCTGAGCCAGATAGAGTGTTCGGCCCCAGCCAATCAGATCGCGTGACAGGAGGAAAGGGCTCCACGTGACGTCACCACGCCCCCGGGCCAATCAAGGAGCTTGCCGCCCGTTTTGGCTAGTGAGAGAGACGAAGAGCGATTTGCGTGCCAAAACCAGCCAGTGAGAGAGGGAGGGTCGCGAGGAGGCGCCCCCTCCCCCTCTGAATAGGGGGTATAATTAGAGGCGCGGTCTGCACGTTCTGGGGTTCTGAGAGTTCTGGCAAGGAAGTGAACATCTGCGCGCAAGGTGGTGGAGTTGAAAAGCATCTGTGCATGGAGTGGTCAGGGCAACGGAGGGTCTTCTCCTGCCAGCTTTCGCCCTGTCGATTTCGTTCGCATGGAGCCCGGTCGTGAGGGCATTTGGATCATCTGGATCATGCTGGGGGTCCAGTTCTGCCCCGAGGACCTGGTCCTTGAAGACCGCACGAGGCGATCAGGTCCCAGACAGGCCTCAATAAAGACCATTTGGTCCGATTATTTTGGGTGTGTGTGTGTGTGTGTGTGTGTGTGTGTGTGTGTGTGTGTGTGTGTGTGTGTGTGTGTGTGTGTGTGTGTGTGTGTGTGTGTGTGTTGCCAGTCAGTTGTGTAGGAAATTGTATAAGTACCGTGCTGTATATACGTGCATTTCTAATATTCGGTTTAACTCTGCTCTTGCGTGCGTCCCTCGTTCGCCAATTATTATTGTGAATAAATACCCCGATTGTTAAATGTTTCAGCTCGTTCGTGTCCTTTCCTCCATTGGCTTAGCGTGCTGCGTGTTGGGAAATTAGCCAGGCTGTTGCCATTGTAACGGGATATTTGGGACCGGCGGATCTCGGTGATCAAACCGCTCGGGTCACACACGGTTCCAGTACGCTAAGCGGCTCGTTCCGTACGGGTGCCGTCGAGGGTGTGGAGACTCGATAAATCGCCACGTGGTCTCTCGGTATTTTGAAAATTGGCGAATAACCCTGTATCACGTGGCAGAAATATTGCCGCTTCACGGTCCGATAAGGGACCCGTACTTTTTCGGAGTTTTCCGAAAAGGTACGATCTAAATTTCGGGTGATCAGTCGAGCCGACTCTACTGCTCCATCTAGTGGTCGTGCTCGCAGCCGACGCCCGGCCCCGCAACAATATTATGCTTGACCAGTTTGTGGTTGTCAAGGTCTGAGGAGTGGGAAGTGGCTGGCTGCTTCCTGTCTGTCAGAAGGATGAGAGATGTTATGGCAGAGAGTGGAATAATCGGCAAAGAGATAAAGATGTTGACTGAGAGCAGAGGAAGTCGGTAATCTAAGAGTGGAATTGGCCTTGGATTCCATAGACAGACAGTTTGGAGAGCAAGACCGAATGCCAAATTGTCTCAAAAGCTGGAGGTATGTCCAGAGAGACAGCCCTGATCTCATGTCTGATATCAAGGGCCTCCACCATTGTTGGAAGAGTATAAGCAGCATGTCCAAGGTGGAGTGACCAGGTCTGAATCCGAATTGATGATCTGAGATGAGGCTGTTGGAGAAAAGGAATGATTTTATGTCATCTGTGATGATGGATTCCATGACCTTGCTGATAACTGGAAGTACAGTCAGCTAATTGGGCTGTAGTCAAGGTGATCCGTTTTTGTACCTTTTTATGTAATGCTGTGATGTTGGCTGATTTCCATTTTCCCAGGTGGATACAGGAGACGAGTCCGGAAGTGTTTAAAAAAACAAATGAACTGCAAATACACGAAACGTGAATGTCGAAGCAGGTCACATTTTATGACCTGTGAAAATGAGGGGTCCGTGAATAGCAAATAGCGGAGTCCACAAATAGCGAATAGTGGGGTCTGACAGTATATAGTTTTTCGCCTCATCTCTCAATTGTGAAGAATCACTGAAAACATTCTGAGATCTGCACCAACATGAATCGAATCGTCCTTGTCACACACCCAACCCGTCCAAGTTTCGTCTGGATTCATCCATAACTTTGAGATATCATGCTCACAGACAGACAAACAGGGGTGAAAACAGGTAATTAAACAAAAATGTTGAATGGAAGAAACATTCAATTGGCTAAAATTGGTTCACTGTCCTCGTAAATTGACATGAAATGAGAAGTCTCAACTTGGCACAGATTTATGATGACTTGCAAACTTAAAAGTAAAACTGGGGCTCTTGCTATCGGTCAATCATATGAGAATCTGAAATGGTTCCATGTTCTTTGCCTGTGCCATATTCTTTTACAACGCAGATGTTCCACATGGTTGTGTCTTTTCAGGTCCATTTTGACTCGAATCAATTTGAACCGAATATTGATGGGAAAAAGCTGAAGCCCAATGCATTTCCCAGCCTGTTTTTGTACAAGTTCGTTCAGAAAAAGGAGAGCCGGAAGAAAAGGAATTCTGATTACCCAGGCGAGTTGCGCCTCGGAAACGATCCAGAAATTACTTTCTGGATCGTTTTATTATCCAGAGGCAATCCTTTTTCCTTTTGTTCTGTTCAGTTTGGTTTTGTAAGATAACAAACATTGAATTTGTTTTTTTTAATTGTGTGCTCAATGTGTTTTGTTTGCTTAAAACTTGTTCTCATGCAACCTCATTTTTGTTTCAGGTGTTGCTGCCGGAGCTCAACATAAGCCAATACCACCAAAGTCTGGACATAAACTATTTGATCATCAGTACTGTGTGACCCCAAGTTCTACTGCCGAGTGGTCAGAGCCTGAAGGGAAGGATAATTCGCAGCCGGTGCCTGGCGTACAGGTTTTGGAACGGTCACAGCCATCCGATGAGGTTTTTGCTCTCAAAACATATGGATTGATGAATCCTTGAAAAATGGGGGGGGGGAGTCTGGAAACTGCAAAATTGCAAGGAAGTTCTTCCAAATAACTTGGTTACCTTTTTCAGTCAGGATAAACTTAGCTTTCGTATTTTGATCTTTTCGTTACTCGTGATATAAAATAAGCCAGGTATCCTATATAATGCTGAATGAGATGAAAGATATTACAACCAGTCATAAGTCTTGGTGAACTTTTGGAAAATACAACCAGCTGTGATGTTTGTCACATTTGCACTGTGACGTGCATTCTGTGTGCATCACATTCCACCGTGACGTGTGACGAGTGACATAACTGATGGGTATCAGTGTGATGAATCAATCATATTGTGAACAGTGCATGCAAACTGGCTTGAATGAATTATATCAATTGCTTCTGTAGTTGCTTTCATTGCTGTCCTGTTTGAAGCTTGTCATCTGAGGCAAAGGGATATCCTCCAGAATGTTTTTCTTTTTTGGTTTGAAATTGCATCAAAGCATTACATGGTAATTTGTCGAATAATTGGATAAGAGTTTAAAGGTACAGTACCTTCAGAAAGTATTCATACCCCCCCACCCACCCTTGACTTTTGTCACATTTTGTTGTGTTCCAGCCTGAATTTAAATGGATCACATTTTAAAAAATGTTGTCACCAATCTACACAAAATACCACATAATGTTAAAGTGAAAACATGTTTTTAGAAATGAAAAAAAAATATTAAAAATGAAATGCATAAATATCTAATTCACATAAGTATGCAGCCCCCGGAGTCAATACTTCTTCGAAGCGCCTTCAGCAGTGATTACAGTTTCGAGTCTTCCTGGGTATGTCTATCAGCTTTGTACATCTGGATTTGAGGATTTTCTCCCATTCTTCCTTGCAGATTTGCTCAAGCTTCTGTCAAGTTGGATGGGAGTGTTGGTAAACAGGAATCTTCAAGTCTTTCCACAGATTCTCAATTGGATTCAAGTCTGGGCTTTGGCTCAACCACTCAAGGACTTTCACGTTCTTGTTCTGAAGCCATTCCAGTGTTGCTTTGGCTGTACACTTGGGGTCATTGTCCTGTTGGAATGTAAATCTTTGCCACAGTCTAATGTCTTTTGCACTCTGAAGCAGGTTCTCCTCAAGGATGTTCCTGTATTTGGCTCCATTCATTGTTTCCTCTATCCTTACGCACCAAAACTCCAAGTCCCTGCTGCTGAAAAGCATCCCCATTGCATGATGCTGCCACCACGATGCTTCACGGTAGGGATGGCGTTAGATGGGTGATGAGCTGTGCTTGGTTTCCACCAGACGTAGCACTTTGCATTCAGGCCAAAGAGTTCAATTTACGTCTCATCAGACCACAGAATCTTTGCCTCATGTGCTCAGTCTTTCATGTTCCTTTTTGCAAACTTCAGGCATGCTGTGAAGTGCCTTTTTCTCAGGAGTGGCTTCTGTCTGGTCACTCTCCCATAAAGCCTGGATTTATGAAGTGCTTCCAGCAGATTCTCCCATCTCAGCTAACAAACTCCATAGTTCTGTCAAAGTGTTCATTGGGTTATTGGTCACCTCCCTGACCAAGGTCCTTCTTGCCCGATTGCACAGTTTGGTCGGATGGCCAGCTCTAAGAAGAGTCTGGGTCGTTCCCTATTCTTTCCATTTCATAATGATGGAGCTGACTGTGCTCTTGGGAACTTTTAACACTTGAGAAATTGTTTTATACCCTTCCCGAGATATATACCTCCTCACAATTCCATCTCAAGAGTTCTACCGACAGTTCCTTGCACTTCATAGTGGAGTTTCTGCTCTGACATGCACTGTCAGCTGTGGGACCTTCCTGAATATAGAAAGGTGTGTTTCTTTATAAATCATGTCTAATCAATTCACAGGTGAACTCCTGTCATCTCAAGGATGATCAAAGGAAATTTGATGGACCTGAACTCAATTTGAAGTGTCATAGCAAAGGGGTTGAAGACATTGACGCAGGACATTTCAGCTTTTCATTTTTAATGACTTTGTTAAAATAAAATAAAAAGAATTCCACTTTGACATTATGGGGTATTTGATGTAGATCTTTATTGAACGTGTTTTTTTTTTTTGTTTTTTTTTTTGCCCCCCACCTCAAGCGACCGATACCTATCAGTTTGTCAACACCTGGAAATATGCAGCAGTAATCTTCCTCCATCCGAAACTGCCATTAACTTGTAATTTCATTTTCTCTGATTACAAAAGTCCAGAGCAGTGGAGGATCTTTTAACTTCTCATAAAATTGGTGTGAAACTTTTCCAGAAAATGCTTGTAATTGGATTTTAAGAACTTCACTACTGCTTGGCCACAAGTCTTGCCACACATCAAATTGACTTCGTTGTGTAAGCAACGGCCCCATGCTTGGAAGTTCTCTGAAATCCTGGAGAATGTGAGGGAAGGGGATGGGAGGTTGGGGGTTGACTCTTCATTGCTTGTGTTCAATTAGGCTTTGAACAGTGCTTTCAAGCTCTTGATTGATGAACAGAGACTGCATGGTTTCACGGACCTCTTGCTTCCATTATTCATCAGTGTCCATTATGAAGGCTGAGCTGGATCTTTTGAAGCATTTCGAAATTGTGTTTTCATTCATCGGTAAGCAGAGCAGCTATGTTTGTATCACTTCTGAGGGTGCAGCTACGCCACGAATTCAGTGTCTCTCGAGATTATGGTAGGAATTTAGAATTTGGGTGAGGGTAACAGCCCATAACGGTGCCATTGGAGTTTAATGTTCACAAATTAGTGGGAGCAGTTGGGATGACCGGCTTCATAAAACTGACGTGTGGCATACTCGTCGATGCAATGCTTCATCTGTGAAACACCAGCATGATGCTGATCACTGTTCAATCAGAAGTGAAACCCAGACGAGACAACTGGTACTCAACATTGATCAAATTAAGTTCAATTTAGCCAGAAATGACATGCTTTAACGAAGCTGAGCAAGATTACCAGCTTTGTTTTTTTATGAGTCAGAGAAAATGATGGTTGTGTGCTCAGTATGGTTATGTGAAGCGAATATTTCAGAATGATTTCCATTGATTATCTCTCTTCAGGTACATTGTGACAGGAATCGTGTCATGCTGAGGGTTGACGAGAAAACGGCAAAGCCCAATACGGGTCCTGGTATTCCTTCTCAAACAATTATTGGGGAAAGGGGAGAGAGTCCCATTGAAAGACATGCTGATGACCCAGGTGATGTATATAGTTTGAAAGAATCCTATCATTTGAGATTTCGTATCACTAGCAAGTTGCCTGTGCATGCATGGGATTCGAGACTGGGTAGGGATGGAGACAGCGCAAAATGTAAACGGTATCTTTTATCATCAAGCTGGCAAACTGGGAGCAACATTTCACATTTATTGCCACATCCGATGCAATTTAAGTACTCCAATGGCGGCAACGTACTCCATTTGAAACTTTGTTCAATATCTGTAGCTTTTTGATGCCTGAGGTCCATAATAAAAATTTTTATTGGTGTCAAAGCCAGGGACCAATTGCAAATTAATCGTAGGATGGGATTCTTTAGGAATTCACTTTTTAAATGCCGGTTTTAACGTTTTTGTCAAACTTTTTCCAAGTATGCATCGTTTGCTTGAAACGGATTTCACCATTCTGACTTTTTGATTTTTTTTTTTTTTCACTGTCGCAGCTCAACTTGAACCGAGAGCCCCCAAATCTGATCGATTTGATCAAAACAGTGCTACTCGAAGTCTGACTTCTGAATGTCAAGAGCCTGAGCTGCAAGAACAAGATGAGCTCATGGTTGTGGAGCATGCACAGGCATCTGATGAGGTTCTTGCTGTTAGACGTGCCAATGAATCTTTGCGGAAAAAAGTCTCAAAGCTACAGAAAGAGAAAGAGTTGTTTACAAAGAACTTATCCACCCTGTTTAACCATGATCAACTCGATTATCTGCAGAGAACAAAAGGCAGTAAAGGACGTGAGTGTTGTATTTTAGGTCATCCGTACAGCATCTCATCTTGTGTTTGGTGCAAAAGTCCACTTGTAATTAATCACACAAATTAGAATGTTCCTGTGGTTAAAAAAAACAAAAACAACAAAAGGGAATCTTTGTGCATGGCTTTATAACTCAAATTTGAATTTGAAATGGCATAGTCAATGTAAATGTAATTTTGATTTCAGTCTTCGGAACCAATATTTAACCTCATTATTTAACTTTTCAGTGACATGGTCAGAAGAAACTTTGGAGAAGGCCCTTAAACTGCGGTGTGCATGTGGCTCTGTGGCATACAATGTTCTGCTGGACCAAGGTTATCCCTTCCCGTCTGATCGAACACTGCGTCGAAGAACTCGATACAACGAGAGATTTCCGGCCCTTTTTTCAAAAAGGTGACAGTTGCAGATTTGACCACCATGTCAAATATTATATTTTTTGTCCAAACATAAGTTGGAGCTAAAATTTGTTTTCCCCATTGTCTTAAAAAACAAACAAACTGCAGCCTTTGTTTAAATTATTATTATTATTTTCACATGGTTTAATACTATGTAGTTTCATGATGATGTATGCCAAGTATTCACTTTCAAGTTATGCCTGAATGTTTCTTGGTTCCCTTGTGAGGAACTTCAATGGAAAAAGCCATTAGGGCTATCAAAGCCTGTGCTATGACTGCCAACCCATGGTTGTTTATCTGTGCTCTATCGTTTTAAATTCTGAGCATAAAGCAAGGAAGCATCACAAACCATTTTGTTTAGTCTTTGGGATGACTTGGCCAGGGTTCGAACAGCCAACCTCACAGACTTGGAGTGGACGTGCTCTAACCATTACACTGCTGAGTCTAGTAATTTTGCTAGCAACTTGATATTTGCACAGCAAAGTTGGAAAAAATATTATTGGTTATCTAAAACTGCAGTGCAGGCTAAACTTTTGCATCCTGTGGGTGGGTTGGGGGTAGAAGGAAGAATTGTGGCCTTTAAATTATGCTCACATGATCTTTCACAATCCATCTGTTACATCAAGGCTCAAATTCAGTTTGCTCAACTTAAAAGGTCAATGGATGCATATTTTAGCACTTAGCATTTTGGAAAGGAATTTGGCATGGCACAAGCAAGGGATAAATAGCTTTTTTCTGAATTACCAAGATCAGTAGCTGTTTTTGCCTTCTGATGCTCATGGGAAAGCTAACTTGTCATCCTTAAAGGCAATCGATGTTGGTACCCTTCTCATGGATTTTGTTACCTTTCATATCGGCAGTACGCAGTCCATTCTGAAGAACCAGCTGGAAATTGGCAGCAGCGGAAACACCAGTTTTCAAATGGTATTTATTTTTGGCTTTTTCATATATTTATAGTGAGTACCCCCCCCCCCCTCTCCGGGTGGGTGGACTTTGTGCATTATTTGCTGAAAATAGTATACATTCTGTATATTGCAACAAGACGAATCAATGTTTGTGTGCATCTTGGCATCAATATATGACAAGATCTCTGATTAAGTCTCGAGCACTGCAGGAAAAAATCACATTTTAACAACCACGTTGACAGTTGTAACGTGAGATCACTGCAAATCTAGAAAATACCCGATGTGAAAGGTATACCCCCTTTATTTTGTTAATCAGTACAATACATGCTTTTCAAAGTGATCATGGATACATGTAGAGTGTATACCTCCACCACGCTGAACAGTTTACGTTTTGTATCTCACTGATAGGCGGGATCTGGATTTGGATTCGGACCTGAACCAAAATCTAATTGGCTTGTTCTTGTCACCAACCCAACTCGTACATCTTATTCTGTCATAAAGTCGTCCACACCTTTTTGAGATATCATGCTCTACAGGAAACCCTCAAATATCATGGGGGTTATGTTCTTGGAAAATGCCACGACAGTAAAAACTGCGATCCTGGAAACCAAGAACCAATGGGAAAAGGGTGTTTTGGTTCCTGGGCTTCAAGAAAGTATAGATGGAGGAAGATTGATGGCTGCAGAAAAACACAATACCATTGAAACAAGCATGCAAATACAATAATGAGGTGTAAATTAAACAAAAAACACATAAGTTTTATGTTTTAAATGTATTAAAAAAACAGTGAGGTGGGTGAGGGTAATAACATTACATACTCGCATTGTACACTGCTGTAAATAGAAAACACAAGACTGAGCTTGGTATGATGCTGTTAGGGGGTGGGGGGGGATGAGCGGGGAAGGCGATTCAGCGATCAGAAAAGCAATATTAGCTTAATGATGAATTCGACTGCAGCATTGCCATATAAAGGAAGGGTAACGCGATCCTTAACCACCTTACTTTCAACTCTGAGCCTTTCCTGCTTGAAGAGGAAGGTACAAGATACAGCATCCTCTTCTGGAATAATCCTGTCTCATCGGTTTTAAAAAGCTGCTCCAACATAAATACTGTGACGTCCACGGGACTTGAACAGTTCCGCCAACGTAGAATGAGCTGAAACGATGGAGGCGGTTTATTTATTTATAACCCAAACATGGCGGTTCTAATCGCTCTACCGCAAACGGGATGAGGAAGGTGGCACGAGTCACTTTTCACTGAGTTGATGATGTTTATTTGTTTTTATTATTAACCAGAAATAATAAAACTCGGCAAGAAGAGGGATCCGGGGCGATTCGACGGGATGGTGTGGGATCGGGCGTGGGGAAAACACAGACAATTCCAATGAATATCCAGATCTCAAACCCTCTAAGGCGCCAAGTACACACACACACACACACACACACACACACACACACACACACACACACACACACACACACACACACACACACACACACACACACAAAACGTAGCTACTTCTGGTGATCAGGCTGGACCGTGGTGTGGACGCAACTGTCCCTGGATCAGCGTCGGACGAGCTGGCCTTGCTCTCGTCAGGGGGGTCAGGAGAAACCGTGGTGCTGTCGACCTCCTGGTCCTGGCCCAAGTCCGCTCACAGCCGCCAGGGAACCAGTTCTGGCGCCAAATTGCGAGCAGGAGAGGGAGGCAGGTCCGCCCGCCGTTCGACCCCGTACTCCGAGTCAGCAGAACCCCAGAGCCAACCAAGGTGAGGCACGAGGCTCAGCAAGGCTCCAAGACACAATGAAGAACACGATGGAATCAGCACAACAACAAGTACGCTTCCCGCGCAACAGCCTCCACACCAAAAAAACACGATCTTTTTGTCCCGATCTTCTTCCTCTTCTTTTTCGACCCCGAACAGAACCTTTTTATCCTACCGTCCTCGTCACTTCCAATCGAGCCGTTTTATTGGCCCACCGCCGTCGCCTTCCGCCAATCGTGATCACGGGGCGGAGCCATCCGCAGCCCTGTCCTGTGACGTCACGGCCAGCCTCCAGGGACTACTAAAAGGGGTTTACGCAGACACACTTACCCTATCCCGTGTCCCTATCTAATTACGTGACAATTATCATTTCCCCCTTGAAGAAATGAACATTTACTAGACAACTTATCACCACTGAATTGCTACTTATTACATCGAGTTCCTGGTAAACTCGAACAGCATGGCATACCTAATTAAACATCCTAATTACCCTTTGAATGCATACCCCCCCCCCTCAAACGTAACACTGCCCCCTCCTCTGGTACTGCAGCTCCTGCAAGGTATATCACAGGCGCTACCGTACCAGCCTTAACACTTACTGACTCACACCTAATTAACCTAACGAAATAAAGTAGGAGGGGCAATGGGCAGCGAGTCGCAGCTAACTTACCTATCCTGCTTAATGTACTACCCCCTTATGGCCTTATCCTCACCTAAACAATCATTCGTTTTTTTTTATTTTATTTTATTTTATTTTATTTTATTTTATTTTATCACATGATAGCACTGAGCGAAGTTGCACTCCATCTTCTGGATCATCGCTCTTGCCCAGCACTCTTCCAGTGATCTGGGGAGGGGAAACAAAAGGTTCCACAAAAACACAACACTTATACTTTACATTCCTACTCTAAGCCTTAACGACACTATTCACAGGATATTTACACTTGACCGCCTCCCCCAGTGGATGCTTATAGACCCAGCGTTACCTGGGGAGCCAATTTTCAAATTTGCTTGCCCCAAAATTATGCGGCCATCATGCCCTTGCTGCACATGTCAAGTTGTGCGGGATTGAGTGGGACTCGCACATCTTCACAACACTCACACCATGGTCATCATCACATTTCTAGGTCATGGTCCTCATTTTAATCATGCAGGCTGAATCCCGTCGTGGCCGTGGGGTGGGTTACCACAAGATGATGGGGGCATCTCAGGTGCAACCATGCCCACAGGTAAGCTTTAATCCAACCCGGACATTTCTCTGCCCCGCTCCCTTTGATTCCCTCCCCCCTGGTAGCCATCAGCTCTAATCCCATACAACACTCTGGAAGGGGTCTCACTGGCTCCTCTGGCCTTCCTGGGTCGCCAAGGTCCTACCCGCCTTGGTCGCCCAACCAGACCCTCTCCCAGTTGCCTCCAGACACTGTCACCATTAGCCACCAGGTGGTGAATCTCCGTGAAGGGAGTCGCAATTCACGCTCACCGTGAGCTTCAGCAATCCCTGTGGACAAGCACATCATCCCCACCCACAAAACCCACATGACTCCCCCACCCCATCGGCCTTACATGTGACACCTGCATTTCTAACACTTCGCCGACCATGACCTTCCCTGTTACCACACCATGTCCAATAAAAAAAATCAATGTGTGCACCATACATTTCACTTCTTAACTTAAAACAACTCACACAGCACTTCTCACCCGATCCATGCACCAGCCATTGGACAGCCACTTGTGCCCGCTTTGTTACCAATTACCCACTGTCCCGATTGTCACTCTAAAACCCAGCAGAACTTACAAACCCATGCCAATTTTCCCACAATTCATTTTTTCCACCAAAGGAGGGCACATCGCCACAATCTCAGCAGCCGAGCATGGCCCTTTATGCTCAGCCCAATCTAGTTTTCCCGACCCCCGACAGTGATCTCCAGACCCGACCTATGAAAGGGCATCTCGGATAGACCTGGCGGTTCAGCAGGAGGATTCACCCTCTCCGAGTCTAAAAGTCTATTGGAGGGTCCCTCCATCGCCGGGTACCGGCAATATCGTTGCATGTGTCCTCTTCGCCCGCACCGGAAACAACTCCCCATAAAAGGCCCCCGTGAGTATCGGTGAAATGTCTCTTCCGGTTCCGGACCCCCTCGGCCATAATCGAATTGCTCTATTGGCTGGGCTGGACCCTGCCACTTTGGCGCACTAACTACCGGATTACCCTTTATCAAACTTGACAGTTTCTGGCAATTTTCCTGAAACATTTGGGTAATGCCAATTTCTCCCAACCCCCCTCCCTGATCCTGGATCTCCGCTTGTAGGATCGTCACCGATGGCCTCTCGGGCATCCGACCCGGCCGACTCCACGAGGCCAGCCTGGCCGCGCACTCGGCCGCTCGGTGCACGGTGGGTGGATCCTGTAGCTCCACTAGCGCTCGGACCTCAGGGTCAGGAAGAGCAGCTGAAAATTTCTTGAGTGCCAGTCTGTCCCATGCCTCCACTGTTAGGTCCCGATACGCGATCCTGACTGATTGGTAAATATCCTGTGCCAGCTCCTGCACTGTCTCACCCGGCTTTAATCTGCGGTGCTGGAGCTGGGCCCGCACCAGATCACAGTTTGCCGCGAACCCAAACCGACGGCTCAACGCCTCGCAAATGTGGGAGCTGGTCAACATCCCCTCCGCGATCACGTTTAACACATCTGCGGCTGGTCCCCGCAACGTTGCCACCAAATTCCCTGTACGTTCCCGATCATTCCACCCGTTTAGTCGGGAAATACACTCAAATTGCGTCAGAAAAGCTTCAAGGCTCCCTGATCCGTCAAAATTTACCAGGGGGATCACTTTTACGGTGGCCCGCTTCTCAGTTTCTCCCTTGTCCGAATCCAGCACAGGGATCAAACACTCTTGTGGCTGCGTATCCAATTTCGGAGCCCACTGTGGCCAAAGATGTTTTGTGGTGAGGGTCTCATGGGTCAATTTTGCCTCCTGTTCCAAACGTTGAATGGACCGATTCACCTCTTCCCGCAGGATCTTCTGGGCCCGCACAACCTCCTCCAAGGCTCCGTCGCGAGTTTGTAGCTGCTCCTCAACCAACCCGGACACTCTACTTACAAAAGACGGCTCTACCAGGCCTTTATCCAAGACTTTATCTTGTTCGTCCAAACGAGCCTTCAATCCTTTTACCTCCTCCGCCAAATTCATCCCTTGCTTCCTCAGCTCTCCCCACTCTTCTATTTGCAGCTGCATACGAGCATTCACACAGGCACGATGACGTTCCAGGCTTTCATCCACTTTATCAACCCGAATGTTCATTGCATCAATTTTATCTACCAATTTTTTTTGTATATTTTCCCCCTCCAATGTAATTTCTACCTTTGTTTCCTCCAATCTATCCTCAAATTTGCTTTGTATTTCTCCCAATTTAACATTCACACACTCCTGCATCTCAGTTTTCATTTTCTCCATCTTTTCCCCCAATTCATCCCTCATTAAATCAATCCGTGCACCCAACTGTACCCCCATTACCCCCAATTGATCTGTCATTTCTGCCCCCTGTGCCGTCATTTTTGCCATTTGTGCCGTCATTTCTGCCCTCTGTGTCACGAATTGATTTTCCATTTGTGCCGTCATTTCTGCCCTCTGTGTCACAAATTGATTTGCCATTTGTACCGTCATGTCCCCTATTAAACGTTCCAACATTGTCTGGATCGACATCGCGCCGGTTTCCGGCGCTGCCGGCCCCGTTACGGGCAATGAAGCACGGTCCAAGCTCGGAATGGGGGAGGTTCCAACCCTACCCACGTCTCTCCCTTCTTCCCCCGACTCGCTGCCAGACACGTGGCCTTCCTCCTCAAACATCTGCACATCCGCCATGGTGCAGAAGTCCCGTTTGCCACCAATTAATTGAAATTTGAAAAATCCCGCCAAAATTTTCCCGCGCTCGCGCGCTTTCCTGTCGTGATTTTATATTCCAATTTGTGGCGAGATTTTAATCTTGGTATATTCTCCTGATACCAAATATAATTTGGAGGGGTTCGAACATCCAACACCTTGACACCAATGTGACGTCCACGGGACTTGAACAGTCCCGCCAACGTAGAATGAGCCGAAACGATGGAGGCGGTTTATTTATTTATAACCCAAACATGGCGGTTCTAATCGCTCTACCGCAAACGGGACGAGGAAGGTGGCACGAGTCACTTTTCACTGAGTTGATGGTGTTTATTTGTTTTTATTATTAACCAGAAATAATAAAACTCGGCAAGAAGAGGGATCCGGGGTGATTCGACGGGATGGTGTGGGATCGGGCGTGGGGAAAACACAGACAATTCCAATGAATATCCAGATCTCAAACCCTCTAAGGCGCCAAGTACACACACACACACACACACACACACACACACACACACACACACACACACACACACACACACACACACACACACACACACACACACACACGCCCACTCACACACACACACATGCACACACACTGACACACACACACACACACACACACACACACACACATACACACACACACACACACACACACACACACACACACACACACACACACACACAACGTAGCTACTTCTGGTGATCAGGCTGGACCGTGGTGTGGACGCAACTGTCCCTGGATCAGCGTCGGACGAGCTGGCCTTGCTCTCGTCAGGGGGGTCAGGAGAAACCGTGGTGCTGTCGACCTCCTGGTCCTGGCCCAAGTCCGCTCACAGCCGCCAGGGAACCAGTTCTGGCGCTAAATTGCGAGCAGGAGAGGGAGGCAGGTCCGCCTGCCGTTCGACCCCGTACTCCGAGTCAGCAGAACCCCAGAGCCAACCAAGGTGAGGCACGAGGCTCAGCAAGGCTCCAAGACACGATGAAGAACACGATCGAATCAGCACAACAACAAGTACGCTTCCCGCGCAACAGCCTCCACACCAAAAAAACACGATCTTTTTGACCCGATCTTCTTCCTCTTCTTTTTCGACCCCGAACAGAACCTTTTTATCCTCCCGTCCTCGTCACTTCCAATTGAGCCGTTTTATTGGCCCACCGCCGTCGCCTTCCGCCAATCGTGATCACGGGGCGGAGCCATCCGCAGCCCTGTCCTGTGACGTCACGGCCAGCCTCCAGGGACTACTAAAAGGGGTTTACGCAGACACACTTACCCTATCCCGTGTCCCTATCTAATTACGTGACAATTATCATTTTCCCCCTTGAAGAAATGAACATTTATTAGACAACTTATCACCACTGAATTGCTACTTATTACATCGAGATCCTGGTAAACTCGAACAGCATGGCATACCTAATTAAACATCCTAATTACCCTTTGAATGCATACCCCCCCCCCCCTCAAACGTAACAATACCTTTGCCTCAATTTGTTTCGTGAGCTGTGGGTGTGAATGTATGTTTGAGAATAAAGCATTGGAATGGGGGTTCCAGTGCAGGTCTCAGAAAATAAGGGTTTGGGAACGAGGTTCGAATACGGAGTTGGAAAATGAAGCTTTGGGAATGAGGAAGAGTACAATGGGGAAGGTTCCAACTCCAATCCTTTACCCCGTAATGGCGGCCCACAGATGTCGTGTTTTCACCTCAAGCCAACTGATGTAACAACTCGGTCTTTTAGCCGATCGCAACCTTTCTCTGCTTTTTGGTACAACAAACTTGTCCATCGCTTTACGTTTGGGCTCATTAAAAACGGTGCGTGAGATACGACTCATAATGGGAGATAATTGTACATGCACGGGACACAAACGATGACTCGTCTCGGCTCAAAAACCACGATTGGTCGAAATGAAATTCCGCAATAAAGAAATCGGAATAGGTTGCCTGCGATTGGTAGAAATGCGTGATATGAGAACCTGCAATATTTGAGGGTTTACTGTATATCGTTTTTGTCTCCATCTCTCAATGGTGAAGAATCACTTTTAAAATTATAGTATCTGGACCTTCACCAAAATCTAATCATTTCATCCTTATTGTCGCATTGTTGAGTTGTGGTGTAATTCCTACCTTCTTATTATGAAGACTTGTTTAACTCTATTTTTCCCGATCTGGATGCCAATGACGACATCCAGTAAATTGTGAGGGTCGTTTACATGGGGAACCCAGCTCCCTCAATGGTGTGTGTGTGTGTGTGTGTGTGTGTGTGTGTGTGCGCGTGTGCACGTGCCCTCCACAACTCCAAAACCATGAAACCTAGCAGCCTGAAACTTTGCATGCATACCAAGGGAACCCCAAGGAAGTGCAAGAGTGAAAATTGTGTGTTTGGGTTAATTAAAACACCTCTTTTGAAGATAACGGCCTTATTTAATCATATTCTTCATCAGGCGCATCTTCAGCCACCTCGCTCTCTATGGGGGATCTTAAGGCGTATTCTGGGGAACCTTGCTGGCGTCTGAAGCCGTCATGTTTTTTGGCCTGGTCAACCATGCCTTGACTTGGAACAGGCTGCAACGATTTCTGAACAATAGTTTTTTTTTTCGTTTTTTTTTCCACTCTCCTCACTCATATTATATCGATACCTACAAATCACTGGATACATTGCAATGCTTAAAAATGCCTGAAGATGTCAGCATTCCTGGCTTTATTTCATTTCTGCACATGCCACAACCTCGAGTATCTCTTAAACTCAGCCAAATTACAAAATTTCAGCTCCAGAATTGAACTTTGCAGCAGTTCCAACTGCTTTTAAAAAAAGAAAAAAGTACTCATTTGTCCAATTCGGACATTGCTTGGATGTTTCCGGGTGCATGGGTTTATCGACAGTAATTGGTAATCGCTTGCCAAGCCAGGCGTTCCATTGGAGTGCTTACTTGAATGCTGAGGCCACTTGCAGAGTACCCCACAGTCGAAAGCGGTACAGTTAAAGTCCTGATCTGGATGTAGTCAGTTGACTTCTTTTTTTTTTTGTAGACTCCATTTAGACCTCGCTCGCTGAAAACGTGGACGAACTTCTATCCTCTCATACCAACTCTCTCTTCCTCATATGTGGTGACTTAAATCGTCACCATGCCAGTTGGCTGGGTGTAATAGGTACCTCCCTCACCTGCCATGGCACTTCAGTAAGACTTCTGCGACTCATTGGGACTGAAACAATGTCAATTTCCCGACCTGGATCTCAACCAATGGTACTCCATCTCTTCTGGACCTGATTTTGGCCAATTTTCATGAAAATATCTACTGTTCTTCCTCAACTCCATATCGGTTCATCTGACCATGCTTGTCAAAGTAAACATATCTCTGGCTGTTTTTAGAGAACCACCTCAGTGCCGTCGAGTCTGGCATTTCACTCAGGCCGACTGTCTGGGACTTCAAGCAGCCAAACTTCCAGACTGGTCTCCGATCTCTACCATCAACTCATCCTGGGAATTCTTTCAAAGAAATTAGCTCTCTCTCTCTCAAATACACAGATTGATCCCTCCTCATCTTCAGTTGTCCCACCCTTCCTCCTGCCCATGGTAAACTGAAGCTTGTGGTGAGGCAGTTGTTCGAAAACAACTTGCCTTCACCTCATGGAAGGCAAATCCTAATGAAGGCAATCTCAGTTTCTTCCACAGAGCTCAGAAAAAGTGTCGACCCTCAGGAGAGCCAGAAAACAACATCTTTCTGATCTCAAGTCTGAACTCACAAACCTCTCTTCTTCCTCCAAATCCTGGTGGCATCAAGTTAAGTCTGTTTCTGATGTATGTTCCCCCTCCATTCCCTCCCTTACCTCAAATGGCTGAACTGCTGACACTGCTCGTAAAAAGGCTGAATGCCTAAACTCTGTGTTTGCTTCTAAATATTTTGTCCCAAACCTATTGCTTTCTGTATCCACCTTACCCAGTGGCACCCAGCTGTTCCTGGACTCTGTCGTTTTCTCCTGACAGAATGGAGATTTTGCTGTCAAATCTCGACTGATTCTGCAACTGGTGCAGACGGCATCAGCCCGCGTGTCCTTAAAACCTGCTCTGCTGCTCTTGCTCACTCTCTCTCTGTTCTATTCACCTTCTCATTTACTCCAGATCATCTGTCATCTGCTTGGAAATCAGCAAACATTTCCGCTCTGCATAAAAAGGTGCAAAAAGATCCCTGCAACAACAAGATCAATCAGCTTTCTCCCAATCATCAGCAAGGTTATGGAATCCATCATCTCTTCTCCAATGGCCAGATTTCTGATCATCAATTTGGATTCAGACCAGGTCACTCTACCCTGGACTTACTGCTCCTGCTTTTCCAACAATGGATGGAGGTCATCAATGCCAGACATGAGATCTGTGCCATCTCTCAAGACATATCGCGTGCTTTTTGTCACGGTCTGGTACCCCGCCCTGCTCACCAAACTCTTCCTATGGTATCCAATGCAATCAACAATCTCTACTCATAGCTCAGACTTCCTCTCCTGTCACAGTCAATGTGTAGCACTTTATGGAATTCTCTCATCCCCTTTTTCTGTCCAGGCTGAAGTTCCTCAAGGTAGTGTTCTGGGCCCTGTGCTTCTTCTGGTTTTCATCAATGATCTCTTCAACTCTGGAAAATACTCTTCATCTCTTTGCTGATGACTTCACCCTCTGCCATACCATCTGTCATCCCTCAGATCAGCAAGCAGCAACCTCTTCACTCTCTGCAGATCTGGATAAAAATCACAAGCTGGTCCAACACTTGGAACATGTCTTTCAATCCTGACAAATCTCACACACTGTCTCTCCGAAAGGACCGTCTGGAACCCCCCCCCCCCATCTATTTTCTCAACAATCCTCTTGAAGAAGTCCTTTCATTCCAGCTTCTGGGTCTCACGATCTGCTATGATCTTTTCTGGGAAAGCCACATTTCCATGCTGACCTCCAAAGCCTACAGTCACTGACTTGGCATCCTCTGTCGTGCAAAGTTTTTTCCTTGGCACACCTGAGCTTCTGACCACGTACAAAGCTTCCATCCGCAGCCTGATGGAGTACAGGTCTCCTATCTGGGCTGGTGCTCCCACATCTCACCTCCACGCTGTGGAAACCAAGGCATTTCAGATCATTGGTATCTCCTGCGATGAGGCTGAGTCTTTGGGTCTTTCACTCTCTCACCGCAGGCAGATCGGGAGTCTTTCTGTCTTCAACCATCTCCTTTCCAGCCTTACCCCCCCCAACTCTAACTGCATTCTGTCCCCTCCATATTTCCACAGGGCATTCAAGGTCCACCACTACCCTTCTGGTAAAACTACCAAAATCAAGAATCACTTCTCACCTTCATTTTTTCATTCCTCGATTTTTCCTGCATTTGGAACAAAGTCCCACGCTCTTTTCAATCCCCTCTTCCCTCCAGGTCTTTGAAACAGCTGTTCACCCCCATCCAAAACCATGATCTTTTCTAGCCCTGTTAATCCACCCCAAACCCATCTCCTTCAAATTCCCTAATTTCCTTCCTGAAAGTTCCTGGAGTGTCCATCTTATTTATCCATGTACCCCTCCCCATCCTTCTCCCTTCCACAGATATCCTAATGTCTGTTTCCCACTATTTTGTGCTTCCCTCCTTATTATATGTTCTGTGTGTCAGCTCTTATACGAGCCTCGGCAATGTAAAATATGTTTATATATCTATAACTCTATATATCTATATATCTCTATATATATATATATATCCAGGCCCGTCGCTAGGGGGGGGCATTTGGGTACAATGGCGCATCTGGCGCCCCCCCCCCCACTTGTACGCCACCCATTTATGCCCTGTTGCACCCTGTGAACAACTTAGTGTTTAAGGACGAGCGCCCACTGTGAACTTGCTGTTTAAGAGTTCACCTGTGTGAACTAAAACCCTTATTCCAGATGTTCAACGTGGTGAATAATAAGGCCTTCTTGGATAAACTGTTCTTTAATAATATCCTTCTTTGAATAACAGTCAAGAGATAAGTGTGCGCTTGTCAGCGCATCTCCAAAAGCAATTGGCAAGACGATACAGTCCAAGACCACAAGATAAAAGATAATAACACAAGCACCAACGCCAGCAGCCAAGACCTCGTGTCGAATGTCGATGTTGTGGGTGGTTATACTGTATTTATCGTGGATCATTTAGTTTTAAGGAATAGCCAATCAGCGTATTCGATATGGAGACCCTATTGAGCAGGTTACCTGATTGGTTGTAAGTTAGGTATAAATGTAATATAGTCATAATATGATAAAGGAAAAGACATAAATTTAAATTATTAAAGATGAAGTGCACGTGCACCACATGACCTTCACAACCCGTAAACCCTCCATCTTACAAAAGTAATTTGATAAAAAAAAGTGTGTTTGCAATCGTGCTTACATTTGAAATTATGCAGATAAAACCTGTTTTTGGTGCATGGATCATTTAATAAATACAACCGTCAACCGTCAAATTTCGCGAGTCACAAGGGACGAATCACAGAGCACGAGCTTGCAGCAGGAGAAAATGACGTGGATGATGGATATACGAAAATGGCTCAGAAAAGGAAAAAATGCAAGCGACGAAAATGAAGAAGATGATGAAAGACATGTTGTGGGAGGAGTTGGAGGAGGAAAAGACGATCATGTCGATGAAATACCGACAGAACCTGGCCAAGCCAGCAACGTCAGCCCTGCAGTGTAGCCCCAGCGCAGACAGCCGACTTGCCACGCTCGGCGGCGGCCTCGGGATCGGGTGTGACTGACAAGCCGCTTCCCGATGATCTTGGAAGTGAGAGACCGAATCATGTTGTTCTACAGCGGTACCCTGGCCATCTGTTGCAGAACAAGAGTTGCTCGTTTGTGTCCTCGTGGTACCAGACTAATGAATGGCTGGAGTACAGTGTGCAGACAGATGCAGTATTCTGCTATCCATGTGGGATGTTTAACACCGCACGCGGCCCAGTGGACTCTACTTTCACAGTGCGAGGCTACCGGAATTGGAAACATGCCGTTGAGAAAGGCAGGGGGTTTCACAAACACGCAACTTCAAAGGAACATTTAACTTGTGTTTTGAGGTAGAAGGAGAACGAGAGGCGCATCGATTGTGGTTAGGAGATTTCCACAATCCTCAATGCTGACCAGCTAAATAGAAACCGGTACTATGTGTCTGCTCTTATAGATGTTGTGGGATTTCTCGTGGAAAATCAGATACCTTTTAGAGGGAGCCTTGATCATTTTGAGGATATGCCA
>NC_140965.1:63348480-63453480 GCF_056783735.1 Eptatretus burgeri
CAGTGCAGCAACAACATTCCAGTCTCTCAGAAAGGAACAATAACAATTGAAAAATGTACAATACACAGGTCACAGAAAATTGTGGTTGTTTAAGAATCCAAGTATACATTCATACAAACTAAAAATGGGGCTTAGATTTGTACAATAATGCAACAAAATCATGTTTTGTTCTCAGACCTTTGTTCAAAAATACAATTTCATTTTATTCGGCTTATGAATAAATCGCTTCAGATAACACTTGCAATACCACAATGAAACCCTGTCATTAAGATTTGCCATTTTTCAAAAATATTTCCATCATAACCCACTCACTCTAAACAAATATCTTCACCCAATCACCCACCTTTTCCCAAAACAAAAATCTTCACCCATCATGTTCTCCAAACAAATCCTCACCCAATCACCCACCCTTTCCTGAAAGGAAAGTCCTCCACATTCACCCACCCCAAACTTAAAATTTGAACAAAAAAAAAAAACCTTTGGACTCTTATTCAGATAAATGGGAAGTTAGTTCTCAAGCTATTATTCAATGAATCGAAAAATTCCTGAACATGGATATGAAACTTGCAGGTAATGTACTCACTCAAAGGTTCCAAAGTAAATGAACTGCTCATGCCAGAGTTTGGTTTAAATGATTTCTAAAGGCAAGCTACATAATCTTTTAGCATATTTTTCGACTGTGATGCTGACAAAGCTGTGATACTGGCGAATGCGACACTTCCTTGTGCAAAATCATGCCATCACCCTGTACTCACGAGTGCACCGAGTGCCTCCGTACCTCGACAAGTCGAACCTGAACGAACTCCCAAGAAACACCATGTGCAGATATGGAGATGAGATGTAATATTTCCAAAATGAGATGGCAAGCATCGTTTCCATCCAAATGCAATCTTGCACAAATGCAATCAACTGAGTGAAATAAACTTGGTCAACCAGGGAATCCAGGAGGAAAGAAAAACTCACTTCTATTCGGTCAAAAGTAATTGTGCTTTGAGTGGTGTGCGCTTACGTATAAAATATACACTAGTTCAGCCATCAAACCGAGAGCCACTACTGGAGGATTAAGGAAATTTTTTTCCAAATTTCCCATCAAATCCAACTTGAAGCTTGCAATGGAACAAGTTCAGATGGTCTAGCTGTCGTCCATGCATTACTCTCAAGCCTATCATCAATGTAAATAAATAGTGGCCTCTCCTTGTTGGAAGTAAATTAAACTGTGCAACACGTCATCTTGAGGAAAATGCTTCCTTTCTAACAGTGAGCTCAAAGTAAATGTGTAATTAATACCTGCATGGCATTCAAAGTGAAATTAAAGGAAAATGGATTTTTTTTCTTCTTTTCATTTTAAAGCTTCAAATTCCCTTTTGCCACCTCTCAAACAGCCTTGCACAGAACAAGTAATGCTGGGAACAATGGGATGAACAAATTTTGGATGAGCAATGTACACAACACAAACAACAACAAAAAAAACATCTAGTTTTAAAAATCGGATTACTTTGTAACAAACTCATTTCACTTTCTCTTTCAAGCAAGTATTAAATTAACTGTGACCTTTACACAAGCAAAAGTATTCTTATAGGCTTGCCTTATTACTAGATGGATCTATCATGGCGCCTTGCCCGTAACATTCTCAATGAGTGCTCGTACTGTCGAGCCAACATGAACCATTCCTTTCTCCTCTAGGATGTGATGAGGAAGGCACAGTTGCTCCTGAATGTCCAAGGAAAGGAGGGTAAAGGAGTCAGTGGGTGAGGTTGGGGCAATGTTTTATTAAAAATCGGACTTTTCCAGAATTCTAAAAGCAGCATTAGATTTGTTCAGAACGATAAATTGAGAAATGTGAATTTTTGTGTCTTCAATTTAAATTTGGACGCTTTATAGACATGTTTGTACAGCCGAACTGAGCCAAGTTCCACACACATTGGATCTCATTTCCACTGAAAAAAGATAAACAATTTTCAATGCTTGCTTTGTACAAAATTGTTTGGTTCTGCCATGAAATAGGAGGGAGGAAAAAAAAGCCAAAAAAAAGCAACCGCACACGCACTCGCACCCCAGACCATGCACCCATTGTGATTCACAGCAGTTTTATTTCCTGCACATGCAAATAGTAAGCAATGGAATGATCAGATGTTATTTCAAAAAAATTCCTTGCAAATAAATATTTTTCGATTTGCAAGTGCAGTGTAGATAATATTTCAGCACATGCAACCAACGCCCATCCCACATTCCCCAAAATGCAATTGACAAATCAATAAAATATGACAATTGCAGTGGTGTTAGGAGTCGCCCCTCCCCCACTATCCCCACAAGCCCCATCCCCCTCCCCCCCCACAAACAAAAAAAACATTTCCAGGTGGGGGGCATGGGAATGGGGGCTGCGTTTCCTCACCGATTGTAATCGTTTTCAACACTTTCATATTGAAAGTATAATTTCTGGGGCCATGTACATATTATTCATAGGGGACAGGGTAAATAGAGTACAATTGAAAAATGTATAATTAAAGGGAGAAAATTGAGGGTAAGAGAATCAGGAAAGTTTTGGAGAAGTAAGGAGCAGGAGTTGAAAAGATGGTGTATGGTTTATGTGGTGTGGAATGGGGTGGTGAGGGTGGTTGTCAGGAGGTAGACAGATATGCATATGGCCCTCAAGGAAAGAGTATTGGTAACAATAAGATTAACGACCAAAATGGTAATTAAACAATCGAGAAGAAACAGATTATGCTTTGCCAAAGAAAAGAAATGAGTGCCGGTTTAGTTTAGGATCCCAACATGGAAAAAAAGCAAATGATTGTTCATGCATTGATAGGATTGCAATAATAATGTGAGGTAGTGTTACAAAGCAAGCACAACAGCAGCAGTGTTAGGCCACAGTGGTTTAGAAAGGTGTAAGCAAAGTGTGGTGAGGGATTGTGACATGCTGAGATTGATTTAAATTTTTTTAAAGCCAGCTTAGTGATGAGATGAGATTTATCTGCAGGTGATAATCCAGCAATGCCATCATGGAAAAGTTTGCATGCACTTTAAAGTAATTTCACAAACACACCACACAATAGCAGAACTTGACACATCAAAATCAACATTGTCTGGCAAGCTTAGTTGCGATTATTTTTTTAAGGTACTTTTTTGACTGAAGGTTTTGTTTTTGTTTACAGGAATTTTAGGCTCATGGAAGTGCTAATTGACAGAAGGCAGGAAATTCACAGGCTGACAAAGGATCAGGGGAGAGCAGGGAAATGGATGTCTCATTTAATTGCAGAAAGGAAAGGGGATGGAGGGGAGAGATTGAGGAGGTGGCCAGCAAGAGTTGAGCATGTGTAGGTATGGGAGAAAGCACGAGGTTATAGAATGGCTCTTTTGAAAGATTTAGGGGAGAGGCATCAGTCCCACATACGAGGGAATGGAAGGCAACGTTCAGCTTCAAATTGGGGAAGATAACCAGGTGTGCAATTTCTGGAAGAATGTGTAGACCCATGCAGGCTGAGGGAGGAGAGGGCAGGAGAGGCCAGACGTGAGATTACAGAAAGCAGACCTTGGGACTTTCTCACCTGCTGAGATATGCCAGGAACACAGAGCCTTTGACTTGAGGGCCAAAGGGAATCACCATTAGGAAGCAGGTGCACCAACACAAAGTAGGGAGACACACTCCCTGATTTGTTGGATTAAGGCCTAATACATTGGAATGAGCTCTGAACATCTTGGAATGGTCTTGGCTCTGGAGAATACCAACGCAATGACCTGCCTAGCAACCCAGTTTGGCCATGTTGTCCATGCAAGAGAGAGGTCCATGCAAGAGAAAGTGCTCCAGAAACTACACCTTTTCCAGGGGTTGGCCAAAAAAGTAGCCTGGGGTGAGCAGAGGGGGTGGAAAGCTCGTCCTTTTAGAGAGACAGTGAGAGAATGGGATTTTCCTGCATTGAAAACCATGTGTTCCACCTGACCAATGACTTCTTTTTTTTTTAATTTTAATTATTCCCCAGATCTGCAAAGATGGATGCTGTCACTGCCAGCCTTTCAGAAGTATGCTGTCCTGTTCTGCACAGGGTGGAGTCATCCACATAATTGTATACAGGATTATCCATGGAAGTGGAGAGGTCAATGTCAACCAGTAATAATGTCGGTCCCAAAACACTGCCTGGTAGGACACCAGCCTAAAGAAGATCTCGATACAATGCTGTCAAGAGTGACCCATTATGTCTGCTCCCAGAGAAAATGTGATAACCTTTCAAGGATGACCTGGAACACTTGATTCAGAGGCGACAAGGAAGGGATAAGAAACCAAGACTGGGGAGACTGGAGCCTGAAGGAGGAAGGGTGAATATTATGGATGGTGGGGGATTGGGAGGGGTGTGAGTAAGGAAGGGGAGGATAGATAGACAGACAGATGGGTTGGAGAACTGAGGGGAAGGACTGGCGAGCAGAGATAAAATTTAAAAGGCGGTAGATTTATTTTTAAAACAAAAGTTCATCCTACAAGAGATATGCTGCTTCAGTGTTGCTCTTCTCAAACCTGAGATAGCATTGGCTTCACCTGGCAACCAGGTAAATGGCTTGCTAAGAGAGAGGCATCCATAGATAAAGATAAAGCTACTACTAGTGTCCAACAGCCAGTTAATGTTTTGTTTTTCTAACAATCTGCAAATCTCTGAAACCATGGCAAAAATGCTGAAACGTATGGCAATTATTCCCACATCAGCATGTTGAAACTTACAGGCACAAGTCGGTCAAAGAACGCGCAATGTCTCGTCCACAGCAGCATGGCGCAACAAAGGCATGCTGGGAATTTTAAGAATGATACCCTTATCTGTAATTCTGTAGAACAGGCAAGCAAACAGTAACACAAGGCTTCATGGACGAAAGCTCGAGTATTGGAAAAGAGGGCGACCCTACAACTGCACATATTACATCTAATACTCAATGTGACTTTTTATTTCTACATTTTCTCTTTCTGTACAAAGTCACTCATCGAATGACATTTCCATATGCAGGGATGGGCTGAGAGATTTGTTTCTGTAAAATTGACGGCGATCCTAATGCAAACGTGCGTGACGAGCCAGTCATAGCATAGTCTTGTTCAACTGTCAGAGCAGCATGCGTACTGTACCGAGAGAAAAGAAATACGAAAATAAAATTCAATAAATACTGTGACTACAGTATCTACAGCAACATGAAACGCATTTAGATGAAAACCACACTAGTGTTATTATTGGCTCAAAGCCAAGTCAACAACAAAAAAACGTGCAAACAAAATTGACCATAAAAGTCTTCTTAATTTCACAGTGGGTAAAATAAATGCTTTAACGACAATATAAATTGGTACCAAAAAAAAAAATCACAAATATGCGCATGTTTTCCAAAAGAACAATGATGGAAAGCAGACGCTTAACCTTCTGTAGCAGGGAGAGAACGATGACCATGGAGTCAGCATGCCATGTCTAAATGTGATAGATTTAACAACAGAAATTACATTTTACAGGCTGAAGGAAACAGACAAGCAGCGGACTCGTACCTGCCCAATGATCCATGGTTGACAGCTCAAAAAATAGCTACAAGCTGGTGAGCCCAAATGGATGAACAACATTTTGATCTAACATTAAGTTTGCAAAATGGCTTTTTTTTTTTTTACATTAAGTGCTCCACAAAAGGGGCAGCAGCTTCTCACCTGCAATGACACTTCAATACCTGCAATTTCATCTGCATAGCTAGATTTCTGCACCCGAGAAGACTATGAACCACAAACGTGTCGATGCTTCAAAGAAGCAGATTTAGGTTGCGAAAGCAAAGGTTTCATCTTCATTCCTACTGCTAAACTCCATCTCCACCTGTAACTAAAAGCTCAAGGAAGAACTCCCAACAAAATGGTCCAAGTGGCATTCTGATAAACATTTTCAGCAACTTATGCAGATAAAAAGCTCACGTGTTTTGTCTTAAAGCTTCCGTTCTTCCACCGCACCCTGCCAATGATTCCAAGAGGCGAGTGATGCCAAGTGTCTGGTTTGTCTTTGGTGCGTGACAGATTGGAGAAGCTAGCAGCACAGTCCACCAGATCTGTTAATAGCTTCCTTGTCATATTTGTTGAAACTTTCATATACCTCTCCAAACACATGTACATACTGTTATGAAGATGGATATACCTTCAGCAGGAATGATGAAATAGGAGCTGGGTAGAAATAAAAAAATTTTTTTTTCTTTTCCTTTACCAACTTTCTCCAAAAAGTGACGTCTTAGAGCTTTCCGACTAAAGAATAACTAATGACTATGCTGTGTCAATACAGTAGCATACACTAGTCTCAAAACGTGCAGAAGACAGGAAATAACATCAGGGTGCTTGGTCAAAGCAGCCTTAGCCAGGTGAGAACAAAGGCAAGCAGCAGCATTAGACAAAGGTAAAAGGCAACAAATCCCAGAAACTCTGGGGAGTGAAGGGGAAGGGCACAGCGAGCAATATATGTCGAGGGGGCGGTCGCTCCGAACACAAGCGCCAAGACGGTGGCGTGGATTGCAGGAAGGTTCGCTTGGAGCACCTCGTATGGCGAGCAAAGTGCAGACTGCATTGGGCCAGGGAAGAGACAGTTAGTGGTTAAACATTCGGTAATTAAGCAAAAAGACGACAGTTGGAAGAAGCAACATATATTTTGCATAAAAAGGAGGGTTAAGGTTTTAAAAAAACAAACAAAAAAAAACAACAACAACCTGTACCATACTCTGTTACAGAGTGTGGGTGCTGCCGAAGCAGTTTCTTGGCAAGGGTAATACTGGGTGGTTTGTCATTGCCTTCCCAGAATGGTTTGTCCATGCTCTCTCCTTTTAAATGCCGAGTTTCAAGCAAGGAAGCAGCATGTACCCTTTTTACAGTCTTTGGTATGACTCAGCCAGAGTTTGAACCACAAACCTCCCAGACTCTAACCATTATGCTACAGTTGTAAAAAACAAAAATAAAAATAAGAGTTTGGATGCAGGTTTATTAAGAAAGAAAAAAAAAAGAAAAAAAAAAACAAAACATTGAGGATACAGGCCCTCATAAATCACATTTTGATAACAAAGAAATAAACTTTTATTACAAGATGAAAAACAAGCAAGCAGAAAGATTGTGGTTATGTTTGAGCAGCACGTTGAGGAAATGGGATGAGGTATTAGGAAAGGGGGGGGGTGGCGTTGCCAAAGCAGAAATGATAGAATTATGAATTTAACGGCTGCAGTTGTTTGTGCAAGTCAATGGCTGGTGGAAATATTTTTTTAAGGTTGGGAACGGTGTGCTTGCTCATCCTAGCCACTCCTTGAGAAACTTGTTGAAAAGGCCAGAAACTTGTAGGCCAGATTTTAAAATGTCTTTAAAAAAAATCTCTGGAGCCGTGTACATATTACCTTTGTGAGAAAGGGGGTTAATGTCAGGGAAAATAAAATTTCCCCCAACAAAAGGATTAAAAATACACCCATCAGAGATGGGGAATCCCCCGCCATTGAAAAATAATTTAAATCAGATAAGCGTTTTTCCATTTATTACAAAAAACTTTTTTTCAAGATGGCCGCCCCAGTCAGCCATCTTGGATCCGGCCACACCCAAAATCAATAGGGTTCTTCCTTTTCAGGTGGGAAATGTGTGACCCAAATTTCAAATCAATATGGCGAACAGTTTATGAGTTATCGCACTCACAGCTATAAATGTTGACACCCAGCCAGCCGGACGACGGACGGACGACCCGGGTGACAACAATATCCCCCTTCCGCCACGCGGTGGGGGATAAAAAGTAAAAGGGAGGAGGTAATGAAAAGTCGGGATGGGAGCGATGGAATGGTGATTAAAATGTCCAAAGGAAGTTGGGGAAGTAGGTATACCTTTACAAACATAATATGTAGAAAGTCCCCAAGTTGAGGTTTAAGTGGATAGTAAAATGTGATGATCGTGAAACTTGTTTGTTTCCACCAAGGTCAATGTGCATTAGTGAGTACATTATTTTCCAACAAATTTACATAACAAGCGATTGATATTCAACATGAAGCATGTTTTATTTTATTTTTTTTTGAAAGCAGTATGAGGATAGTCGAGATTTAGTCCATGAGACATCGGTTTGAAAGCGTCAAGTTCGTGGCAACTATCATGGCCATACATTTCATCTACCATATAAAACAGCGTTTGTGTGATATCTGTCCCCCTTCAAAAGGACGATTTAAGAAGGGTTTTAAAGGCCAATCTTTTAATATAGACTTTTAAATCGTTTTAAAGGAAATATAGACGGTGACTTGCAATGGGGCCTCAATGGCGGCGTACAGAAGCGTTAGAAAAAAACAAACAAACAATAAATCAAGGTGCAGGGAGGTGAAATTTGGTGCATGTGATGTGTAACACGCACAGAGTAAAACAAGTGTACATTTACATATGTGCGATGTCGAATGAAAATATAAGCACCCCTGACGCTCGGCCGAGGCTTCAGGCTTTGGCACGCTCACGAGGCTGTACCCTCGAAATGAAAGGTCTCAAAAGATAAAGAAAATATGGTAACATTTGTACATGCACTGTTTTAAAATAACACTTTTCCTTGCGACAAAACATCATATCTTCCAGTCTCCAAATATTTTGAATAAAATAATTCCAACCTGTCATTTTTGACGGGCTTTTATATTAGTTATATATATCGATATATCTGTGCAGTGTCTGTGTTGTCACTGAACTACTCCCTCAAACTTTTGTGAAATCGTACAAAACTTCCAGGCTGCACCGACCTGTCCCGTGTGTGTCCAGGAGGTGTTTTTTTTTTTCAATTAAGAAAAAATAATAATAATAAAATAAAATAAAACCTTTAACTTCAATTGCTTATAAAAATGTAATATCACGAATATTACAAATAAATTTGTATAAAAGAAATGTTTCCATTGCGATTGGTGTAAATCGTGACAACATGGCAACTCACGGACTTATCCTCAGTTAAAACAATTGCCTGTCTATAGCGACATGTGAGGTGTTATTAACATCGTGGTTACGTGGCGGTGAGGTGTTTTGAATTACGTGGCAATGCTTGTCCCACTGCAGCGACGTGTGGTGAGGCAAGCGTGGCAAGCCAATCCATGCTGGTATTTCATATTTTGGAAGGAAGGTTGACCTTTTTCGCTCGAGCGCAGGTCGCGCCCAGGTTGTGATGAGGCCCAATAGCAGAACCAGTTTTAGCCATTGTGTGCCACTGACCAATCAGACCTTGACTTCAAATCACATGATTAAAACATGGCCGTTTCCATAGATGCACGATGATTGAAATTTTTCATCATTGGTGAATTACGTTTGAATATGCGTTGCATCATTCACGTAGTTGACACACAATAGGGAATGTTAAGGGTTTCACCGAGCGAAGCTGGGTCAGAGTGCGAGATTTTGCTGCCAAGTGAAAAAAGGTGTTGGAGAAATCGTTCGAGCTGAAGTTGTCGCCACCAAATCCATCCTGAAATTGGAAGGTACCTCTCTTTATCTCTCTCTGGTGTCAGTCGCTACTTAAAAGTGGAGGTGACATGACAAGTGTAAATCATGGAGCTAATAGTGATGTGTGGCATTCTGATAAACGTTCTCAGCAACTTATGCAGATAAAAAGTCTTGGCCCTGCAAGCCGTTGAATCCAGATGCTCTTTGCTGTGATACTTTCTGAGCATTTAAATCCAACCACCTCTGGCTCTGTCCAGTTTCTTTAAAATAATTTAAGTGATGAAAGGGTGCTTCACAGTGTTGAGTCCATAGATAAGCTTAGTAGGGGGCTCCTCCTCCTGATTCCCCATTTATCTTCCTTTCCCTCTTCCTCGTAATCTGTAGCCGTTCCCAACATGATAAATTTGTTTTGAGAAGTTGTCACGAGGATCCAGTAAAACTGAAAACCATGTTCTGGACAGCATTTGCTCGAGTACCATGATAGCATTGTTTCCATGGAAACCGCCATGTTGTTAAGCAGTGATGAACACTCCATTCCATTGGAGTGCTTGTATGAGTGCTTAAAATCAAGCAAGCCACTTTGCAAGCAATAGCAAGCTGCTTGCTAACGAACACACCCTTGGTGTTGGTATAGCACAGGCATGATGGGGCGAATTTCCTTGTTAAATCGATAAAAAATTTAATGCTTTATCCCCTCCTGCAATAAATAATCCTTTATCAATTTGGTCTAAATGGATAAACACCAGAGTCCTTTTCACAGGGGCTTCAGATTAGCTTGTGGTCCGGACTGATGATGCCTGCGGTCCAGATGTGGACCTGAATTTGGGCAGCTGGTCTGCTATTTGAGGACCTTTGGCACGTTAATTATACATTCTACTCCAATGCAACGACGAAATAAACTTTCTCACCTAAAATTCCACTACAGGGAAGCAAAGAGGCTCCTTTGGAAGATAACTTGAAGCAACACAGCAACTAATGAAATCCAGCAGGTGCACAAGCCGATACCAGTCTCTTTTATGAAGTCCTGCCCATCAGCACAATCTTGATTCGAAAGAACTTATTTGAGGAAAGTTAATATTGATTTATTCATGATTCAATGATGCATTTCTTTGCAGAAACAATTTCTCATGGTTATGGATTGACAAAATTTTGCTGCATTGACGAAATGATGAATCCATTCTCGCAAAATCAAAATAACCTTTATTGCATCAGCTCCGGTGTCGTGGCGACAGCAAAAGTAGCTAGCGGCCTCAATGCACATAATTACGGACAATCAGTTTTCTCTACTTTCATCCAAGACACATTCAATTCAGGAAGTGTTGGATTCCATCAGCCACCGCAGCAAATGAGGTGAAAGACTTTCACAAGTAAAGTCAAAGTAAAGGTGTCCCGCAAATCTGGTAAGACAGTCGTTGTCAGAGTGAATCGCCAAATATTCGCCACATTACTCGTACTGACTCAACAACGGAAAGCTGATTTGAGGATAGTCCTTGCTATTCTCTTGGACCGATTTCCGACCAAAGTCTTATTCTGACGGGACAATCGCAAAGACTGACAAAAGCAAGCTTCTGCATTATATCCAGTCAAAATGTCCTGAATCACTCGTCACAACTGTTCATGACTACGATGCTGTCATAGCCGATTCATAAAATGTTTGGCAACCTGTGTTACATTTGGGCAGCTGGCCCTTGGAATAATGTCGTAACTGCACAGGATTTCTGAACATCACTGTACACGGGTAGATGTTGTTTTTGACACATATCTGGTCATTCGCATCAAAGGTACGGAACAGGGAAGGTGAACCCAAGCTTCCCTACATCGCAGGATATTCTCACCAGTCCAGAAGATACCCCAGCAATGGAGTGAATCTCTCAGTGATGGTGCCAACAAGGAAGAACTCTGCAAGTTGTTCTCCTTGTGGAATGAACATTTGCACCACAGTGGCGAGATTCACATCTACTTGACCTGTGGACCACACTGTCACCTTGTGTCTCATTCAGGAGTGGCTACCATGGAGGAGTTGTCCCACTGTGGCCATGAGGAAGCTGATACTCAAGTTGCCTTGCATGGCCTACACTCAGTCCATCCTCGAGGATATTAATAATGAGTCCAGACATAGATGTTGCAGTTATCCTTCTCTCAAAAATACACCTGATGCCAACTGCTGTTGTGATGCATCTTCACATGGGCCACAAGAAGACTGTCAGAATAATCGACCTGAATGCAATTCGACGTTCACTTGGTGAATGCACAAGTTGCTTCCTCGTAGGAGTACACACTTTCACTGGGTGCGACTATCAGCTGCTTCCATGGAAAAGGAAAAGGAAAAGTTCAACCATGCCAGCTTGTGGCCGCCTTGCCAGAATATAAAGTCATTATTTCGTTTGGGTTAAGATTTCAACTTGTCGAACGAGTTATTCACCCAGCTGGAAAGATTCACATGCGAGTTGTATGGAAGAACAGTGACATACATCAATCCTGTTCGATATAGGACATTCTGTTTGAAGACTGCCGAGAACCACAGCTTGCCACCCACCAAGGGTGCTTTGCGACATCATTGTTTTTATGCAGGCATCCACAGGCGAGCCCTGAATCAGACGATGGATGCTCCTCCGAACGGTCATGGTTGGAGTTGAATCCACCTCCATTTCTGTTGTGGATGACTCAGGATCCGGCCCGATGGAAATTCTCAGCTTTGGACACTGTGTATGCAAACAGCGCAAGTGCGATACCAAGAGATGTTCTTGTCGTGAAAGCGACTTGTGCTCTGACCTGTGTGGATGCCTAGCCTGTGATAATTCTGCAATGATGACAGAACTGTCACCGAGTGAGTAACAGGCAACTTCGTACTCACCATCCATTTGATACAAAACTGAACATCATAGTTTGGATATGATATGCATCCACGCTTTTTGTCCCCGTCATGATTCGCCCAAATGAATTGACTCGATTTGGGGGTTGTTTCCAGCTCACTTTCATCAATGCACACCATCAGCAAGTATGCACCTTGTCGATTTTGGATTATATATTTACCTCAAATTAAGCTGGTTCTGTGTGTGCCTGTTTGCTGTGGATGATTAATGTTTTATTACTCATTATTTATGTTAATCAGAACATTTCATGGCATTATATATATATATATATATATATATATATATATATATATATATATATATATATATATATATATATATATATATATATATGTTATATATATACGAGGTGTGTTCAAAAAGTATCCGACCTTTGTTCATTAAAAATACTCGTATCCAGAAACAACAAACTTACACTAATCTCCTTCAAAGTAGTCCCCTTGGGCTGCCACACACGTCTCCCAACGGTTCTGCCACTGTCGGAAGCAGCGCTGGAACACCTCTTTTGGGATGGCGCACAGCTGGTCCGTTGCATTCTGCATGATGTCTTCTCTGGACTGAAATCTGGTCCCTTTCAGGGGCATTTTCAGCTTGGGGAAAAGCCAGAAGTCACACGGAGCCATGTCGAGAGAGTAGGGAGCCTGACGAAGCACAGGTGTGTTGTGTTTGGCCAGGAAACTATCAAATGTGAAGAATGGGCAGGTGCGTTATCGTGATGGAGCTGCCAATTGACCGCTGCCCACAGCTCCGGCCGTTTGTGTCGCACAGCATCACGAAGGCGACGCAGTACCTCTTGGAAGTACTCTTTGGTGATGGTTGTGCCGTGTGGTGCGTACTAGTGATGAACCACGCCACTGGAGTCAAAGAAGATGGTCAGCATTACTTGGACATTGCTACGGACCTTCCTTGCTTTTTTTGGCCTCGGGGATGTTGGATGCTTCCATTGTGATGACTGGAACTTGGTTTCTGGTTCGGACCCATAAACCCAGGTCTCATCGCCAGTGATCACTGTGTTGAAGAAGTTGGGATAGTTGTTCAGTCTCCAGCATGTCCTGTGCGATCTCCAAACGGAGTTGCTTCTGCTCGATCGTTAGCAGCTTTGGCACGAAGTTCGCCGAGATTCTCCTTAAGCCCAAATCCTCAGTCACAATGGAATGAACGGATCCAATGCTGACGCCCGCCTCGTCTGCAAGTTCTCTGATCGTGATTCGACGATCCTGCATCAGCAGGGTCCTCACTTGGTTAATGGCTATCTCATTTCAGGATGTTGAGGGCCTACCAGAACATGCTTCAATTTCCACTGATGTGCGACCGTCTTTGAAGCCGTTGTACCACTCTTTTATCTGTGTGGTGCCCATTGCTTCGTTCCTGAAGGCCTGTTGAATCTTGCGGATCGTTTCCACTTGGGAATCGCCAAGCTTTACACAAAATTTGATGCAGTAGCGTTGTTCAAGTTTTTCCGTCATTTTGTCAAAAACGAAAATCCGACGGCACTCACTTACACTTCCTCACTCATCGGAGGTCTGTCGGCGACTGACAGCTTCTGCAGGCAGGAAAATATTCATGCATACGAATTAGGATCGCCGACATACGTGCACCAAACCACGCCTCCCGAGCTTCATTTGTTCACACACGAAAAATTAAGGTTGGATACTTTTTGAACACACCTCGTGTACATATATGTACATATATATATATATATATATATATATATATATATATATATATATATATATATATATATATATATATATATATATATATATATATATGTACATATATATATATATATATATATATATATATATATATATATATATATATATATATATATAGATATATCTTCTTCTTCTTTCGGTTGCTCCCGTTAGGGGTCGCCACAGCGGATCATCCGTTATGATCCGCATAATGATTTGCACAGGTTTTACGCCGGATGCTCTTCCTGACAACCCTGGTCGCCTCTTGCGACACAGGGATATGGTACACCTATTCTAACCGGGGCATACACCGGGCCCAGTACACTGGTACTCACTTCGCCAACCTCGGAAGGATGACAGGCTGAGTCAACCTCCTGGTGTGTATTTATTCACGCGGCCAACGGGGCTTGAACTCAGGACCTTTTGGATCCCAAGCCGCTACCCTAACCACTACGCCAACACCAGGCTAATATATATATATATATATATATATATATATATATATATATATATATATATATATATATATATATATATATATATATATATATATATATATATATATATATAGTCACCATTTCGCTTGGTGACTTGTGGAGTGGTCGTCAACATGATTCTTATTTACAACAAAGATGGACTGCTACACCAACAAGGCGATGTGTTGGATGTTATGAAGATCTTGGATGTATGAACAGGTTACAACAATATTACCTAACACCATTGTCATCAGGATTGAAGGAGGTCTATGAAAGTTTGTCAGTGCTCAACACTTCTATGCTTGAGATACACAAAAACCAATATTTGTCGCCTTCCACCTTGGATCCAACCAAAACTCTAAAACAACTTCTCGATTGTAGTCACATTTCTTGATATTCATTCATAACCATATAACTGCTAATGATGTTATCAGCATCTTTTAAAACACTACACTGCAGTAAAAATACATATCGTAAGTTGCTCCAAAGGTACTTGAAATGCCCCCTAGTGTCGAATTGCCACATTAAATCAGTTGTGGAAGTTTGAATTTGGATTCCTCACCTCAAAATACCTCAAAACATCTACTTTTCATGGATGGCCACAATAGTTGCCATGAAAAACGATTTCTAAGCTCTTTTTGACCTGTCGTCTCATGGTCTAATTGAAGAGTATGGAGTGAGATGGTACTGCATTGTGTAGGTTGAGAGTGCAAATGATGGCAGATGTAAAGCTAAATGGTTAAAAAATAATAATAAAAATTACTACTGATTGGTAAAAGATGCAATTTGCGAGTGCTGCACATGCACCATGACACTCGTCATTTTTCCTTTTAGACCGTGTGAATATTTAACGAATCACCAGTAACATAGCATAAGAAATGTACATCGAGTTGGAGGCACAACAATGGCAGCTTTAAAGGACTTGTAAATCGAATTGTGCATTTTTACAGTCGAGTCATTCAAGAATATTTATCAGTAAGCTGGCCTATCTGAGGAAATATGGAGACATGTATTTGAGTTGGAAAAGTTGGGAGGCTTTAGAGAGGGTCGCATTCACCATGCCAGTAAGTAAAAGTACACTTGTGGCTTTGTCATGAGACAGTGGAGCAAAATATGAGGGAGAGGTTGTCCATGTGTGTCTCACCTTTGGAACCCCCAACTTGCAGCATGCCTCCAGGAAACAGTCGACGTTACGCCGACATTTTGCCATTGACAGCTGGGGCTGATTGTCACACAAGAAAGAAAGAAGTGAAGGCAAAAGCTCAAGAATGACCGTAACCTGGTATCCAGGGTACTCTGTTAAAGGTGTGTGGTATGATTAGAGAATGAAAACTGCTTTTTCGCTGAAAACAGACTTTTGCAGGACTTGGTTGGGAATATGTATACAGTAATATATAAACTTAGATTTTCATGACTAATCGATGACTTGAACTTACTTCACATAACTTGCATTATATGGTCACATTTACCTTGTATGCCACACCATGGGTGAAACTGCAGAACTTTTGAAAAAAAAAGGAAACAAGCAAAACTACTCCTCTCCTCACAAGGGAGAGGGGGGGTCTGGGGGCATTCTCCCCCCACCCATGAAATTTTGACAAATAGGACCACTGGACCTGCAGCTCATCCCACCCCTGACCTAATGCTGCAACCCAAATTTGGTAAAATTTTGACTGGTGGGTCTGGTGAGGAAGATTTTTGAAGGAATTTACACAATTTCCCAAATATTTTACCAAGTCCGCCATTTTGACACATTTCAGGTCATGTGATCGGCATAACCTCCATAATTTAACATCACGATCCTGTCCTAATGTTGTAACCCAAATTTGGTGGCATTCTGACAGGTGGATCTGGAGAAGACAATTTTTTAAGGAATTAATGCGATTTTCCCAAAAGTTTATCAAGTCAGCCATTTTGACACTTCTGGTCACTTGATCCACATGACTTCCACAATATAATTAACATCCCTACTGTTGTGGCCACCAGGTGTTCACCATCGCCCCTGACCATCAGCTGTGCACCCAGTGATCAGTACATCCGAGTCACGGCACCAAATTGTTGTGGAACTCTAGAAACTCAATTGTCCACGCGAGGCAAAGTACATCAAACAGAGAATCTTGAATACATAATTACGGAACGAAGACCATTGTATGTTTGGCCACATGCTGTTTGGCTTTCAGATACAGCTGACTGTCACTATTACGGTGGCACAACAGCATGTGGAAATCATTTCCAGCCAAGCAATTGAAAAGTGAAATTTTGCTCAGGTAGATACTCTCGTGTTTCAGAGTATTTTACTCAACAACATTTTTTAAAGACCAATTTTATAGTCTGCTCGGGTTGTGAGAAGTAAAAACGGACGGGTATCTGCAACTACAGGGTGTCCACAAATTACCATTCCAAATTCAAACTAAAAAAACCAAAAAGACAACAATTAAATGAGAAACAATGACTTGGTTTGCTGCAAGCAAAAGAATATTTATAGTTATAACTTTTTTTGCATTTCCAGGTAACTTGTTGACATCACTAATATAAAATAGAGTCCCATAAGAAAGAGGACAGTACGTTTCTTGGTTTATGAAAACCAAATCAGCTACAAAGGTTCAACAAAGCATCAGGCCAACCTATGGTAGGCAGACAACCACTATCAAGAAAAACGATTAGTGAATGCCACAAAAAGTTTATGGAGACTGGTAGCATCCTGCAGAGGAAGGGGGCAGGCCCACCAAGTACCAGTGGTAAGGATGTTAGACACGTTAAAGCACAGTCCCCTCAAATCCATTCAGATGCTGATGATTTTGACAATAAAACTGAGAAATGCTTTCACAAGCAGAAAACCACACTTCATTATTATTATTATTATTATTATTATTATTATTTTATTCAGATTAGAATTTGGAATGGTAATTTGTGGACACCCTGGATATATGTTGATAGGCGTTGTATTGGCTCAACAAGCTGGCAAATGGAATTTTATAAAATGTTCACATCAAGAAAAAATAAGGCAGATGGGTGATGGGCATTCAATGTAACATGTTGAAAATGTGACACATCTTCCCTGGACTGCGATCTTCTCTTTTGTAAACGTTGGGTCCACCAAGTGGTGACAGTACTGTGACATGCTTGCTCACCTCTACCTTAAGCAGTGCAAATGCAAGTGCACTATAAAGGTGTATTTAACCAGGAAGAAAACAAAGATGCAATAAAACAAGTTGGAATAATCCTGTGTAACATCAGTAGTCACTTCCAGTGAGTTTTGAAGAAATCGAGATAAGCCTGTATTCAGGCCTCATTGGCACCCTTCCGAGTTCTACAATAACTTTCCGATGCGGTTGTGTCCCTCCTCGGTCCATAGCCTTTTAAATGATATACTTGTCCCTCAATATGGTGTGGTCTAGATCTAACATGCTTGGGAACAAATGTGGGTAAATGCTAATTGCAAGAATGATAGAGTGAGCCTAGATCTTGCATTTCTAAAATATAAAAGAGTAAACTCACTACAGCAGGCGACGGCTCATGGATCACAGAGAGCGTCCGGGGGCGTAAGCGGTTCACAAGACGACAAAGGATTACTCCGTCCAGGAGTGCTGCCCCCAAGTCTTCTGGAATATCTTCACAAAGTTGCTCATATAGTATCTAAACATGTACACGGTGCAGTTTAATTGGTGCACACACCTCTCCACTCCCAAACTCATTTTATTCCTCCTTCACTTTTTCTCTCACCTCTGTTTACTCACATTTCTCTGTAAATTTACATCCCACCTGACCCCACCCCAACCTCCCCCCCCCCCAACCTCCCCCCCCACCACCCCACCCCACTTTGTGAAATGTAGACAGCCTCATTTTTCTTTGTAAATAGAGAGCATATGCTTCTGGAAGAGCTTAGGGTTAAAGACTGACATTTTAAAGTTTGAGTAAAGGTGTAAAAGTTGAACCAAAGCAACTGAGTGACAAGTGATAACAGAATAGGTAGAGGAGAATAGATAACAGAGGAGAGGGTGACAAGGGGCCCATCACGCAACACCATGGATATACGTTTCTATTCCAGTTGCATTGCGATAAAAAAAGAAGTTTCAAATAAGCCCGAGTTTATAATCACCAAAAGGGTACACCACTCAAACTCTCAACAATGCGATGCCGAACTTTGTTACCTGTCGTAATTGTTCGATTTGCTCCATCTCTTCACGCATTTGTTCCATTCGACGACGAACTGTAAAGTTCCCACTCTTCAAACTTTCCAGACCACGCTTGGATGCAAGGCTGAAGGCTGGATGGGACAGCATTGGGAGCTTACCGATTGGATACGAATGTGATAGCGGCATAATAATATTTTCCTTCTGCACAAATTATTATAGTTTCTGCATCTCCACATAATTCTTCCCTTTTTACACAATTCTGTCAAGACCCGATATCTCTATAGAAATCTGGAAAGGGCAAATGCTGCCCAATTTAATTGCAGCAATTGTCAAATTAATTGACAATCTAATTGCACATCAATTCATAAATTATTAATCTCCAGGCAATGGAATGTGAGAAGTAGAATGTGACATGAATGCGTCAATGGATACACCTCCACCCACGTTAGATGGCAACCCACTGTTACGTTTGATCTTAATTAAAGGTCACATGAGAGAGAGAAGACAATTAGAAGAGAGAACATCAGATGCTTCTCACTTGAGTTATGATGGTCTGCAGAAGTATTTTCAAAGGGCACATGGCCTTTGACCTGTTCAATCTAAAATTTAATCACTTCATCTTTGTATTACAGTTTGAGTGTATCAAGCATGGTTGAAGTCTCTTGAGTGGTTCACAAGTTGTTGCAGTAACAGATTTTCAATGAAAGGGCACTTGAGCTTTGGCTTTTGAACCCAAAATTGAATCTGTTCATTTGCACATTGCAATCCATAGGTATGCCGAGTTTGGTCCAAATCCCTTCAGTGGTTCACAAGTTATCACAGTAATGATAATGTGCTACTTTCATCTGAAGATCACATGACCTTTGATCCCAAAATCGAATCGGTTCATCTTTGCGTCATAATACACCTTTGTACCATGTTTGTCAAAAATCCCAAAAGCAGTTCACAAGTTATTGCAGTAACAAAATCATCATGGACGGACACACACACACACACACACACACACACACACACACACACACACACACACACACACACACACACACACACACACACACACACACACACACACACACACACACACACACACACACACACACACACACACACACACACACACACACACACACACACACACACACGAAAACATAATGCCTCCATCACGTTCGGCAGCGAAGGCATTAAAAAAAAAAAACACCCTAAAAATGTATTATAGACTATAGGTGTCTGAAAATGTCATTGTGTTTCAAATTTCCTTGCATGACAAATATTGCCAAACGTACCCTTATCAGCCATCTGGGAAGCAGCGGGGCATCTCTCCGACGGAAGGCGAGTAGTTAGTGGGTGGGTAGGCATTGAATCGAAGCGGGCATAGTTTCTCACTTGTTCCACTAGCGGTTTTGGGTTATAGACAAGACAGGCATAGCACAAGTTGCGAAGTAGAGGGGTTATGGATGTCAAGGAGAGAAGATGCAAGCAAGCATTGGGAGAAGTGACTGGAAAGAGCAGAAACAAAATCCCTTATACCACTCGTCCCCTCAATCCCCCCCTCAAATCCTCACCCCCCCCCCCCCCGCAAAAAATACAGTTTCAATGGAGATGAGGTATGCTTGTTAGAATCGTGATGACAAAGCACTTTTAGTTAGCTGGTTAGAATGATTCCATGAAGCAGACAATAAATGAGCAAAAACAAATAATGAAGTGATGCAAAACATGGCAAACAAGGGTGATCAAAAGCAGGAACCCCATAAAATAGCTCCAATGCGAGCCTCAACAATGTATACAAAAAATAACAATATAAAGCACAGTAAACTCCAAAAACAATTACAAAAAGTAGATCACCATCTTTCATTTTCAAAGCAGCCAACCTGGCTGTCCTGGAATTGTTGGGCTTGATGCCAGCTGTCCTGGCAAACATTCAGCTGATGAATGGAATGCTGGGTTTAAAGATGTCCAAATATGCGGACAAACCAAACCCCATACACAAACAGATATCCTTGCCAGCTCGCAGTAAACTCAATGTTCATCTACCTCCTCAGCTTACCTGATCTTGGCTTCAGACCAAATGCTGGCAGGTGCAAATCTTCAGCAGAGGCATCAGGTTGCTGGAAAAAGAAAAGACACTAAAAGTTGTATTGAAAAAACAAAACAAAACAATGAAACATGCAAGGATTGAACACATCAGAATGAAGATTGCTGTACAGCACTGCTGCTGGTGTCATCTTGTTTTGGTAGTTTTACTTCATCCAAGTGTACTTTATTCTCTTTCTCACTTCTAACCTAAATAGACACGCAGAGGAGGAGATGGAAATGGAGATGGAAGAGACGGAGACAGCAGAGGAGGAGGAGGAGGAGGAGGAGGAGGAGGAGGAGGAGGAGGAGGAGAAAGAGGAGCAGAGAAAGACAGACAGAGAGAAACACAGACAGCATTGGATGTGCATGAAGCATAATCCGAATCAATGTCATGAACAGAGAAGTACTGGACTTGTGACATTTCCGTGATGGGATTGTGACCTGGCCAGGAGTAAATAAATTCCCAGCTAAGGAAATGTTTACAACTGGTAAAGGGCACCCTGTTCCTCCCAGAGAGGAATACGGTAAAAACAATGGTACATTTGATGCATTTTTCAATATGTCTGCCAATGAGAGACCAGTGGTGGAAGTTGTAGCAGAATGCTCAGGTAAAAAAAAAAAAAACCTTTTTGACTTTTGCTAAACTGCAGTTTAACTTGCAAATAAAATTAGCCCTTATTACAGGAGAAACCATAGATTTGTTCAGAAAGGTGAAGAGTAATTTTATTTATTTATTTTTCAATTGTACCTTTCCCCCCCCCCCCTTTTACACTTTCTATAAAATGTCCACATTGGGATTGCATTCAATTGTTGTTTATCAGTGCTACTCCAGCAGTGACAGTGTGTGCTGATTGTATCAAAAAATTATAAACGTGTCAAGTTCACTTGGATCCATCCAATTGGTACAACTTGCCGAAACCCATTTACAATGGCAGTGGATCATTTCCACAAATCACGTGGTGAGGAGCAGCGGTGCCCTTTACCCCATGGTGTGTCAGGCTCAGCGAGCAGCTTTGACAGGAATGATGAGCACAGCAAGAGACGCTAGACAAGTTAACATCCGCCATGGGATTTGATTTCTAATCACCTGTTTGCTCGATCGAGACATCTGGATCTCTTCTTTGGAGATACCACTGGTGTGAGGGGGGGGGGGGGGAAACAGAGTCATGGTATGAGGTCGCTGGAGCGCAAACTATTGCATCACAATGTCACTGAATCTGAATTTTTATGCATCACTAAAAAGAGAGGAATTTGATGGCATCTTTGGAAAAAAAAAGTTTTTAAGGATTAAAAACAAGCAAACATGATCAACCAAATCCCTGATACTAACCTATTGTATCTTTCGGTTACAATTCCCAATTTGCTGCCATTATGAAACTCCAGGAGTTATGAAAGAAGTGAAACTCCAATAGCCGGGCTCACGTTACAGTCTATACAACTCATTCCACATTAAAATAACACAGCAATAATACCCCAGCATTGATGACCTTCATTTCAATTTTTATTGCAATTGAAGGGTCCCATTGGAAAATTCAATACATCGAGCACACAAATTGCTGGGGGACAAAGAAATGCTTTCCTGGTGCAATAGCGATTATTCATGTTTGTCCAAATCAACCTCTGGAGCAAAGATTGAAGGTAATAGTCAAACTTGAAATTAAAAAAAATCATCCGTTCATGCTGCACAATGTGGAAATCCCAAAAGGATTAGTTTGGCAGAAGAGAAAGGTTCCCAGGCACCCCCTCTGGGATTTAATGGCATTAGGTTCTTCCTTTTTTTAAAAAAAGGGTGTCAATTAACAGATTTGACATGTTCCCAAGAAGAAAAAAAAATTGCCTTAAAAAGGCCCATTCGGCAGCCAACTTGGATTTTGGCTTGAGCAACAGCTAATATTTCAAGAATCATAACTTGATAACCAGATGTCATAGAAACATAAATGATAGCACTTTTTTCAGGTAGTTCTGGAATGGTAAATCGTTTAGAAACATTATTTTAGCATCGAGGCCATTTTCAAAATCAAAATCAAGAAAAACCTTCAAAATTTGACAAATTTATGATTTTTCAAGTACTGTATTGTCTTGCATCACTTTATGTCACCGATGTCAAAACAATATCAATATTGCTGATCATGATTAATTATAAATTTTTTTGCAAGGTCAAAATAAATAATAATGAAAATAAATAAATGCTCTGAAATAGCAAATTATCAAGATATTTCAAACAACTCGTTTCACTGATATAAACTAGAACTTTAGTAGTTATAATCATCATCATCACCACCACCACCACCACCACCACCACCACCACCACCACAGTCCTTTTTAGTCAAGAAAGGTTAACAATTCCTCAATGATTCACTCCATCCTCTTAGTCTTCCTCCTCATCCTCTTCTTCTCAATCACCTCTGGACAGAATGTCACGAGACTTGGAGGAAAAACAGGCCCATCCGTCTTGAGAAGCTTGTGATGACCATCATCTCCTTCGACTCATCCATGACTGGTGGCTGGTGGAGCATCAAAGATTGGGATAAGGGACCACTTCCATTGGGCCACACGACAGTTCACTCTATGGATATGGGGATATGGAGACTTTTTGCCAGGTCTACCTTTGACTTGGCATTCAAGATATCCCATCTGACAATCTTCTTAAACATCAAAGCCCCGACCTCATCAATATCAGTGACTCGAGCATGTCCATAGATAATACAGGTAAAGGCCTCCAGATCAATGAGGAAGCTTGTCTCTGCATCTTAACTTGATCCTAGTCCTGCAAAGACCTTCTGGAATGTGGGGTTCATTTCAAACTTCTTTAGAGGCCCAACTTTACCCTTGCCCTTGCCCTTGAAGGCGCTGTTGCAGTCTTCTCCTGTGAAGCAATACAGACCCATGAGTGAGCTCGTGTACTGCAGGCCAAGTGATCTCGCTGTTTCTGTGATGGTGATTATTCACCACTGCTTCGCAGTTCCGATGTCAAAGTAGACAGTCACGTCGATTTGATGAGCGTGGTGGAGCAGAATTTTTTTTTTAAAGAAAGAAAAAGAAGACATCACTGTCCAAGCTTCTGATGATTTGACTGATATGCTTCCTTCATTGCATGCTGGAGGTAGAGAACTATCCGCTACTCCTGATTGGAGCGAAAAGAGTGGATTTCAGCCACCTGAGATTGACCGGCATCAGATGTGAGGAGATGAGCCATAAGTTCAACGATGAGCATAATGGAGCACCCCTCCAGTTTCTTAACTGCTTCCTCACTGCTCCAGACCTACAGCATCATCTCAAACATCTGTGCCTCAGTCTCGCTGTTATGCAGGAAGGTCCGGTGGTTTTCTTGTTCTGGTGCCAACCAAGAGCAGCTTGTCACCGATACTGAACCTCAACCTCTCCAGAGCCTTGATTGGGCAGGGATGACAGGAATCTGCTGAAAAAAACAACTGACATTGTGACAGATTATATCCAGAAACTTCAAACAGATGTGACCAAATGTAAGGATGGGTGGAGATCTTTAATCATATGAATGAGAGCATTGCCATCCTCGATATACACTTGGTCAACAGGGAGAGCGACATTCTCAAGGGCATCGTTCATGAGGTAGACAGCCATCTTTGCCTTGTCAGTCTTTGTGAGGAATCCGTCTGGAGTATCAAGGCTGTGTGAGATGGCAGTGAGGTCGAACTTCATCAGCTCAAACAAACTGATGGGTTGCTCCATGCACTAGAACTTGATCAGCAAGTGGAAGGCGAGGTCCCCCTACTCCTGGTGTTGGATCCGAGATCCACTCTATTCGCTCCAATCAGGAGGAAATGGACATGTGGATAGTCCTCTACCTCCAGTATGCAGTGAAGATCAGCAAGGATATCAATCAGCAATCATCATAGGCCCAGACAGTGATGTCTTTTTCATTCTGCTGTACTATGCTCATGGAAGTGAACATCACTGTACTTTGACACTAGAACCAGTAAGTTCTGGTGTCAAAGTGATCAACAAGTGAGCAAGTGATCAACATCACAGAATCAGCATGATTGCTTGGCCTGCAGTCGACCAGCTCACTCATTGGTCTGAATTGCTTCACAGGAGAAGACTGCAACAGTGCTGTCAAGGGCAAGGGTAGGGTTGGGCCTCCAAAGAAGTTTGAAAAGAACCCCAGATTCCAGAAAGTCTTTGCAGAACTGGGATCAAGTTTGGATGCAGAGACAAGCTTACTCATTGATCTGGAGGCCTTTACCTGCATGATGCATGGACATGCTCGAATCACTGATATTGAGATCAGTTGCTTTGATGCTGAAAAAGATGTTGGGAGAGGATGAGACCTTGAATGCAAAGTCAAAGGTAGACCTGGCATGCCTCCGACTATGCAAAAAGTCTCCATATCCCCATATCTGAAGAGTGAACGATTGTATGGCCCAATGGAAGTGGACCCATATCCAAATCTTTGATGTTCCACCTGGCACCAGTCATAGATGAGTCGAAGGAGACGATAGTAATCATGAGCTTCTCTGGTCAGATGGGCTGGTCTTGCATCCAAGTCTTGTGACATTCTATCCAGAGGTGATGAGGAAGAAGAGGATGTAGTGAATGACTGAGGAATTGGTCACCTATCTTTGCTGTGAAAATGACAGTGATGATTATGATGATGACTAAAGTTCTCATTGATAATTAATCAGTGAAACAAACAGTTTGAAACAGCTTGATCATTTGATATATCAGAGCGTTTATTCATTTTCATTTTTCTCTTGACCTTGCAAAAATTTAGGATAAGTAATTATCAGCAATGTTGGTATTATTTTGACAGAGGTTATGTAAAGTGATGTAAGATGATACTGCACTTTAAAAATAATAAAATTGTCAAATATATTGAAAGTTTTTCTCAATTTTGAAAATGCCCTCAGAATGCTAAAATAAAATACAATGATGGATTTATGGAATCCATCATTGCTTCAGACATGAAATCCTTCCTCTTCTCCAATGGCTTGATTTCCAATCATCAATTTGGTTTCAGACCAGGTCACTCTACCCTGGATATGCTGCTACTGCTCTCCCATCAATGGATGGAGGTCCTCAATGCCAGACAGGAAATCCGAGCCGTATCCCTGGACATATCACGTGCTTTTGACAGTCTGGCACCCTGCCCTACTCACCAAACTCTCTTCCCATGGTATTCAAGGCCATCTCCACTCATGGCTCGCAGACTTCCTCTCCTGTCGCAGTCAACGTGTGGCCCTAAATGGAGTTCTTTCATCCCCTCTTCCTGTGCAGGCTGGAGTTCCTCAAGGTAGCGTTCTGGGCCCTGTTCTTTTTCTGGTTTTCATCAATGATCTCTCGGACTCTCTGGAAAATCCTCTATTTCTCTTTGCCGACGACTCCACCCTCTGCCGTACCATCTGTCATCCCTCAGACCGGCAAGCAGCAGCTTCTTCGCTCACTGCAGATCTGGATAAAATCACAAACTGGTCCAACACGTGGAACATGTCTTTCAATCCACACAAATCTCACACTCTCACTATGTCTCTTCGAAAGGACCGTTTACAAAACCCCCCATCCACTTTCTCAACAATCCTCTGGAAGAAGTCTTTTCTTTCAAGCTTCTGGGTCTCACTATCTGCCATGACCTTTCCTGGGAAAGTCACATTTCCAACCTTGCCTCAAAAGCCAGTCGCCGACTGGGAATCCTCCGTCGTGCAAAGTCCTTCCTCGGCCCTCTTGAGCTCCTGACTACTTACAAAGCTTTTGTCCGTAGCCTGATGGAGTACTGCTCTCCCCTCTGGGCTGGTGCTCCTGCCTCCCACCTTTCTCGACTTCACGCTGTCGAAACCAGGGCTTTTAAGATCATTGGCATCTCCCGCAATGAAGCTGAGTCTTTGGGCCTCTCACTCAATCACCGCAGGTTGGTCGGTGGTCTTTCTGTCTTCTACCGACTCCTCTCCAGCCTTGCCCCCCTGCTCTCTCTGCGATTTGTCCCAACCACATTTCCACAGGGCGCTCAAGGTCCGCCAACAACCCCATTCTGGTAAAACTACCAAAATCACGAATCACTGCTCATCTTCACTCTTTCATTCCTCTTTTTTCCCGCCTTTGGAATAAACTTCCTCACTCTATTCTTTCCCATTCTTCCCTCCAGGCTTTCAAAACAGCTGTTCACCACCACCTCTTATCTTCCCCCATCCAAATCCTCGATCTTTTCTACCCCCGATAATCCACCCAAGCCCACTTCCTTCAATTCTCCTGCTTTCCTTCCTGAAAGTCCCTGTAATGTCCATCTTCTCCTCGCCATGTTCCCCGTCCCATCCCCATCCCTCTCCCTTCCACAGTTCACCTGTGTCTGTTCCTCAATGTTTTGTCCCTTCCACTCCCACCCCTCTTGTCTCATGCCTCCTTGCTGTGAGTTGTGTGTTAGCTCTCATACGAGCCTCGACCAAGGTATACAAAAAAAAAAAAAAAAAACAGTATATACAAATATATATATATATATATATATATTTTTTTTTACAAACAACTTAACATACCATAATTAACTGGAAAAGTGGTATCGTTTATGTTAATTCGACATCAGGTTAAAAAGTTATGATTTTTGAAATATTAAGTGTCACTCGTGCCAAAATCCAAGATGGCCACTGAATGGGCTTTTTGAGCCACTTTATTTTATTACCTTATCTGAAATTTACATTCCAGATAAGCTATTGTCATTGCGCACCGTCCGTCCGTCTCCTTTTTCGACTTCTCTGGCCAAACCGCTGGGCTGATCCGACTGAAATTTGGCAGCAATGTTCCTCTCGTGACGGGGAACAGGAATTGCAAAGCTCATTCCGGTCACATGACCAAGGTCAAAATGGCTGACTTGGTCGATTTTTTTGTGAAAAATCACATCAATTCCTTCAAAAATCTTCTCCAGACCCACCAGGCAGAATGCTACCAAATTTACAACATTAGGAGAGGGTCCTGATGTTAAATTGCAGAGGCCATGCTGATCACCTGACTGGAAGTGTGTCAAAATGGCCGACTTGGTCAACTTTTGGGAAAAATCGCATTAACTCCTTCAAAATCTTATTCTCCAGACCCACCAGTCAGATTGCTATCAAATGTGGGTTACAATATTTGGCCAGGCCCCAGATAAGCTCCAGGTCCAGTGGTCCAATTTTTTTTTTATTGGGAACACGTCAAATCTGTTAATGGACACGCTTAGCAGTTTTCAAAACAAAGTTCCATTAAATCCCAGAGGGGGTGCGTTGGAACCTCTCTTCTGCCCGACTGGATGCAAAAATCATAATCTGAGGATCCCAGAGTACCCATGGGAAGTGACGGCAGTCTTCCCAATCTAAGTGGCTGTATTCGTCTCATCTATCAGTCTTGTGTTGTGTCACATATGTTCGGCTGTTTGTCCATGTTTGTGTGTGACAGCTCCACTACGAGCCTTAGATCTTGTATAAAAAATAAATAAGTCCATTCATTTTTACTCCCGTCCTGATAAGCTGCTTCCAAATCATCCTGGGATGTACTCCATTAATCTCAAACAAGAAGTAAAGGCCACCTTATTCGATGTCACCTGTGCATTTGATTCTGTACAGCACCTCAATCTGATTTCTAAATTCTCCACTAATGCTCTCCAGAGTTCACTCCTGAACAGGCCATCAGATTTCCTCTGCAGAAACAGCCAGTTGCTTTGGATGGCATTCTCTTACATGTACTACCTATAAAGGAAAGTGTCCCTCAAGGAAGCATTCTGTAACCAATCTTGTTTTTGGTGTACATCAATGACACATCTTCATCACTAGAAAATCAATTGCCACTTTGCAGAGGACTACCCTATGTGCAGAATAGTTCCTCATCCCTGCACCAGGAAGGCCGTGGCAGCATCCCTCCCTCTGTTGATGGAGAGAAAATTAGAAACTGGTCCTCTACAGTCTACTTAAAACATGCCTTTTCATGAAGGAAAGACCCATATTGTTACTTTGTTGCTCCATAAGAACCAGCTGGGAAATTTCGCAATTTATTATCCCAACACTTTTTTGAAAAAAAATATGGGGATATTGTAATTAGCTGTCTGTCACTATTTCCTCCTAAACGGCTGGGCAGAAATTCACCAAACTTGGTACAGTAGTTATGATCGCCACATGGCACAAAGGTGCAAAGCAGTATCATTTTTAGCCCCACTCCATAGGGTGGGGTCAACAGGTCAAATCCTCAAAAATTCAGTGATGGGCACATTTTAAATGAAACTTTAAAAATGCAAACACTGGGGGGTTTTCTTATCACATTCAACTCGACAATATCTAGCAATTACATTTATTTATTTCTTCTTTTTTTTTTGGGAGGTGGGGGGGGAGATTTGACCACCACCTGGTTCATGGCCTTGGGGGTTGGGACTTGGGGTCATGGGTCAAAATGGGAAAATAACTTTTAACTCTTTATTGGGTCATTCCCAGTGGAACATTTTGCGATCTTTCAACTTTGCTTTTGGTAGGAAGCGTGGGGATTTGCGATAGCATGCCATAGACTTCGCTATAATTTGTTCTCTCAGCTCCTTAGCCTCAATGTCAGTTAAAACCTGTCCTGGGCACACTTGGCTACAACTTATAACCCGTCAGCTCCAAGCTTACCTCCAACCTCGGAACTCTCCACAGGAAAAAAAGAAAGAAAAAAGAAGAAGTCTTTCCTCTGCCATCTTCAGTTTATAATGGTGTACAAGGTCTTAATCCTATTGATCTCATTTTTCCCTCCAAAGCTTCAAGATGACCATTCACCACTATCTCAGGTCATCTCCCATCCACAACCATACCAACATTCTCCAAGCCGACACTTTTCTGGGCTTCCAGTATTTTCCTTCTACTTCTGTGATTAGGAGCTTGCAGACGTATCTTTATGCACCCACTGTGTCTTCCCCTTGTCCTCACAATCCCTTATTTGTCCAACTCTCCCTCTATTTTGTCCCTCAACCCTGTTGGTTGTGTGTTCCCTCCTCCCTCCTGATCTGTTCCGTTTTCTCGTTCCTCCAAGAGCCTCAGCACTGTATACTATACGAGATATATATATATATATATATATATATATATATATATATATATATATATATATATATATATATATATATATATATATATATATATCCTGTGTCATAGAATGTCTCTCTCCTGTGGACTTGGTGCTCATGCAGGCAGGTTGGTTGCTTTGCATTCTTTTTTTTTTTTTACCAGCTCTTTTGTTATTGCAGCTCCTGCTCTCACCTCTCTTAGCCATCCCCAGATACATATCCTTGTTACCCTGAAGTCCAAACGTAATGCTCACCTCCATTCACTGCCTTCCCGAGCCTGTCATCTCGAGCTCTTACCTCAAGGATATGAAACCTGTTACCCACGGCTACTTCGAGGTCTTTGCATCTCAACACCTACCGAGACCCCATTTGCACCCTTCACCCGCAATTCCTCCTCTTGTGCTGTGACGCTTTCCTGTGTTGTCATCCTACTGTTTTCCCTTTTCCCCTCCTGTTATTCTACTCATCCATGAACCTCAACGGCTGTATTAAAGAAGTTAAAACAAGCGTAAACACCCCCAGAGCCTTCAAAATCGATGCTGTTGTTCTGAGCATGGCATGGTAATTATCGGGAATTATAATTGGCGAGGTTTTCTGCAAGGGTCTTGGTTTGGCACCAGCCCTGATGTCATCATGGGTGGCTGTCATGATTATACCTTGAATAATTGTTTTACCCTTTTCTCAAATGAAAACAGATTCTTCATGTACTTGGAGGATATGACATTAACATACGTGACGTGTAAACAAGTGATGCCTTACTTTAATTTTCCATCATGGAGTTCCTTGTGAGCTTCGTGCTGATTAGAAATGCTGAAGTATAAAAAGAAAATGAAAAAAAAAATGTGGGAAAAGGGTGGGGGTGAAGTGAAATCAAATACAAGAAGTAATTGAAGAAGTAAAAATGTTATCATTAGGAATTACAATATCTGATCAATGATTTTAAAGGTTTTTTTTTTGCATCACATCCTTTTTTGGCTGTGAAGCACAAGTGACATCATGCGCTTTGGGCAATAATGGCTATCCACTACTGAATGGTGCCTTTCTATTTTCATACATGGTGGCAAAATGAAAATTTTGACAACGATCACATCAAATAATTCTTCGTATTTGAAAACTTGCCACACATTTCATTTTCAAGTGCCTTAAAGATGATGAAAGTGTAGGTAATGAATGGAAAATGAACTCACCCGCTGTCCTTTTTGAAAGGCAGCTTCTCCGTGGACACCTCAACCAGAGTGACAGACAAATTGAGAGATAATGTGTAAGGCAATGTGCACAAAATACTCAGTCTGCCAATATACAAACATCAAACCCCACTTACGGTTTCTTTAAAGCAGAACAAATAGATCCCAGCATCTCTTTTAAAATTTGCTCAACATATAGTCTTCCATACGTTGCAATAAACAAGCAGTTAGAGGAAAAACAAATGAAATAAAATTAACTTCCCTTTTGCAGATCACACAATCAGTAAAGTTGATGAATTATATCAATTAGAAAGCACCACCACCACCACCACCACCACCACCTCCTCTCCCCAGACTTTTATTTTCCTTGAAGTCAATTTATACCTACAAATAGTAACCTTTTGCACTTCATGTCACATGATTTGCTTTTAACAATTCTCTTTTTAATACACAAGGTATGACCAGGTAAATTATCTCCACTCCACATTCGACAAGACGTTGCAAGCTATGCAACAATATATGCAAAATTACAGAATCCAGCCTCACGACAACACAATATTTTCCAAACAGCATTGTATCCACGTCTGGCTATGGCTTGCTTTGTCCAATAACTTTCTGCAATAAGCTGGATCTGCCTTTGATTTCTCATCTGCACATTTTGGTGTAATCCTCTCTGGCAGCGTGTGCTCTTGAAATTGCGCAAGCAGATTCACATTACCATAGAGGCACAAAACGACAGCTGTGCTGCAAAGCAAACTGTAAACTCACCTGTACATAACTTAAGGCATTGTTTGACATGTTATCATCAAACTCCTCATCAAAGCACAGGCTGTCAAACAACTCCAAGGCTGCATGTGGGATGGCATCTGGAGTGAACGAAAACACGCACACAATGTGACAAAAGCAAACCAAGTATTCTTGGCCTAAGCAGGCAAGCCACACACTCTGAGGATGATGGCAGACCGACTGAAAGTGGGTGTGAGCAAGTGATCCTGCTTAAGAAAGTCTATTTCACTTCAAAAAAAAAAAAAATATATATATATATATATATATATATATATATATATATATATATATATATATATATATATATATATATATATATTGTTACGGATCTGGAAACCATTTGCATTCAACATACAGATCTCCCAAAAGTCAGTTATGTCGTTAAATATGTGTGTCGTCAGATCCCCTTCCTTTTGTCGAGTGGGAGAATCAAAGGCGTGCGTTGTGATTTCTTTTTAGTTAGGTTATTAAATCTTTACATCCAACGAACAACCAACAACCATTCCATTCCCAATCACGATCCACTACCCACCCGCTGTCTACAAGCACTCTGACTTGCCAAGGAAAGGTCTTGTAGCCGATTTTGTTGGCTACAACAAAATCACCCGGAGAGGTGAGCCGTGGGACCTGTCCAATCAGAGGCGGACAGCGAGGTGTGTTCACCAAGGCCCCTCCCCGCTGAGGAGGTCCAGAAATTCCCGAGCACTCTGAGGCAGGTGGTCCTTTTGAGGTCTTGGAGAGTCTTTTAAAAGTTCTTCTGAAGAGTTTTTGGTGGGCGTCGAGGCGGCGAACGTGTCTATCCTGGCCCTCTACAAGGAAGGGAAGAGCGACCCCGACCCCCATCCGTGGACCCCGGTCATTCACCACCCGAGCTCCACCACGAACCTCGAGTCCCACACATGCGACTGGGGACCAAACCAGCGGCCATTCTCAGGTGCCACATCGCAGAGCACGCTCTTCCTCCGACGGTCAGGTACACCACCGAACTCTGCCCCCCCCCCCCCAGCTTGTCTCTCTCCATGGCTGTGAGGGTCCAATAAAGACTCTGGGTTTATTTTCATTTGTGTGTGTGTCTGCGTGTGGGCCCGTCTTTAAGTAGAACTGAATAAGTGTTTTTGGATCATTGTAAATACTTCTTGCATATTCGCATTAAGTCTTGCTTTGTGTCTTCATTTACTGAAAATAAAACTTGTTAGAAATGTCCCCAGTTCGTTTCGGTCCCTTCTTGAATTGGTCCAGCATGGTTCGGATCTGAGTTTTGGCGGGGTTTTATCCCCGATAATCCATTCATTCCAGACGGCACAGCTTTGGCAGTTTCTGCTCGGCTGCACCCGAACCTGAGTTGGTAGTCAGTTGTTGGAACTCTACCGCCGTCGGTAGAGTGACCCGGTTCGAGCAAGACGTGCTGAGGGTGTGGTTTCCCTGGTAGTCGAAATTGCATAGTTAATTAGGTAAATTGGTAATGGGCAAATAGGCCCTACGCTACGCGGTTGAAATATTGGCGACCATGGTCGGTTTAACGACCCGCCGGCTCGCGGAGTTATCCAAGCGACGGCCTACAATTCCGGCGTTTGGTGGGAGACGACGCAAACCTCCCCCACCCAATGGTCGTTCTCGCCACCGACCCCCAACAATATTATATATATATATATATATATATATATATATATATATATATATATATATATATATATATATATATACATATACATATATATATATACATACATACATATGGGGCAGTAAATAAGTAACCTAAAAATGGTGATATAAATTCGAACATGTAATGTGTGTAGCTTAAGACGACCGTCCCTCCATCGGGACCATACCCTGTGCAGAGTGTTGGTGCTGCCGAAGCAGTCTCCTTGGCTATTGGTACAATCCTGGACAGGTCACCACTTCAACACAGGATACCAGCAAGCTGGCACTCATTTTGCAGACCTTACAAGAATGACAGGCAGAGTCAACCCCACCTGGTATTAATTCAACAGCTGCGTGGGATTTGAACTCAGGATCCGAGGATCCCAAGCCCACCACCCTAACCATTAAGCCAACACCAGGCATGTAGACGACATACGTTACATATATGGGTAAGTCATGTTTTGCCCATTTTAGATCTGCTTACATTGAGCATATGTCAGAAGAGTAGTTCCAAGATGGTGACCCCCTTAGAAGCATGCACCATGTAGGAGCAATGTTCTGTCATCAGTTTCTTGGGAAGTGAGGGTGTGAATCCCAATGAAATCCATTGCAGAATGAAAATGCAATAGGGTGACATGTTTATCGCTGCAGCAGGTCTACGACTGGGACAGGAAGTTTAAAAGTGGAGTGTCCAGTGTGGTAGACGCTGCTCGCTCGGGCCGGCCTCAAACAGTCGACACGCCACATATGATTGCAGGATTTGAGCACGTGCTAAGGGAAAACCGTCGCATAATGCTGGATGAAGTTGTCTCCGAATTGAACATTAATCATGGTGGAGCACACCACATCATTCACAACGTGCTGGGGTTCTGCAACGTGTCTGCAAGGTGGGTGCCGAGACAACTCACACCCGAACTGAAAGAACTCCATTTTTAAACTTCCTGTCATATACAACATGCTATATCAAAAAAAAATTACATAAATATATATATATATATATATATATATATATATATATATATATATATATATATATATATATATATATATATATATATATGTAATTTATTTGAGAACCATTGTTTTGATGCAGAACTTAATATATCCTTTTAAATCAAAAAGTAAAAAGAAATGGCATTGACAAAATTGACACCCTCAACTTAATATTTGCTAATATAGTCTTTGGGCAAAATAACTGCAGTCAAGCACTTCCGAGAGCCATGAATGAGTTTCCTACACCTCTCCACAAAGGGCGGAGGAGCACCTTATGAGCCAACGGCCATCCATATCTTGTGCTCAAATGCATCTGCGGACGCCCTCCTGCAGTTGGGTTACTTATTAGGAGGTTGGTGGCAGGATTTGCACTCTGGCCACCATAAAACCCTTCATTTTGAAAAAACAAAAACTCAAAGAAATCTGAAAACCCACTCCGTGGGAGTACCTCCTGTGCAGCTTCCCTTCTCAGGGAAGCTCACCGGATGACAGCAAAGCTTTCGGGACCCCCAATCTTTGATGATAGGAGGGAAACCACGGGGTAACATTCCCGGCTCAGATTGCGGGAGAGTGTGTCGGAGTGGTGCTGAGGTGTCGTCCACCAGACGGCGGTCTCCTTGGATTAACCTGAAGCGGTCTTTTTGAGGTCTTGGAGAGTCTTTTGGGGGTCTTGGAGAGTTTTAAATTGGGTGGGTGCCTGGAATGAACTTTAAAATTGGGTGGGTGTCTGGAATGCCTATCCCGAAGAGAGGATGATCACCTGTCTGTTATCATCTGAGCTCAAGCGTTTGGACATCGGCATTGCAGTGAGATCATGGTGGGTGGTTACACCTACTATTGGTCTGGTCGCTCTGATGGTTACCATTCCCAATTCCCAGGGAGTTGCTGTAGCTGTGTCCAATAAGCTGACACCAATGATAATTGAGGTAACACCGGTCAACGATCGTATTATGAGACGAAGGATTCGTCACTCCTGAGGTGTCATTTCCTTGGTCTCTGTTTATGCTCCAAATGAGGCGAGTGATCTCACCATGAACGATGCATTCTACGCCACGCTCGAGTCTGTGGTTGATCAATGCCCCAGACGAGATACACTTCTAGTCTTGGGGGATTTCAATGCATCGACTGGAACTGAAAAGGATGGTTATGAGACGTGTGTTGGTCCCCATGGGTCAGGAACTATGAACCAGAATAGCACTAAGTTCCTTGACTTTGCAAGAAGTCATGGACTTCGGGTGGCCGGTTCATGGTTTGAGCGCCCACAAGCACATCGCTGGACTTGGTATTCCAACGCTGGAGGTGTGGCAAAGGAGATTGACCATGTCCTCGTTGATGGTCACTGGAGGATGATCCAGAACTGCAGGGTCTACCGGAGTGCTCAGTTCCTCAATGCTGACCACCGGCTTGTTGTAGCAACTCTGAAGTTGCACCTTAAATCCAGGAGAATGGTACCATCCCAGCCGAGGCTGGATGTTGGCAAGCTGAAGGATGAGAGGGTAGCTGAGGAGTTTGCGAACAGGCTGAGTGGAGATTTGAGGAGTCTGGGTGCTTTGGGAGGTCCTGAAAAGTGGAGGAGTGCCTTCAAGACCACCGTCCTTGATGTTGCCGGTGGATGTCTTTGAACTCACCATCGGGCAAAGAAGAATTTTGTCTCTCAAGGGACATTGGATACCATTGACCAGTGTTGCAGGGCCACGCTGAATGGCAGAGCTGTGCTGTTCAGGGAGCTGAGGCGTAAAACTGTACGTGCGCTCGGGGGTGGACAAGGAGGCCGATGTGTGAGGAATCTGTGGGGGGGGGGGGGTAGAGCATCAACTGTGGTCAAGGGATTCTCGTCCCGCTTACAGGGGAATCCACGCATTGCGTTCATCCAAGCCCATCCCTCGGTGTACTGCAGTTAGAGCAGAGGGTGGTAGGCTCTTCAGAGAGGAGGCTGAAGTGAAGGCCCACTGGGTGGGTTACTTTGAGCGGCTGTACCAGGCTGATCGACCAGCTGTCAAATTGGACGTCAGGGTGTTACAATCCTTGTTGCTGACCCTCCAATCAACTGTGGTCCACCTTCGCTTGTGGAAACACTGGCTGCGGTGAACCGGTTGAAATGGGGTAAAGCTCCAGGGATCTGTGGCATCCATGCTGCACTGGTGTTGTTGCATGCAGTTCTGTGCTCTGCCTGGAACACAGGCATCATCCTAACTGATTGGAAGAGGGGCCTTGTTGTCCCTCTCTGGAAAGGGAAGGGTGATCGCCAAGACTGCAACAACTACCGCGGGGCGACGCTGCTCTCAGTGCCGGGCAAGGTCTTTGCTCGGATAATTCTTGATAGGGTTCACCACCATCTGCTTGAGCACCAGCGTCCAGAGTAGTCAGGCTTTACACCAAAGAGGTCAATGATTCACCGTATCCTTGCTCTTCGGGTCCTCAAAGAACGCAGACGAGAGTTTCGTCAGGGGCTGCTTGCAGCCTATGTTGATCTCTGTAAAGCGTTCGATTCGGTGAATCGGGATGCCCTCTGGAGGATTCTTGGTCTTCGTGGGGTGCCACCAAAACAGATCGATCTGATGTCTGAACTCTACTCTGGTAATGAGTGCTGTGAGATGTGGTGGTACCATCTCTGACTTATTTCCTGTTGTTACTGGAGTTTGTCAGGGGTGTGTACTGGCCCCCACAATTTTTAGCACTTGTATGGACTAGATTCTCGGGAGGATGTCTGAGAGATCAAGCTGTGGTGCATCTTTTGGGAATGTCAAGATCTCTGACCTTGATTTCGCAGATGATGCAGTCATCTTTGCAGAGACTTTAGATATCCTTTTGGGGGCCTTCGATGTGCTGAATGAGGAGTTGGACCCGCTGGGATTATGAGTTTCCTGGGTCAAAACTAAGATCCAGGCTTTCAATGACATCTTGGATGCCGCTGTCCTGTCTGTGCCTGTTTGCGGTGAGGATGTTGAGGTCATGGAGAGATTCACTTACCTTGGCAGTGATATTCATTTCTCTGCTGGCTGTGAGTCAGAGGTCAATCGACGTCTGGGTCGGGCCTGGGGAGTCATGGATTCAATGGATAATGGGGTGTGGCGCTGCCGGTACCTGTGCGGGGAGATGAAAGTCCGAGCCTTCAGGTCCTTGGTGCTTCTAGTCTTGCTCTATTACTATGGATGCGAGACTTCGACTCTGACCAAGGATCTGAGACGGAGACTTAATTCCTTTGGTACCAGGTCCCTTCAGAGAATCCTTCACTATCGCTGGTCGGACTTTGTGTCCAACGAGCGGTTGCTGAGAGAGACTCAAATGAGATTTGTTGCCTGCATAGTCCATGAGTGTCAGCTGCAGCTGTATGGACATGTGGCTCATTTTCTTGTCGCTGATCCTGCTCACCAGGTTCTCTCAGCGAGGGAGTCTCGTAAGTGGAGGAGGCCAATGGGCCGACCACGCGTCCCGTGGTTGCAGCAGGTTGATCGGCATCTCAAGGAGATGGGGATGGGCCAGGAATCTGCCTGGGGGATGGCCAGACGGAGGCCCCTGGAGTACCAGCGGAAGGTGGACGCAGCGACGCGCTGCTCTGGCGCATGCTCCCATACCTGACCTGACCTGACCACTGGCAGTTTGGCCCACTCTTCTTGTGCAAGCTGCTCCAGTTCTCCCAGATTTGAAGGGTTATTTCTCCTAACTGCTGTTTTCAGATCTCCCCACAGGTTTTCAATGGGATTTTGATCTGGACTCATTGCTGGCCACTTCAGAACAGTCCAGCGTTTTGTCTTGAACCATTACTGCTACGAGTGCTTTTTGAAGTGTTTGAGGTCATTGACCTGCTGCAAGACTCATTACCTTCAACGGAGACTCAGCTGTCTGACACCGAGTTGAACATTGCACTCCAAAATTCCTTGGTAATCTACTGATTTCATGACATGCACACATTCAAGGCACACAGTGGCAGAGGCAGCACAGCAACCCCAAAACATCATTGAACCTCCTCCATGTTTGACTGTAGGGAATGTGTTCTTTTCTTTGAAAGCTTCATTTTGTTTTCTGTAAACAGAGATGATGTGCTTTACCAAAAAGCTCTAATTTGGTCTCATCTGTCCACAGGACATTCTCCCAGAAGGGTTTTGGTTTGTTCAGGTGTGTTTTGGCAAACTCCAGTCAGGGTCTCTCAGCAGTGGGTCCTCCTGGTCACCTACCATAGAACCCCCTTTCATTGAGTTGGCGATGGATGGTACGAATTGAAACTGTCATACCTTGTGTCTGAAGGTCAGCTTGAATCTGTTTGGCAGTTGAACAAGGTGCTTTCTCTACCATTCGAACAATCCTTCACTGCAATTTTCAATCAATTTTTTGATTTTTGACTCTTGCAGCCACATTCAGGGAGTTTGGCTGCAGCGCCACGGGCCTTAAACTTCCTGATAACATTGTGTATGGTGGACACAAGAACATAAAGGTCTCTGGTGATGGACTTGTGGCCTTGAGATTGTCCATGTTTGGCTACAATCTTGTGTCTGACCTCCTCAGACAGTTCTTTGGTTTTCTTTCTTTTCTCCATGCTCAGTGTGGTACACACAGTGGACACAAAACAGCAGAAAGATTCCTTTTTCTCTCTTCAAACTGGTTGAATGAGTGATTTTCATATTGCAGGCACCTGCAATTCACCACACATGAGTTCAATTCCAAAGTAAAGGAGAATCACCTGCTTGAAATCTCATTATTTCTAACAACTTCTAAAAGGTGTCAATATTATTGTCCAGCCCATTTTCAGATTTCTGTGTGGAATAAGCAAAGATTTAATAATTATTTATCAGCTTTTTTTGTTTTGATCCACTGCAAACCAAAGAAATACATGTGGATACCAAAAGATTTTTTTAAATTCAACAATTTTGTGGAAGAAATGGTGCATTATTTGATAAAGGTGCAAGGGTGCCAATATTTTTGGCCATTACTGTACGAGCTGAAGTACCCAGCGTTGCCCAGGGAAAGTTAATGAAAATATATATTTAAATATTTCCTGCATGATAAGTTGAGGAATGCTGGCCTCATGGGTTTGTTTGGAGTACCATTCTTGGGCGTTGCAAAATGTGCTTGGACCACTTTTCCATTTTTACTTATTTTTATGAATACTATTTTAAAATACAACAAATCACAACCTCAACATATCTTCACAAAGCATATTACTCGACCGCTAACGGGAAAAACCCAGGCAGTGTACAAGAACATACTCACTCAAGGCCGAGACACAGAGGTGTTATAATAAACCTGTGTAAAACAATCATTTTAATACCAGGCGCACGTGAAAATACGATGATTTGATTTGTGTTGACAACAAATCACTCCAACCTCAACATACGATCTTCACAAGACACATCACCCGACCGTTCACATTTAAAATAAAAAAATATATATAAAAAAAACGCACAGTATATAAGCACAAGACCTGGGATCAAGGTCAGGTCAGGTCAGGTCAGGTCAGTTCAGGTATGGGAGCATGCGTCAGAGCAGCGCGTCACTGTGTCCACTTTCCGCCAGTACTCTAGGGGCCTCAGTCTGGCCATCCCCCAGGCAGATGCCTGGCCCATCCCCATCTCCTTGAGATGCCGAGGCACGTGGTCGGCCCATTGGCCTCCTCTACTCACGAGACTCCCTTGCTGAGAGAATCTGGTGAGCAGGATCAGCGTCAAGAAAACGAGCCACATGTGCATACAGCCGCAGCTGATGCTCATGGTCTATGCAGGAAACAAATCTCATTTGAATCTCTCTCAGCAACCGCTCGTTGGACACAAAGTCCGACCAGCAATAGCCAAGGATTCTCCAAGGAGACCAAGCACCAAAGGAATTAAGTCTCTGTCTCAGATCCTTGGTCACAGTCAAAGTCTCACATCCAGAGAGCAAGACTGGAAGCACCAAGGACCTGAAGAGTCAGACTTTCGTCCTCCTGCACATATACTGGCAGCACCACACCCCATTATCCAGTGAATCCATGACTCCCCAGGCCCAACCCATACCTCTATTGACCTCTGACTCACAGCCAGCAGAGACATGAATATCACTGCCAAGGTAAGTGAATCTCTCCATGACCTCAACATCCTCACCACAAACCTGCACAGACAGGACAGCAGCATCCAAGATGTCATTGAAAGCCTGGATCTTAGTTTTGATCCAGGAAACCCATAATCCCAGCGGCTCAGACTCCTCATTCAGCACCTCGAGGGCCCTCAAAAGAATAGCTAAAGTCTCCGCAATGATGACTGCATCATCTGCTAAATCAAGGTCAGAGATCTTGACATTCCCAAATGATGCACCGCAGCTTGATCTCTCAGACATCCTCCTCAGAATCCAGTCCATACAAGTGCTGAAAAGTGTGGGGGCCAGTACACACCCCTGATGAACTCCAGTAACAACTAGAAATAAGTCAGAGATGGTACCACCACATGTCACAGCACTCTCAGTACCAGAGTAGAGTTCAGACATCAGATTGATCAGTTTTGGTGGCACCCCACGAAGACCAAGAATCCTCCAGAGAGCAGAGGGACAACAAGGCCCTTCTACCAGTCAGTTGAGATGATGCCTGTGTTCCAGGCAGAGCACAGAACTGCAGGCAACGACACGAGTCCAGCATTTCCACAAGCGTTGAGAAGTTCAGCATGGATGCCACAGATCCCTGGAGCTTTACGCCATTTCAACCGGTTCACCCCAGCCTGTGTTGCCACAAGCGAAGGTGGACCACAGTTAATTGGAGGGTCAGCAACAGTTATTATAACACCCCTGATGTCCAACTCGACAGCTGGTGGATCAGCCTGGTACAACCGCTGAAAGTAACTGGCCTAGCAGGCCTTCACTTCAGACTCCTCTGTCAAGAGCCTATCACCCTCTGCTCTAACTGCAGTACACCGAGGGATAGGCTTGGATGAACACAATGCGCGAATTCCCCTGTAAGCAGGACAATCAGTTGACCACAGGTGATGCTCTTCCCCCTCACAGATTCCTCGCACATGGGCCTCCTTGTCCACCCTTATATTAGCACGTGTACAATTTTACGCCTCAGCTCCCTGAACAGCTCAGCTCTGCCATTCAGCCTGGCCCTGCGACTCTGGTCAATGGTATGCAGTGTCCCTTGAGAGACAAAATTCTTCTTTTCCCTAACGGTGAGTTCCAAGATATCCACTGGCAACATCAAGGACGGTGGTTATGAAGGCACTCCACAACTCTTCAGGACCTCACAAAGCACCCAGACCCCCCAAATCTCCACTCAGCTTGTTCGCAAAGTCCTCAGCTATCCTCTCATCCTTGAGCTTGCCAACATCCAGCCAAGGCTGGGATAGTACCATTCTCCTAGATTTAAGGGGCAACTTAAGAGTTGCGACAACAAGCCGGTGGTCAGTATTGAGGAACTGAGCACTCCGGTAGACCCTGCTGTTCTGGATCATCCTCAGCAACCATCAACGAGGACATGGTCAATCTCCTTTGCCACACCGCCAGCGTTGGAATACAAAGTCCAGCGATGAGCAGCTTGTGGGTGCTGAAACCATGAACCGGCCACCCTAAGTCCATGACTTCTTGCAAAGTCAAGGAACTTAGTGCTATTCAGGTTCACAGTTCCAGACCCATGGGGACCAACACACGTCTCAGAACCATCCCGATCAGTTCCAGTCGATGCATTAAAATCCCCCAAGACTAGAAGTGTATCTCGTCTGGGGCACTAATCAACCAGACTCGAGCGTGGCATAGAATATGTCGTTCAGGGTGAGATCACTCGCCTCAGTCGGAACATATACAGAGACTAGGGAAATGACACCCAAGGAGTGAAAAATCCTTCGTCTCATAATACGCTCGATGACCGGTGTTGCCTCAACTATCATTGGAATCAGCTTATTGGACACATCTACAGCAACTCCTTAACCATCAGAGCGACCAAACAAATAGTAGGTGTAACCACTCGCCATGATCTCGCCGCAATCCGGTCTCCGAACCTCAGAGAGTGCTGCAATATCGATGTCCAAACGCTTGAGCTCAGATGATAGACAGGTGATCATCCTCTCTTATGGATAGGACATTCCAGGCACCCACCCGAAGGGGCCGCCTCAGGTTAACCCAAGGAGACCGCCGTCTGGTGGACGACACCTCAGCACCACTCCGACAAACTCTCCCGCAATCTGACCCGGGAATGTTACCCCGTGGTTTCCCTCCTCTCAAAGATTGGGCGTCCTGAAGGCCTTGCCCCAATCCCGTCATCCGGTGAGCTGCCCTGCGAAGGGAAACTGCACAGGAGGTACTTCCACGGAGTTGATTTTCAGATTTCTTTGCGTTTTTGTGTTTGAGGGGTCAATGCCTGAAAGTAAATTACGTGATTTAAATATTTTTTTTTTTTTTTATCCAAACAGACCCTGCGACCTTCCTCCAGATGAAAGAGGAGGCCATGCAAAGTTTGGTTGCACAAACTTTCACATAAATCAGATACTGTGCGACTCCAAACCACGAGTGGTGAAAGCGTCAGCACCGTGTCCCAAACAGCCCTTGCTGCATGATACCGAGAGTGATAAGTGCCGCCTGCCACAAGGCACACGGAACATTATCTCCCACTTTACCAAATACAATCTGGAGTTATCAATGGTCTGTGGTCAGGTGGCATAATGATAATTAATGTCATTCAATCATCGTGACGTCACTACCATATATACACCCTTCAATTGCACTGTGTACACATGTACACGGTAAGCTGTTGTATTTTAGAATGTACTTAGATCTGCATGTCTGAAATGCAATGCCCATGAAATTGGAGCACGTGACATTCTGGCTTCCATTAAAGCTACTGCTGTTTGTATTTGGTCTGTCTGGCACATTTTGAGCCCTTTCATGTCCTAACATCTCACAGTTATACCTTGCATCAGAAGTGTACATTTATAGATGTCATCTCCACAAAAGACCCCCCTTTGCACTTTGTTGGCATCAGTATCAATTTGTGCAGCTGCCCCTGACAACCTGGGAAATTATTTGCCATTTAGCTTTTATTGGCGGAAACAGGGTGCAGTAAAAAGCCACCTAATGTCAGAAGCATGAAATGCATTTTAAATTAGTAAATTGCCTCGAAATGGTATCCTAGTGCTCTTCTGTTTATCTTGTCGACACTGGCATCGGAGGCCGGAAAACAAACCGCAGGTGAAATGAAAATATAAAGACCGATCTCACCATGCACTGCATTCATTATATGACGATAGTTTGCCTCATACTTAATATTAGGAAATTTATTGACAGGAGTCAGTCTTCATGGCTTGGCATCACAGTATACAGGTAGAACGGCATTCGGTGGAGCACATACCTCCACCAGGCTGAACAGTTTATGTTTTGTATGCCACCGATAGGTTGGATATGAATCTGGAGCTCAACCAAAATCGAATCAGCTTGTTCTCGTCACCTAACCAACTCATCCACCAAGTTTTGTCATAACTCGTCAACAACTTTTTTCACTATTGTGTTATACAGTATATCGTTTTTGGCCCCATTTCTTAATGGTAAAGTATCACTTCAAAAATGGTGAGGGGGTAGAGGGGGTGCAAGATGAATGTGGAACTCGGGTATTGGTAATTATAGTGAATCCTCTTTCATATATTTGTATATGCAGTATGATCCAGGCATTCCGTGTTACGAATGAAGTGCTATACAGGGGCAGTTTCTTCATGGATGAGGCAAGCTTAATCGATATACAACCTTTATCATGAGCAGAAAGCAGTAAGTTTATCCTCAATTTTTCAAGCCTTCATGAACTCCATTTCTCAACTTTCAAATTTGCTTTTGAAAGATATGAAAATTATATGTGAACTGATCACTGGTGTTGAACATACATATCATTTGATGGGGATGTCTTTGTACTGTGTGTAGTAAAAGCTCCTTCCTCAGCCCAAGCAAGCATCAAAGGCCAGTCACAGTCTGGGAGTTCTCCGTGGAGCGAAGGGATTATTGATCTGTACTGAGCTCATCGAGCAAGGATTTCATACAGAGCTCTGTTGAGTATGGCTCCAAATTCTGGGTTGGTGCTCTTGCTCTTGCTCCTCAAGGCGACTGCATAGACATGCAGGCGACTCTTGCTCTTGCTCCTCAAGGCGACAATACCTTCTGCACAATTGGAGTCTCAAAGACAGTCACTCTCCCACTAATGGCTACTTGGTGGGTTCTATTTTATCGTACATCTGGCCTTGCTCCTCCCGCTCTTGCCTATCTCTGATCTACCCAAACTACTCCAAGTCACACATGCTCCTCCAGAAATGCTCATCTGTTTAACCTCCAAAATCTAGACTGGTTGACCATCTACATTCATTTGTCCCCTTATTTTCCCAATTATGAAATCATCCTCCTGTATCAACTGTCTTCAACTTCCTCAATTCAGTCTTTCAAATGCACTACCCATCATGACCTCAGATGCTCACCAATGCCAATTCACACCATCTTCTACACACACTAATTATTCCCCAATTAGTTCCTCTCCAGGCCAATGTTACCAGTTTTTGTTATTCTTCCTTTCCTCACAGTGCATGTCCACCCACCATCCACATCCTTTGCTAGTTTGTCAACTTGCTGCCCTTTGTTCAGCTCCCTCATAAGCCAAAGACTTGTGCAAAAAGTTTTGAATTTTTTTTTTATTACAACAAAAAAATTGTGGATTTGTTATGAATAATATTATATATAGATATACATATACGAGCAAGGACCCACAGATCCACTGCAGCGGCTGTTGTTTTTAGGCCTGGACAGTTCTCTCAAACAAGCCTTTGGCACGGGGACAGCTGATCGATCTCCCTGGATTGACCCAGAGATCCCCCACATCCAAGATCACGTACCCCGACCTTCAAGCCAGGGTGGGAAAGGACAGAGACAGAGACACAGACAGAGACACAGAAAGACACAGACAGAGACAGAGAGAGACGGTCCGTGGGGACTGATCAGCACTTTGTGACCGTGCTGCCCTTACAAATGTTGGCAGGGAAGATTTGGCCCACGACATGCATTTGGGGGGGGGGAGGTGGGGAGGTACAACTTCCATGAAAAGGTGTCCCTGATAGTTGCCACCTCCACGGTAAGAGCCCTTGCTCAAAAGAATCCCACAATTTTTTAGGCAGTGTATAGGCAACAGACTACTGCCTCGATCACTCCAAAAAAAAACCCCCATGTTTTAAAGCAAAAATATACCCACTGCCAATGTGCATATATAATACATCGTGGTTACATAGCTTGGATCTATTCCAATTGCACTGCCCATAGACTGACACTCGAGGCCTGGAGGCTAAGGACTGAAGCCTGAGGCCTACAAGTACTGTGGACTTCACAAGGCCCATGATGCCTTTCGGCTCCAACGTTTCAATATTTAATGATCCTATTAGCAGTCGCGTTGGTTCTTTTACACTGATCGGAAAACTTGTAGGGAGGGCATGGTGATTGTGACTGACAGTTCCGAAGAGGTCTTTGGTTTCGCACAGCACCAAAATGCTGGCTTACGATTTTCCAGGTTGCAATTGTGCAGAGTCAGGCCAGCTTTCCAACCAATGGGTGGAAAGGAGTGTTTCACATGGATGGGCAGATGAACAAGCGTAAAGATGTTTGTTAAAACAAATGGTCCTCAGAATGACTTAATTTGGGAAACAAGAGCAAATATTGGTCAATATACAAAAAACACTACTACTAGCATACCTTCCACAGCTCCATTGGGAAAATGTTCAACTGTGGCTTCATTTGGACTTGGTTCTTGAGCAGAGTCTGGACAAATGTCATCATCCACCTGAGAAAATACAATGATGCAAACTCAACCACGTCAGTTCAATAGTGAGAGACACAGATATCGTGGTCTTAACATGACATGTGTGTGGCAAGCATGAGGGGATCAGCTCTATTTGTAGCAGTTTATACAATTAAACCATCACCTCACACACCTCCAGGCGCTTCTCGCTACTTTCACTGCCGATCCCAGAATCTGGTCGCCAAGTTTTACCTCGAACACCCATTTTTTCCAGTTCACTGCAAAGAAGTACATGTATTGGATTAAAAATAAGTAAAAATAAAAAAGCCTCTGCCCTTTATGGGAGAAACTTTTGAACAAATACCCACAACCATGTGAAGACCATCAATGTATTCTCAAAATTAAAGGTCATGCAATTTCCATTATAAACTAACCAATTCCTTTGTTCATACACTGCGGAGTTTTGTAATGACAGACAATTACATGAACCGGTTGTTGTATAAAGCATTTATTGGTAGTACAGGTGTGTGTGGCAAACACAAACCTGTCTACGTTTTAAAAAAATGAAATTTTGGGAATCCTGATGAAAGATTTGAATGATGGTCAGGACATTCAAAGAAGAGGACAGCACTGAGGTTTACCAGGCAGGCTACAAGGGTCTTCACCCACAGCGACGAAGCATACCCTGTATGATTACAGATAAAAGGCTTGCATGTTCGAATAAGCTCTCAAATGTCAAAAAAAGATTTGGGATGGCAAACTGTACAGTTTTATTTTTAATAACCTTTCTGCAAAGTAGTGGGTTGTTTGAATGGTAAAAGCAGTTTTCAAAGGAGAAAGATAAGCCATTAACACAAATTAAGAAAATAATAGATCCATAACCACTGGAGGAGACTCGCTTATAATCAGGAATATAAAACAGGGTATCTCTCCCAGTACAAGTCTTCTCACACACATTTTGGTTCAAATAACATAAGAGCCACAAATATCTATGAAAATCAAACAAAACTTTCAGAAGTCTGAGCTCGAAGATGGCACATTGTTTGCGACCTTAAATGCGGCTGCAAAGTGGCCTATAACCAAACCGAGCAGTCACTTTGCCAATAATTGGTTTAAGAGGAACGTCGTTATGTTTGCCAACTCGGCAAGACCTTACCAGCTCTGAACAGGCTGAGATGAGAGTTGACATCTTGGCAGTTCAGATGTCTGAGCGTTCCGACTCAGATATTTCAGAATGTGCACCCTTCCTTTGACACAAACCTGCACCACACCAATGGAAAGAAGAAAAAAAAGTGTTTAACAGGAGTAAGAGCTTTGGTGACCTGTTTAACGTTCCAGTCTGAGCATTTGCTTCATCGTTTCTAGAGCACAGATTTGATTCCAATTAACGACATTGAGTCATCCATTTTCTTCTGATGTCCTCATCTTTCATGCCATTAGATATACAAAATCCGATGAGCCTGTGACACACATACATACATATATATATATATATATAAATATATATATATATATATATATATATATATATATATATATATATATATATCTCTTCTTCTTCTTCTTCTTCTTCTTCTTCTTTCGGCTGCTCCCGTTAGGGGTCGCCACAGCGGATCATCCGTATGATCCGCATAGTGATTTGGAACATGTTTTACGCCGGATGCCCTTCCTGACGCAACCCTGGTCACCTCTTACGACACAGGGATATGGTACACCTACTTTAACCGGGGTATATACCGGCCCAGTACACTGGTACTCATTTGCCGACCTCGGAAGGATGACAGGCTGAGTCAACCCCCTGGTGTATTAATTCAGTGGCCCAACGGGGCTTGAACTCAGGACCTTTTGGATCCCAAGCCACTGCCCTAACCACTGCGCCAACACCAGGATAGATATATATATATATATATATATATATATATATATATATATATATATATATATATATATATATATATATATATATATATATATATATATATATATATATTTACGAATTTGATTGCACACAACATTCAGGTTCCTTTAGTCAGTTATGTTGATAAGTGCTTGTTCCCTAGATAGCTCACCTTCCATTGTTTAATGGGCAGAAATAGATTAAGTGTGCTGCGATTCAATTTAAGTTAGGGAGCGATCACAACACAATGGAGACGCCCCTCCCCCTCTTCAGCGAAGAGGAAGAAGAGCCCTCCCGTCCTGAATCACGGGACGTAAACAACTCCTTCCCACCCGTGATTGAGCGGGGGATGGAGCACGAGGGCATGAGTCACGCCCGGGAGCGGGGGAGGGGGCTGATAAGAATAAAGAAGACACACTCTGCTTGACTCGGGTTGAGAGGGCTGGTTGTTCAGTAGAGCTTCGGCTTCTGCTTGGCTCAAGTTGGGGTTGAGGTTTTTTGATTCGGCTTGGCTTTTCAGCAGGCCTTCGGGTTCTGCTCGGCTCAGAGTTCTTGGTCCTTGCTTTGTTCATCGGCAGAGAGTTGAGCTGGTTGCTCGGCTCGAGCTGCTGGTGGTGGCTACTTGCTCTTGGTTCGTGTTGTGAGAGGCTTTTGTTCATCAGAAGAGAGTTGACCTGGTTGTTCGGCTGGCTCTTCTTGGTTCGTGGAGCTCTTTGTTCTCCGCTTGGTGCGACTCATCGGACTCATCGTGGTGGTGGTTCCTCGGGGAAGTGACGCATCGATGGGAAGGATCGGCGCCTCGTCTGACCAGCATGTGTTCAGAAGCGCGAGAGGATTCGCTGGAGCTCGGGAAGGATCGCGGCTCACAGCGATTGAATCCAGCTCGCTCTCGCTGGAGACCAGGTCCGAACAGCTTGAAGACCACACGAGGTGGAGAAGTTCGAGATAGGTTCTGGGTTTCAGCTCATCTGTCCTCCGAGCTGGAGTCCGTTATTAAAGGAATCAGCCACCATTTCTTGGGTGTGCGTGTGTGTGTACGTGTGTCCGTGGGCACGTCTAATAAGTAGGAAACTGTTAAGTGCCTGTGTTGTATTTGCTTCACATTGGAATTGAACTCTGCTGTAGGATTTTTTTGCTCGTCTTTTTCCTCATCCACCCATTCATTGCATTGCCTGTGTTCAAATAAATGTCCCCATTGTTAAATGTCACCTGCTCGTTGCGTCCCTTCCTCTCATTGACTGCCATGGAGTGTTCGGAATGTTAGCTGGTTTTTAACACCGATAAGATAATCGGGTCCGACGGGACTTCGCGATATATAACCGCTCGGCAATCGCATACGAAACGAGCTGCGTAAAGCGGTTCGTTTTCGTGCAGGTCCCGTTGAGGTGTAGATCCCTGGTATTTCTGTCTGCGCGAATAATTAGGTATATCGATAATTTGGCGATTGACCCTGTAGCGCGTGGACAGAAGAGTTGGCTGATCTATGGTGTTATAAAAACACCCGAAGCTGGGTTTCGGCGTCGATCCGGAAGCTACGACTGGATTGCTCGTTTGGTGGTCACGTGTGGCCGCAATTGGGCTGAGGCGGTCGTCCGCACGCAGAACGGGCGAGAATCTACAACACTGTTGTCAGGACGTGGGATACAAACCCCTCCGTCTCCAACCAAATTAACGGGAATCGGATCAAGGATGTGTAGAGCGACCCTCCGTTCCCCCAAAGTACGGGCGTATAAAGTTTTTTTTATTCCGATACGCAAAATGGCGGCTCAAGGCGAGCAGGCGCAGGGTGGTTTAGATGTAGAGTTAGATGAACCCATGGTCCAGGACACCCGTGAGGAGGACACCTCCTTACCCCAGGGTTGGGAAAATGGCTATGCCATGCATCTGGTTATTTTTATTACTACAAATGCACGACTGAACGTGGTCAGTGGATGCGGCCAGGGCAGGTGACAATGCAGCAGTTAATGGACGTCATGGACCTTGCGATGAAGCGCAAGGATTGGAGTCTGGGAACAATGGCGGATGATGTAAAAATGCTCCGAGAGTTTGCAAACGGGACCAGGACGCTACCTGAAGGAAATACTGAGTCGCGGGGGAGTGTGGCGGCAGTTCGGACCACGATAACGGGTGAGGAAGAATTGACAGAGAAAATAATGACGATTCGAAGAGAAGTGTATGAACTCGGACAGTTGATGACGAGCGTTGCCGCCACGACAATTATCGGGGAAACTAAAAAACTCGGACACGAGGGGAAGACGGAAGAGTTAGAGGTGACGGAGACACGGATAATAAAAGAAATAACAGAGAAATCAAAGGAGGGAGAGGTGATGACGACGGAGACGCAGGAATTAAAAGAAATAACGCATAAATTAAAGGAGGTAGAGGTGACGACGACGGAGACGCAGGAATTAAAAGAAATAACGGAAAAATTAAATGGGGTGACTGATACGCGTACGGCGAGACACGTAGAGACGAGGGAGATAATAAAGGAGAGAAATGAAATAAAAACAGAGACACAGGAGATAGAGGGTGACTTGGACGGGGTGAAAGACGAGCACACACAGGTAGAGCAAATGGAGGACAATGGGGGTGAGCTGGCGGAATGTGTCGTGACCCGGTGCGAGCAGCAGGATAGCCTTCTTCAGGAACGGAGGGAGACGATGTGCCCCCTTGAAGTAGATCGCGACGAGGTGGGTCCGGTTGAGCTTTGCGAGTTGGGGGGGGCGAGTGCTGTTAATGGATACACGCAGAGGTTGGGGGGTATGGAAGCCCCGGGATCCCTTGTGGTAGCACGAATCCCCAGTGTAATTGTCCCGGTGTGTGTGTGTGTGCCGAATTGAGTGTTGAAACGCGCGCATATTACGAGTGAAATGGCGTGCGTTAGTAAAATGGGATGCGTGTGTGAAAGGCCGTGTGTGAGAGAAACTGCATGTGTGAGGACGCGGTATGAGAGGGAGATAGCGGTTGGTATGCGGGAAACCGCAACCGCCTGTCCGGGTGTCATGGTGCGGTTTGTGAGAATCATGGCACGTGGGGGTGTGTGTGTTGAATGGCGACGAAGACGGAGCCAGACAAGGGACAAAGGCCGTGTAGCGGCCGTAGCTGTTTTGGGGACCGTGCCGGATTCGCACGGCAGCGCGAGCGAGGTCCATGCTGTGCTTCGCACAAGGCCGCCGCGTGCGCGCCTGCGCGAGTGAAATCCGGTCCGGAAACGTTCGCGGTGGATACAAGCCGATCCCGTGGGACGGACGGAAGTTAGGCTGGAAATGTGAATTTGGATCGTCTGGGTTCTTAGTATATGCTGTTGTGTAATATTGTGAAAATTTAAGGTTAATTTTTGCCAACCTAATTTTTTAGTGACAATGGACCATAAATTTATCAAAAATTCTGGTTGGCATTTTTTTGGCCGCCATCTTGAAATTCACTCGGGGAAAAAAACACATTTTCGACCATATCTTTACCTCTGATAGAGGTATTTACATGATATTAGTGTCTAAATGTATGTTTTAGAGGGCTTGCAATCATTTGTAATACTTTATAAAGGTCTAAATATCAAACTTGACAAGGAAATTGTGAATAATGCCATTTTTTAGCTTATTGCGGCAGCCAAAATAATGAAATTTTTATTAAGTTCTTTTTTGATATTTCATAGCTGTTATGACCTAATTTGACTATTTTCCCATAAATACCTATTATCACATGTTTAATATTTATCAAATATTTGTTTCTGCTTTTTTCAGAATATAGCTACAACAGCCTGAAGAAAGATGGGAGAGCCACCTACAACAACACCACGCACCAATACAAACTATATGCTGTGTATTAAATGTCAATAATTACCGCCGCCGAGGCATGGACTCTACAAGACCCCTGAAGGTGTCCTGTGGTATCTGGCACCAAAACATTAGTAGCAGATCCTTCAAGTCCTGTAAGTTGCGAGGTGGAGCCACCGTGGATCGGACTTGTCGGTCCAGCACATCCCACAGATGCTCAATCGGATTGAGATCTGGAGAATATGGAGGCCAGGGCAACACCGTGAACACTTCATCATGTTCCTCAAACATGTCCTCTTGGTAGCCTCTGATCAGTCTCCTCCTTGCTTGGTCATCCAGTTTGGCGTGACGGCCTGTTCTTGGCAGGGTCTTAGTGGTACCATACACATTCCACTTCTTAATGATTGTCTTGACTGTGCTCCAAGGGATATTCAAGGCCTCTGAAATATTTTTTTTTACCCATCCCCTGATCTGAGCTTTTCCACAACTTTATCCCGGAGGTCTTTTGAAAGCTCCTTGGTTCCTCATGGTCGAGTCTTTGCTGTGAAATGCACTACCCAGCCGAGGAAACCTACAGGAATAGCTGATTTTATCCTGAAATAATCAGAATCACGACAATTTAACTCAGGTTGAGGCCAATAAACTTGGTGTGCGATTTTGAAGGTGATCGGTTATACCTGAGCAAATTTAGAATTGCTATAAGGGGGGGGGGGTGGACACTTATCCAACCAAGATATTCTAGTTTTGTATTTTTAATTAATTTTCTGAAATTTGTAGAATTTGTTTTTCACTTTGAAGTTGTGAGTTACGATGTGTAATTAAAGGTGGAAAAAGTCTGACTTAATGCAATTTAATGCCAGGCAACGATGCAACAAAAGGTGAAAATTTTGAAAGGGGGGTGTAGACTTTCTATAGACACTGTTACACCAGGGTGAGGTTTGTGTCTGCCCCACTGTTCTTAACCCCCACTCTTCCACGTCCACCCCATCCCTCATCAATTTAAGTTGATAAACTGCTACAATGAAGTAATGTGGTGTTGATGTAGCACAGGCTTGATGGGCCAAATGGCTGCCTCCGATTTCAAAGTGCTTTGTGAATCAAACGGACATTTCACATTGAAAAACAGACCAGGTGCAAATGCACACGTTTTAAGGTGAAACAGCTCATGACATGTACCATACTTCACACACCTGTGCAGGTGGAAACTTTAATGGGTTGTTATCCACAGCCAACGTCTCGAGGAGGTGCAGATTGCGGAAGACAATGGGTATTTCGATGATACAGTTACAGCTGAAATCAAGCGACACCAGAGGTAGCTCAGAAATCTCTGCGTGATGGGAATAAAGCATTAAATTTTAACTACTTAATAAAAGTTTGACATCAAACATCATCATTTATAATAAATTTTTTAAAAAAGCAAAATACATCACATAAAGTTAATGCACTATGAAGATACAACTTAACTTTGTTTCATCATTCCAATCAACAAAATTTTTATAGCTCTGCACTTCAGCAACCTGGTCAATAAATATATTATTTCACTTCCCAGGTTAATGGTTTTTCAAATCAAAATTGAGAGTACATTCAAGGTTAGTCGAGGCACATTCAAAGAGCCGGAATAAAAATATATAAGGTTCCCACAGGCAAAACAATGCACAAACTTCAAAACGTTTCCAGGGTCAGGTCAGGTCATAACCTGTTCAGATGAGGTCATAAACCTTACAAAGATAAGCTGCATCCAACATTTGTTCACCACTTCACCGATATGATGAGATGGCAGAATCTTACCATACACACATCCCGTCTTTCCCACACTGACGATTTTTAAAAGGATTTGAGGAGTGCTCGTTTTCAAACCAGAGATCCATGCATCCGAGCATTGGGGTTTGGCTGTACGCTCTGCATTTGATTACTTGACCCCTCACCCTCTGGGAGGTGTTGCAGACGATTACGCCGCACATTGAGCTCCCTTAGAAGCACCAGGTTGCCGAGTTGAGGGGGAATCTCTTGCAGTTCATTGCAGCTGACGTCCTGAAACACAACATAGCACACCCTGCAGGTCAATGCACACCATAGGGGAAAGGAGAGGCTTGTCTGTCCCACATGTCATTCCTCTTGGTATGCCCACTTTTCCTTCCCCTCCATCTCATCCCAATTTCATACCTTTCTTGAATATTCCTCTACGTATCTACGACGCCCACACAGTGTTTGAGGTGCTCAAGCGGATGTAATAAATACATAAATAAATAAAAGAGAATAAGCAATGTATTGAGAACATACCAGCTCGTGGAGATTTTTCAAATCTCCAATTTCCGGTGGTAACGATCCAATCTTGTTGTTGCCTAATACAAGGACACGGAGAGGCAGTCGACATAGCTGTACAGGCAGCGATGATAGCTGATTCCGGCTGGGGGAGGTCGTGGAAAATGCAACAATGAACTACAATGATAGATCAAGAGGAGAGATTAGCCTTTCTCACTTTACTTGATCTTACTTCCCAATTGCTGCCCGAACTGAGAAACAAATCGTAAAATTTCAGGACAATAAGCTAAACCTATTAAATTTGAGAACACGGAAAGATAAGTGACACTTTCAAAAATCGAAGATGATGTCATAATAATATGGACTTGTAAGTAACATTGAAATGCCAGAGTCCCGATTACGCATAAAGTAGAAACGATCACATGTACAAAAACCATTGCATCCTTCTACATACAAGTCTTAAATTTTAAGTGTGTCACATCTCCCACAAGTGGAGCATTATCACGAAAGGGCTCCTTGGAAAATAAATGCATGACACATTGACCTTCCAATGATTCACTGATATAAAACACGATTCTTAAAATGAACAATGGAAAAATTAAAGGTTCTTTTTCGTGGATGGTGAAGCAGAATTATCTCTTGACCCTTTTGAGTTGAACAAGATTTGTGTGCAACAAAACAAAACTGGGTGAAGATAAAACAGTGTAGCAGTTTCTGGTCTTGGGGCCAGAGAAGGAGCAACTCGCAAGACCACAACGGAATCTCAAGTTTGCTTGTGTTTCATTATCAGCGGTGTGGGTCTCAGCTTGGCACGGGCCCCTGAGAACACTTTGCATTCTTAGGAATCCTTGCTATGAAGTAGGTGGGGGGAAACCTTTCCTTAGTCTGAGGGTCATAACAGCTATTGTTAAACTCACTGCGGGCTAATTATATGCATGGTCATGTGTTAGCAATTTAAACAACATATATGCAGACAAGTAATGTAACTAATCGTTCTGATTGACACCAACTAAACAAAAGTAACATCGGAAATCGAATTCATTTTAATAATACACTCATGAAGTCATAATACTCATGTAAATTTCAAAATAACTTGCCTAATGTAACTTCTGAGATTGTTTCCTTTTGACGAGAGCAGCCATGTTGGGTAGAATATTTGGTGTGGCTATTCCCAAGTTGTTTGAGTTCATGGATAATAGTAATGGATAAACAGAAAATACAACACAACTGAATCAAAATGAGTCACGGGTCCAATCTGGCCCACATGCTAGAGGTTCCCCATGCGTACTGTAATCTGGAGAGCAAGACTAGAAAATACTGTAGAATTTGATGCACGTGCATCAATGGACATGCCTCCACCCCCCCCCCCCCCCCCCCGTTAGATGTCAACACACTGTTACCTTAGATCTCAGTTAAAGGTCACATGAAAAATTGAAACGTCACATGAGAGAGCACGTGGGACAAAAAAAAAAATATATATATATATATAGAGAGAAGTAGAAGAGAACATCAGATGCTTATTACTCAAGTTATCATCTAAAAAATTATTTTCAAAGGGCACGTGACCTTTGTCCTGCTCAACCCAAAATTGAATCAGTGCATCTTGGTTTCAGTTTATATTGTGCCAAGTTTGGTTGAAATGCCTTCAGTGATTCACGAGTTACCATGGTAGCAAAAAAACCAATAACAGATGGAGGGACGGACAACCTGAAAACAATGTCTCTGGCCTTCGGCCACGGAGGAATAAAAAGCTTTCAGGAACGATTGCTGTGATGTATCGGTATATTCCCTCCGTAAGTCTTCATCAATGAACCGAGATGTTGTACAAAAGGTTTAATGGCAAATCAGAGGAAACTTCAAACACCATCATTAAAACCAAATCAATCATTTATTTACCCAAGCAGGAAAATTAACACAACCTTAAAACACCACTTCAAACATTGTCGATTGTAAGAACCTGTGTAGCTAGCATGGCATTGCGGTGAAGTGTGAGAGAGCCTTTTTGAAGGGATGCTCAGGTGGTCGATTCATCTACAAACACTCACTTATATATGATGTTATCTATCCCAAGGTTCCTTGAGAAAACAGTGATTGTATGTGCCAGTATTATGACCATTTAACAAGGATGAAAGGGGGTGGGGCTGCACACCTCTTCCCCCAACCTATCCACCACAGTGAGACAACTCCATGGTTACCTGAAAGTCACTTTACCCCTGCTACATTTCTTACCTCATTCCCTCCCTCCCTTTCCCACCGTGGTATATACAACACCAACTCAGGAGCATGATTGAGCACATACAGATACAAGTAGAATGGCACTCAGGAGAGCGCATACTGTTGTGGGGCCGGGTGTCGGTGGCGAGCACGACCGCGAGAGGGAGCAGTAGTGGGCTCCACCGAACACACCGGAATTTAGGTCGTGACCCTCGGATAAGTCCGGAAGGCATGGGTCCCTTACTGGACCATGAATCGCCAATAATTTGACCGCGTGGGGTAGGGTAAATTGCCAAACTTCAATATACATAAGTACCCACACGGGAAAGCTACCAGCGAATTCACCCTCGACAGTCCTCGAGCGGGACGAGCAGTTACCGTGCTCGAATCGTGTGTAACCCGAGCGGATGGTCACCGAAGCCTGTCGGTCCAAATGCACAATTTACTGCCTTGCTATTTCTCATTACGCACCGTGCTAAGCCAATGAAAGAAATGACAGGGAACGAGCTGGGACATTCAACAACAGGGAAATTTATTTATAATAATAATCGGGGAGGGAAGCACACAAAGAGCAGAGTTATCCGAATAAGAAATGTAATGTACAATGAGCAAAAAAAAAAAAAAAAAAAAAAAAAAAAAAAAAACTTACACAATTCTACTTGAAGACGGGCCCACACACAGACACACCCCCCAAAAGAAATTATGGCCGCGGCCTTTATTGATAGCCCCAGCACGGAGGGAAGGTGAGCTGGGAAGGTGAGCTGGGAAGGATGCTAGCTTGGACCTTCCCGCCTTGTGCGGCCCTTGACGATCCGGCTCGGCAGGACTCGAACCCGCAACACGATGCCGCTCCAAGCACCAGGTACCACGCTCTCCAACCGGCCACGTACCAATCAACCAAGACCAAGGAGAAGATCAGAGACGACAATGACCCAGGACCAGACGAACCAGCCAGCACCAAGACCCGCGACCCCCAAGACGACCAACGCTCCGAGCCTGGCGTTCCTTTTATTCCTTTTTCCTCCAGGGTGAGAAAAATCGCCATCTGAGGCGATCTTCACTCTCATTGGCCGGGGTGTCGTGGGAAAGTCGCCCTCTGGGGCAATCTCAAACCCATTGGCCGGAGTGTCGTGGGAAAGTCGTCCTCTGTGGAAATCTCAAACCCATTGGCCGGGGTGTCGTGGGAAAGTCACCCTCTGTGGAGTCATTGGACAAGGGGCACACCCCTGCCTTCCTGGACGGAGTCTCGATCTGAGGCGATGGAAATATCCGCCCACGTACGTGGTCAAACGCACGTGGGCAATGGCGTTGGTGTGTGAAGTGAAGTGAAGGAGAATTGTTGTAAAAGAAACTGCAGCGCACACACGTAATTCCTGTTAGACACAGGTAGGGGACCCGAACTAGAAACACATACTTATCGAAATAACTAAACTTGGGGACTGCATTCTGTCTGTGTGCACAAGGCTTCCAAATTCGTAACAATACCTCCACCAGGCTGAACAGTTTATGTTTTGCATCCCACTGTTAGGCCGGATCTGGTTCCAGACTTCAAAAATCGAGTCGGATTGTTCTCGTCACCTCTCCAACTCATCCACCAAGTTTTGTCATAACCCGTGCACCTTTTGAGATATCATGCTATTGTTGCGGGCCGGGGTCCGGTGGCGAGAACGACCACTAGGTGGGTGAAGTTACATCGTCTCCCACCAGACTCCAGGAATTGTAGGCCGTCGCTCACGGATAATTCCGTGACCCGGCGGGTTGCGGAATTGTAGGCCGTCGCTCACGGATAATTCCATGACCCGGCGGGTCACTTAACCGACCGTGGACGCCAATACCTCAACTGCGTAGCATAGGGTCTTCCTGCCAGGTGTAATCAGTTTACCTAATTAACCACGCGGTTTTGACTACCGGAGAACCACGCCCTCGGTACGCCTTGCCCGAAACAGATCACTACCAACTGCGGTAGAGTGCCAACTCCCAACTCCGGATCGGATGCAGCCGAGCAGAGCTGCCAAGGACACACCGGGTAGAATGAACAGATTATCAGGGATAAAGACCAGGCTAAACTTAGATCCGAACCATGCTGGACCAATGAAGGAAAAGACAAAAACGAAGTGGGAAACATTTCTACAATCATTTATTTACACTCTTCTTCTTCTTCTGTCGGCTGCTCCCGTTAAGGCCCGGTCACACCTTGACGTTTTAGCCAGCTATGGCAACGTATTAAAATGTATCTTAAACGCTGGCTTACGTTGAACTTTTGATGTTTTTTTTTAAAGATTCGGACATATTCATAGCGACTTGGTCTTATGTATAACGCATTGGTAACGGACACAGAACGTTTCGTTGTGTTATAGATAACTTATACCAACGAATGCTGAACCTGTTGTCGGCCTACACAACCGATGCCCAACGATAGTCTAACTTAGGCATAGCGCGTTGCACGCATCGCCGACGATGTCGTGACGTAGCCTATTAAAAGGCTGACGCACAACGATTCGAATCATAACTGCCGTAGAAATGGAAGTGTCAACATCGTGGTCACACCTTGGCGATCTTGCCAGCGTATGCCGACCTAAGAAAAATGTGTCTAAAACGTTGGGGCACGTCAAATACGGTATGAGTAAGTTTGGTATACGTGAGTACAATGCTAAAGTACGCTATCATATGTCGTAGTAAGTAGAGTACGTCAAGAAATTTTAAACATGTTCAAAATTTTACGACGTACTCGGCGTATGACACACGTTCCGCATGCGATGGGGATAAGTTTTACACACGATATGTGGACGCTTACACACGTCCACAAAGGCTACTTATAAGCTACTCATAAGTCGAAACACGTCGCGGTAATGTCTTTTTTACGCGAAACTTATTTCTAACTTATGTTTGACGTGCTTTGAACCAATTCTTTACGTAGTCCCAACACACACAGACGTATGTAGACGTATTCCGGTCGACAAAAAAATAAATTAATGTGTTTCTAGCTTACAACTGCCATATAAAGACGTGTTCCCAGCGGTTTTGGGAATTGGTATATAAAAATGCTGCTCATAAAAGGGGAACCCAACGGTATTTTCGAGTCCTTTTTGAGTCGATGTCCATGTCAGCAGTAACAGTATCAGTATCAGTATTAGTAGTAGTTTGTTCATGTTGGCAGTAGTAGGTGAGTGTGAGGGGGAGGGTGTGGGTTATGATGGATCGTCCTTGCGTTTAACGATTTAAATGATAAACTCAACAATTGAAATGGCTGCATCTCCACTATTGAAAGTAGACGCTTGCGCTCAACAATTGGATTTTTTTTCCACTCAACGACTTTTAAACGGTACCACTCAGCTATTTATTGTTTACAATGAACGATTTAAATTGCTGTCACTCGCCTTTGTTTTTTGACGCTGGGGTTTGGAAATTTGAAGCGTTTCTTCTGAACGTGTTAAAACGCTCAAACTCGACTATTTTAAATAGACGCTGCCGATGGACAATTGGAATCATAGCCAAGCTAGACATCAAAGTGTGAACATCCTCGGCATGCCGAAGAAAAGTTTGAAGAATGCTGCAAATAAGTGTCCTGGCCGTGGCCGTGGACGCTGACGCAAGGACGATCCATTATACCGACGTCTTTCAGCCTATGAGCAACTTAAAAGTAACGTCTGTCGATGTGTGCCAACGATCGCGTAACGTGCCAACAACACGTTAATCATAGGTTAGAAATAAGTTTCGGGTACGCTAAACATTACCTCGGCGTGTCTCAACTTATGATTAACTTACAAGTAGCACGTGTTGACGTCTGTCAACGATCGCAGACCGTGCATACAACTTGTGGCCAGCGTAGCGGAATGTGTGAGTGAAACGCCGGCATACGTCGTGAAATTTCAAGCATGAAAAAAATTTGAGGACAACCAAAAAGTACAACGTTTAAAGCCAACGTACAACGACGTATGGCAGTGTTTTTCAGCATGCTCTCAATGTTATCAAAACTTACCCATAACGTATTCAACGTGTGCCAGCGTTTTAGAAAAAAAATTCAAAAATCGGCATACATTGGCTAAAACGTCAAGGTGTGACCGGGCCTTTAGGGGTCGCCACAGCGAATCATCCGTTATGATTTGGCACAGGTTTTACGTCGGATGCCCTTCCTGACGTAACCCTGGTCGCCTCTTACGACACAGGGATATGGTACACCTATTCTAACTGGTGCATACACCGGGCCCAGTACACTGGTACTCACTTCGCTGACCTCGGAAGGATGACAGGCTGAGTCAACCTGCTGGTGTGTATTAATTCAAGCGGCCAACAGGGCTTGAACTCAGGACCTTTTGGATCCCAAGCCGCTACCCTAACCACTACGCCAACACCAGGCTTATCATTTATTTACACTAGGCGAGGAAAAACATGTGGCACAGGAACAGGTTTATTGGTGTGTTATACAGAGGACAGAAGAGAGATGTAGTGCGACAATTTTACAGCAACTTCAAAAATAGCTCCGCAAAGCGGGCGTAACCCCTCAGTCCACGCATTGTAAAAGGAAGCAGTGATATCACGATGACGCAGTCAGTTAGAGCACGTTGGACGTCATATCGAAAATTAATCAGACTTCAAGATGGCTACCGTGGCGGCGAGTGAAAATCGCAGCGAGCCCATTTTCGAAAAGAACCTTCCTCTACTCAACCCCAGCACACCCTGCAAAAATGGATTTAATCGGACAAGGCGTTCTCGAAATCGACGGAAACCAATTTCAAGATGGCTGCCATGGAGGCCACATTGAAAATCGCAGCGCACCCATTTTCGGAAGGAACCTTTCTCTACTCAACCCCAACACACCCTGCACAAATGGATTTAATCGGACAAGGCGGTCTCAAAATCGACGGAAACCAATTTCAAGATGGCTGCCATGGAGGCCACATTGAAAATCGCAGCGCGCCCATTTTCGGAAGGAACCTTCCTCTACTCAACCCCAACATACCCTGCAAAAATGGATTTAATCGGACAAGGTGTTCTCCTCGAAATCAACGGAAACCAAAAGTTGACAGACGCCCGGACGCCCGCGACGACAATATCCCTTTTTCAGCCCAATTCAGGCTGAGGGGTAAAAAGAGGACACAGAGCAGACTTGCCGCGAGAATAATACAGGCAAGAATTACAGTAATCAGAAACTTAAACAGTTTTTACTTAGTGGACAGGCGCCACACAGACACACACTTGGACAAAATAAACCCAGTTGAATGGCAAAGGACTTTTGCAACCACGGAGGGAGGGAGCTGAGGTCGCAGTTCTTTTGGTACCTGAATGTTCCGAGGGAAGGGATGCTCCGTGATGCGGTACCCGACAGAGGTCGTGCAGTTCGGCCCACAGCCACACATGTGGAGACCGTGTCTGCGAAGGAGCCCAGGTGGAGAGCCCGAAGTCCAATGTATGAACGGGGCTGCAGACAGGAGCAGGACCCGACCGAGACCTGGTCAAGGTCTTTTCAGCTCTCACAACCAACCAACCAACAAACTAACTTTCAAATTCAACCAGCGAACCTCTTCCTCCCTCAACCAACAACGAACTCTCCGACTCTCTCACTCTACTCTGAGGATGGTGTCGTAATTTATAGATCCCCAAGGTCGGGGAGGGGCTTTGGCGAAGACGACGTCATCATCAGTCCTGATTGGACAGGGCCTTCATGGGGTACGCCCTTCCTGGGTGGGGTTTCGGCCAGGCAAGAAAAGCCCGCCCAATCCATGTGTGTCTGGACCCATCAATAAGGAATTGGAACGTTTGGGGAAGCCGAGGAACTGGAACAGCGAACACGAAGATTTTGCCTCGAGAAACGAGCCTCCGGAGACAGCAGATGGACAATGGTGTGCTGTGGCCAGCGAACTGAGGGCTGCAAGCGCTATGGTACCGTGGATTGTAATTGAGGGGATATAATGATTTATTAATCCAACTAAAAAAAAAAAAATAATCGCAATGCACCCCAGTGTCTTCCCACTACACACAAGGTAGGAATCTATCTACACATATACTTATGGCATAACTAACTTCGGGACAACTGTATGTTTGTATGCATACGGTTCCTACAACCGTAACACTATATATCGTTTTTTTGGGCCCCAACTCTCCATGGTGAAGAATCACTTTTAAAATTTTTAATTCTCATATCCAGATTGGGATCTTCACCAAAATCGAATCATTTTGTCCTTGTCACACACCCAACCTGTCCACCAAGTTGCGTCCAAATCCGTCCATAACTTGAGATATCGTGCTCACAGACAAACAAGTGAAAACAACCTGTCCACCTTCGGTGGCAGATGCAATGACAGATTCAATATTGCAAGTACTGCACAATAAAACCTGCATATTAAAAGAGTTTAAGAACGAATGCTTTGCTGTGGAGGGGTAAGGCAACTTTCAGGCCATCCTGTGGAAACCAGGTGCTGCACACAAACTAGAACACCGAACCACTATGTGCCTTCTGATCCTCTTCATGAACAATTTTTTTATAAAAACAACAAATGGATGCTTCAAAAACGACATTTCCACACCTTGATGTGCAAGAGCTTATTAAGCTAAATTCCATGTTGAAATTCTGCTGCCTTTGCAATACAGTGTCAACTACAACTTCATTAATGACCCCAAGTATTCCCGCTCCGTGTGTGTGTGTGTGTGTGTGTGTGTGTGTGTGTGTGTGTGTGTGTGTGTGTGTGTGTGTGTGTGTGTGTGTGTGTGTGTGTGTGTGTGTGTGTGTGTGTGTGTGTGTGTAATATATATTGTTACGGTTCTAGGAACCGTATGCATACAACATACAGGTGTCCCAAGTCAGTTATTCCATTAGTATACGTGCAGATAGATCCCTTCCTTGTGTGTAATGGGCTTTTAGTTAGGATTATAAATCATTTTTCCCCTTTTATTTGATCCATGGAACCTTCATCTTGCTTGCTACCCTCGTCTCGTCTCCTGAGCCCAAATCCTGACGGGCATTTTGGGCTGGACAAGTGCTTCCACCATATACCCGCTGTCTACAGAGACTAGTTTTCTGAGGCAGAATCGCAAGGTTCATTGTAGTAGCTGCGCCACCATTCACCTTCCCAAACTCGGACATGGCGGTGTGGGCAGTCCTTACTTGTGTCTGGCCGAAACCCTGCCCAGAAAGGCGGACCACATGAGTTCCCGTTCCAATCGGGACGGACAATGACGTCGGCTTCGCCATGGCTCCACCGGAACTCCGTGATCTATAAAGTACGGGACAATCCTCAGAGTTGAGTTGGATGCGAGGGAAAGTTGGTTGTTGGAAGTCGAAGTTGGAGTTGGAGTGGTTGGAGATAGTGAGAGTGAGAATTGAGATTTAAAGTGTTCCTGCTGCCTGGCTCTGCCTACGTCTCGCCTCGACGGCCCACCTACTGTACTGGTCCTCGCCGACACAACCTCGACCAAACCTCCAGTCTGGTCCTGCTACTGCTCAACTCTCACCACCTTGGACTCCGCTCTCCTCCACTCAAGCTCCTGCTGCAGACACGATTACCACACGTGCGGTTGTGGACCGAACTGCACAGCTTTTGTTGGGTGCCGCACCATGGAGCATCCCTCCCCCTCGAAACGCTCAGGTACCAAAAACTGACAACTCCCTCCCTCCCTGGCTGCAAAAGGTCCCTTTTCTTTTAATTGGGTTTATTTTGTCCGAGTGTTTGTCGGAGTGTGTTGGCACCTGTACGTTAGATAAGCCTAAGATCTTCATTGTTGTAATTATTGCTTTTATTATTCTCGCGTCAAGTCTGCATGTGTCTGCTTTTATAAGTTGCTTGTAAATTGTCACAACACACCTCTCATCTTTCCCCTGCGTAACACACCCAATAAACCTTTTTCTTGTGCCACATGCTTTTCCCCACTTATTATTGTAAATAAATAAATGTAGAAATGTTCCCAGCTTGTCTGTATTTTCCTCCATTGGTCCAGCATGGTTCGAATCTGAGTTTAGCCGGGTCTTTATTCCCGATAATCCGTTCCTTCGAGCCGGTACATCCTGGGCAGTGCCGCTTGACTGCATCCGATCCGGAAAGGTAGTCGGTAGAGTGATCCAGTTCGGGCAAGGCGTACCGAGGGCGTGGTTCCCCGGTAGTCGACACCGCATGGTTAATTAGGTAACTTGTTTCTCGACAGGAGGACCCTACGCCACACGGTTGAGGTATTGGTGTCCACGGTTGGTAAAGCGACCCGCCACGGCACGGAATTATCCATGTGTGACGACCTACAATTCCAGGGAGTCTGGTGGGAATCGAAGTAGTTTTCCCCACCTCGTGGTCGTTTGTCAACCACAACAATATATATATATTGTTGTGGTTGAGGAAATTCACAAACCACCATTCAGGTCCCATAGGTGAGATATCTCTGTAAGTACATGTGTAGTTAGCCCCAAACCCATTGTTTAGAGGGAATAAATGTGATTCAGTTGGGCTGCGACCCTTTAAGATAGCCGTTTTTCTGTTCTATCTTTATTTTGAACCAACCACGTCTCATCCGCCATCACACAACCACCAACCGCAACGCCGCTTCACAACAACAACAACAACGCCAACAGCCACGACCTTTACCTTCACAGCTCGCTACCGCAAACATCGCATCACCGCCATTCCAAGCATCACCGTGGCCAGGGACCGCCACTTTAGACCCTCCACCACCTTCGCCTCTCCTTCTGCGGCCATTCCCGCACCACTTGTGAACGCCAAGCGTCAGGCTGTCCTGGCCTCGTGCAGGACGCGCGCCGAGCCGCGGGTGCAAAAAGCGGCCTTTCCGAGGAGAAGTCTGATCAGGAATGATACACGCCCACTTCTGATCCGTCCTATCAGCAAGTGCGGGGCGATTTGGCCACACCTCCAGGCGCGTCGGAGTAGAATCGATATATGCAAATTTGAGGATCAGGGGAGGTTCACGCCCACTTTTCCTCCGTCCAATGGGCGAGCGTGGCTCCGCCCCCGAGCTCATCCTGATCCGGAAATTTGCATACGTGTTCTCCTGCCGTCCGATAAAGCGCCGAGCGCGGGGCGAATTCAGTCAGGTTTTGGGCTCGGGCGAGTTGGAGAGGTGTGGCGGCGTCGGAGTGTGGCAGCAGCAGTCAAGACGGGTCTGGAGGAGAGTCGGAGTCTGTCGGGGTTCGGAGTCTGTCGGGGAGCTGCAGAGAGGGGAAGCCGGGAGCGCGGTCGAGGTCGCAGTGGAGTCGCTCGTCGCGGGACCCAAGCAAGCCAGCTATCCTCTTTCCCCAGAGCATCAACAATTCCCCCCTTTTTCCCCCCCGCGCTGAGATAGTGCGGAAAGGGGGCCCCGTTCCCACCCCATTCCAATCAGTGCCAACGAAACCCGCGGAGGAGCGCGGAGTCGGGGCACCGCCGCGACATTTGCGGCTCATCACAAGACGGGTAGGCTCCGCCCGGTCTCACGCCCACAGACCACGTCTGCCCCCTTGTCGTTGAGGGTGGCCCTTTTCTTTTGCTTTTGAGTATATGTGTTGTCGGCGCCGTCTGTAAAGTCAAACTGTGTAAGTGTTGCCGTGTGCTCGCGTAGTCGGTAGTAGATCTGCATTGTTGTGTTTCTTTTGTTGCATAATTGTTGTAATTGTATATGTGTGCTTTCCGTGTGCCGCGGAATAAATGTGCCTCATGTCGAACTGTTTTTCCCATTTCGCTTCGTCTTTTCTTTAATTGAATCTCCATCTTACTTCACGTAAAGGGTTGGTAGTGGGTTAAATACGCCCGATAATTAATCGGAACCGTCGAGGTCGACAATATAACACCGCTCGGTTATCCCGATAGTACGGAACGGGTTGCTTCAGTGGCCCGTGTCCGGAGTCGACCTGCGGCGATGTGCGATCGCCCGGTCTACCCTCCGTGTGGGTACTTCAGTAGGTCGAATTTGGCGAACAACCCTATCCCAGGCGGGGGGCCGATTGGCATGATCGTGGTGAGGCCGAAAGGCCCACCCGTGACTAGTTCCCGGCGTTAGTCCGAGAGGGTCACGACAGAATTGTCCGTCCGGTGGGCGACGTGCCGCGATTCGAGTTACGTGGCCGCTCGCACGCCGGCGGGCGCGAATTCGCAACAATATATATATATATATATATATATATATATATATATATATATATATATATATATATATATATATATATATATATATATATATATATATATATATATATATATATTGGTTTTTTTTTCTTCTTTTTATTTATTTATATTTGTTTGTGCAATAGAATTGTGAGAAACAGCATGTAAAAAAAACGAGATGTGTGTAACGATTTACGTTTCTTTTGGTGAGGCTTTTCCCGCCGATTTGTCATCATCTTTTGGTGGAAAATTCATTGTACCGTTTATGCATTTTTTTTTTTAAGTATGGGTTGACCAACTGCCTGGACACAACCAAGGTTGTGGATTTACTGATGTAGGTAATCTACTGATGTGGATCCATGACCAAGATTGTGGATCCACCATTTGGAGAGGTCCTTGGCTGAAAGAATCAAAACCTCGAGGAAGAACGGTGCCCAGCTGATGATCCATGTGGTCAGGAAAGTGCGTCTGTGTGTGAGTGCTTAAAATTTATTTTTATTTTTTAATTTATTTTGTGTGTGATAGAATTGTTAGAAACAGTTGTGTGTGAAAAAACGAGATATGTGTGTGTGTATGTGTGCATGTGCATGTGCAATTTTTTGGCCCAAGTGTTTCACCAGGTGTTATGTTTGGATGAAGATGGCAGGAATTGTTATCTTGTTTGGTGTGCCAGTGATAACTCGCCGACTCTTCACTAAAGACAACGTGGGATATCACACATACACCGTCCACAGACTTGCCAACAGATGGGACACTCGGCTTAATGTGCACACTGTGATGTGCAACACATTGCCTGCAAACAGCAATTTGGAAGTTTATATAGTCGGGTTGAGAATCAAACCAAGCCTTGGAAGTTCAAAGGTGAGTGTGCTGTCTCTGCACCATACTGTTAGACTCAACGTTTGAAATATTTTAACCAATCCTAAAATCTCTTAAAAACATTATGGCAAGTCAAAGCGTGATAGCAACATCAACACAGTTTAAAGTAGAAACACAAGGACAGCATGTCCTGATTTCATAAGCAGCAAGGATAAAATGAGAAAATAAAAATTGACAATTGAAGAGGAAGGATAAGAGAAAAATAATAAAAGGTGAGAGTGTGTTGGGAAAGGGGAAGAAGGTTTGGAGAGCAGAAATAAGGTTGTGGAAAGAGGGGAGGGGGAAAGGGGTCAAGAATTCCACCAATTTTGTGTATAAACAGATGGCCCTTTAACTGAAGCAAGAACACACTTGCAGGCTCGGGGATGCGATGCAGTCGGTGATGGCAATGCATCAACCAGAGTTGAATTTACAAGACAAAGATAAGGATCCTACATCAAGCCTCAAAACGAAAAAAAAAGTTTTGTTATAAATTAAATGCCTGGCACACTCACTGAGCGTAAGGGAGGGGTGGCTGGTTTGCTGAGAACCTCATGGAACAGACAGCCTATCCATAGTATCAACTGGTCATGAAAAAAAGACTACACCTCAGGGTCATTTGTAAAAACATAGCTTGAAACCTGTAACTGAGCTTTCATATTCTGACTAAACCCCACCCGAGTTAGTTAAACACCTGCACAGTATTTGCGCTTTCAGCACACATTATGATCGCCATTGATAAAACTGTTAACCCAGGCGGTAATTAGCAGAACTTCAGAACCACAGGTGTTTCATCTTCACAGATGCTGAGAAATGTGACAAAGGGCAATTTTGACAAACGATATGGGCTAGTGTATTTATAGCTCTCATCAGGTACAGTAAACCATATCAATAACTCGGTTCATTATCTCCATGCCTTTTGAAAAGAAAAAAAATAATAACGGGATATTGTAATTGGGTCTGTCCGTCTCGCTATCTCCTCCGAAACAGTTGTGCAGAAATTCACCAAACTTCATAGTTATGATCAACACGTGGCATGAAGATGCAAGAGCAGTACAATTTTGGCAATGCCTAATCGCGGCAGGGTTAAAAGGTCAAATACCAAACATTTGCACATTTTAAAACATTTCGTTAATGAAACTTTGTATATGTGATCAACATTGCGGGACACACATTGCAACGAGTTCTTGGATTTGATTGTCGGGTTATTGCCCCAGTGGGTGGGGTCACGGGAGTCAAAACCGAAAATTTTTTAACTCAAAATTTGATATCATCATTCCTGGTGGAACTTCAGACCATCTTTTAAGTTTGCTTGAGGTGGGAGGCATGGGGACTTGTGATGGCATGCCATCAATTTCACTCTAGTTGTCATTTGGTAAGCAGCAAGATGCACTCTTTAAATAAGTGCACTTCCAATGTTAGAGTTCAAGAGTCTGCTGTGGATTAAACTCCTCAAACCCAGGAAGAACACTTGGTTGAAAAGTACCTCAGCCACTCGTTCAAATTCAGTGGGGATGTTGGTACTAAGTTTCCAACAATCGTTCCCCCCTTTGTGTGGCATATCAAAGCCTCAAAAGCAAGTCAGCAAGAAAATCTCTTCAAGTCTTATATTCCATCTTTTGAGCTCTGCAGTTACATGCCCATGGAAGAAAAATTGCAATCTCTGCAGGTTTTCCCAATTGCACACAGACTACATTTCCAGACAAACCACATGCATAATTCAGTGTTATAATCTGATTAATGGCGTATTTTGCCGATATCGATTTTCCTACCACTCAGAGGGGCTTTATAGCTTTTTGCTTTTAATCGAGAGAAAGTACTGCTTTGGTGCAGTGCGCACCAGACACAACATGGGAACATGAAAAGGTGTGCACACAGCGCACCTTTAGTCAAATTGGCATCCGCTCATGAAACAAGGCTCAACACCAATGCTAAAAGCTTTTTTCAAGCAAAAATACGAGCCACTGGATTGAAGGCATAATTTTATTTACTTGTATGCATCCTGTGGCTGCTTGGCTGGGGGCACAGCTATGCCGTTGATGCAATGCCCGTGACCAGAATGCTGGTACTCATTTTGCTGACTTGGAAAGGATGACAGGCTGGTCAACGCACTTGGTGTTTATTCAACAAGGAAAAACAGGGGCTTGAACTCAAGACCTCAAGGTCTTAATCCAGCCACCTTAACCATGAAGCCAACAACAGGTTTGAAGGCACAATGATGAGAACAAATGGTGTTTCAGGAACCTCCTCACAATACCCCCATCCGGGAAGACAACACCTCAAGCATAAAACTCGAGACAAATGACTATATATATATATATATATATATATATATATATATATATATATATATATATATATATATATATATATATATATATATATATACATACATACATATATATATATACATACATATATACTAGTGCGGGCCCGTAGGTGCATAAACGACGACTAGATTGGGCATTTTTTCACACCCCCCCTCTCTCGTGCCAGTACCCTCTCTCATGGGTGAGGCGTGCCAGTATGTGCAGCTTCGTTCCTTCGCTCTCGTAAACGACGACTGGATTGGGGCATTTTTTTCAATTAGATCGGCCCAACCGTATCATAAATGGCCATAACTTGGGAAACACCTGGGAAACATACTTAGGTCCACAGCGTCAATTGTGACGTCATATCAAACGAAGAAGAATTGACGCCCCCTCTCTCTCGCCACCCCTCGTCTCCCCCCTCCTCTCTCGCCCCTCTCTTGAATTGTGATGCCCCTCTCTCTTCCCCCCCTCCTCTCACCCCTCTCTGTAAATGTATTCACAAAAAAAAAAAAACATTAATTGTGACATCAAATAAACTCCCCCTAGTCTCGCCCCTCCTCGCTCCCTCTCTCTCGCCCCTACTCTCACCCCACCCTCTCTCGTCCCCCCTCTCTCGAACTGTGACCCCCCCTCTCCCTCGCCCCCCCCCAAACCTTGGGATTAATTAATAATTTGAACAATTAATTCAAACCTTGGAAAAAAACAGCTTTCAAACCCTGGGAAACAGCTGAAACGGATGAAGAACGATATCAAACCTTGAAAAGGCACATTTTTCCCAGCGTCAATTGTCCCCAGCATCAATTGTGACGTCATATCAAACGGAAAAGAATTGTGACGTCAATCGTGAGGAAAATAAATAAATAAACATCAATTGTGACGTCATAGCACCGTGTCTTGTCATTGGTTGACAGATAAATGGCCGTAACTTTGGAACCGCTCGTCCGATTGATATCAAACCTCGAAAAGGCACATCCGCGGGTCCCCGGCAATATTCCTGTCAAGTTTCAATCAGATCGGACAGGCGGTCGTCGAGAAACAGCGGTCGCATACAGACAGACACACAGAGATTGCTGGAATTATAGATACTAGTACGTGCCCGTAAAAAAAAATAATAATAATAAAAATCATAATAAATAAATAAACCACACAGGCAGTTTCTTCGCTCTCATGTGCCCGTACGTTCGATATTATTCGCAGTTACGATTATTCGCAATTTATTTTTAATACCCAATTATTCAATTAGCGTCAACGTATTTTACCTTTTCGCAATGTCGTGGCAAGGAAAAACAAAAAGAGAAGAGAAGAGAGAGAAAAAATTTACTTCCGGGTTCGGAGCATACCAGCACTCTGATGTTCCCGAAATTTATACACAGTCTAATATGAAAACGATCATAACTTGGGCCATTCTGTTTATCTATAAATGCGCACAAGAAATCGAGAAATTATTAGAATACACGAAGTCATCACTCTCTGGAAGCCCGTACGTTGTAACACGTAATGGAGAACGTGGCTGTGCTTCCCTTCCCCATCGGCCACGCAACAACGCGTCTTCCCATTGGTTTGGTAAATAAATGGCCATAACTTGGGAAGCACTTGTCCAATTAATATCAAACCTTGAAAAGGCACATCCTCAGGTACCCAGCAATATACCTGGTAAGTTTCAATTAGATCGGACCAGTGGTTGTCGAGAAACAGCGGTCACACACACACTGCTGGAATTATATATATTGTTGCGGATTTCGCGCCCGCCGGCGTGCTGACGGCCACGTAACTCGAATCGCGGCACGTCGCCCACCGGACGGACAATCCAGTCGTGACCCTCTCGGACTAACGCTGGGAACCAGTCACGGGTGGACCTTTCGGTCTCACCGCGATCGAGCCAATCAGCCCCCGCGTGGGATAGGGTTGCTCGCCAAATTCGACCTACCTAAGTACCCACGCGGAGGGTAGACCGGGCGATCGCACCTCGCCGCAGGTCGACTTCGGACACGGGCCACTTAAGCAAGCGTTCCGTACTATCAGAATAACCGAGCGGTGTTATCGTCGACCTCGACGGTTCGATTAATTATCGGGCGTATTCAGCCCACTACCAACCCTTTACGTGAAGCAAGATGAGGATTCAATGAAGGAAATGACGAAGCGAAGCGGGAAACAGTTCAACACAAAGCACATTTATTCGCGACAAACGGAAAGCACACATTCAATTCCACCAAAAGCACACAGAAAAGACACAATGCAATTTACACAAAAAGCAAATGTAAAAGCGAAAACACAATGCAGAGCTAATACCGACTACCGAGCACACGGCAACACTTATACAATTCTACTTCACAGACGGCGCCGACAACACATACCCAAAACCAAGGAAAGAATACCCTCAAGGATGAGGCGGGCCTGAGGCCGAGACCGGGTCGGCCTACCCGTCTGGTGATGAGACGCGGAGCGGCGATGGTGCCTCAACTCCGCGGGCCTCGCAGACAGTGTCTGGTAGGGGGTGGGAAAGGGGCCCCCTTGGTCGCACTATCTCAGCGCGGGGGGAAACAGGAGGGGGTTGCTGATGCTCGGGGTATAGAGGATTTTTATTATCCCGCGACGAGCGTCTCCACCTCGGCCAGGTCGCGCTGTCGGCTCCCTGCACGACGCGAGCACCCCCTCGTCTGCACTCGCCGCCTCTCCACAGCTCCGTCCCCTCCGTTCCGACTCCAACGCACACGACGACCAGCTCCTTCTTGCCAACTCCACCGCCCGCAAAGTCTTAACTCTCTGTTCCCGACTCTCCTACTCACTGGACTGACGAACACGGTCGCTATTATAAGCCCCGTGGCTTCGCCTTTGACCCCCTCCCTTCGACCTTTCACCTCGCTCCCCATTGGCCCGAGAAAAAGTGGGCGTGAATGCTTTTTGATCCGTTTTTGAAGCACAAAATCCGTGATGTTGTACACGCTGTTCGGCGCGCGCCCTGCACGAGTCCAACACCGGTACCGACAGGCGGCACAAGAACGGTGGCGATGCGACGGTTGCGAGGTGTGACGTGAAGGTCGTGGCGGTTGTGGTGAAGCGTTGTGGTTGGTGGTTGATGTTGTGGTTGTGGTGGTAATCATGGCGGTTGGTCCAAAATAAAGATAGCAAAAGAAAAACGGCTATCCTGAAGAGTCGCAGCACGCATAAATGACATGTATTCCCACTAGACAACGGGTTTGGGCCTAACTACACATGTACTTACCGAGATACCTCACCTAAGGGACCTCAATGGTGGTTTGCGAATTTGGTAACCACAACACTACCCCCTCCCCTTTTTACAGACTCGTCCCGAGTCGTCAAATTTTCGTGTGCCATCATGTGTAGTTTTCCCCTAGTACATTTTACCTACGGATCCCTGAGTGCGACATTCATGGTATTCGTGTCCCCAAAATAAATAACCTGAGGGCTGCGTAACTACCTAAACAAACTCACTCACACGGACGACTTAAATAAAATTGCCGGCGCGAAGACATACATGCCGGGGGCGCACTCATATTTACAGTACATCTTAACCTTAACTTACAAATTTTACACTAAACCATGGCCCAGGATCATTGAACTCTGCAAAAGAAAAGCAGTTAGCAGGGAGCCAGGCTGCTCGCATGCAGTCTCTGGCTCAAAACAATGCAGGTGACAGGGAACGTGGCTGGCTGCTCACACGCAGTCCAAGGCCTTCCCTTTTGAACTGAACGCAGTGAACCACAACGGTGCATGGGCTGCACAAACGCAGTCTCCGTGCCAGCTCAAGTGGCACACGCAATGAACACAACGAATGGATGGACGAACACAAACACGGTGCACGGGCCGCCACTGCAGGTCCATGTTGTAGCTGCCAACAGGGCAGTTCTCGCAGCTTGCAAACTGTTGCCTTGCGGATCCTGGCGCACATGGCAATGAACAGGGGGGGTGGGGCAAAGCAAAAATTGAACGGGGCTGGTGAACCTGGGCAGTGGGCATGGCATGGCAAAGGCAGCAGGCAAACACAGCCCGCAGAAGAAGGCCGCTGCAGGCAAACACAGCCGGCAGATGAACTGGCCGGCACAGGCCTTGAAGAAAAACAGCCAGCAGATGAACTGGCCGGCACAGGCCTTGCAGAAAAACAGCCAGCCGGCAGACGATCCAGCCGGCACAGGCCTTGCAGCTAAGCAGCTGCAGATGAAGCTGGCCAGCCTTTGCCGTTCAGTGGAGGTTGGTGGAGGGAGTGCGGTGGTGCTGGCCACTTGGAAGGCGGGCTCGGACCTACCTACCTGTCTCCCTCCCAACCTATCGCCTTTGCCTGTCACTGTACATACCCACTCCCTTAATTTGTCCAAACCCCAATTTAGCCCCAACTTATTTTTTTGTTGTTTTTATTTTTACTTCCCCTCTATAAATCGTCCCCTAACCCCCTTTATCGTCTTTGTTCGGCTAACCTATCCTGTCACCTAGCCTACTCCCAACCCCTACGTTCCCTTCCCGGAGGGGAATAAGGGAGAGCTAACGTCCTGTGTCGAGGCCCAACTCAAGCCTCAGGATGGCCTCCCCAGAGTTCAGCGATCTATAACACAAAGTGGGTCCAGCGGCCCACAACGACAGCGAGGGGATGGATGGTGCGGAGGGGTACATCTCCTAATCTACCCTAACCATTAACTCTTAAACTACCCCGGGGCTTTCAACAAGCGCCTCTCGCTTAAACTATTGGTTCTAACAACCAAGATTCCCGTCGCCTGTGTTGGTGTCCTCACAATTTCGGGCCTCGCCCCCCAATTTTCTCTCCGTGCCCTCACACGGTCTCCTGGCTGGGACACGTGGCTCCCTTTGGCAGGCACGACCCTCTGCCGAATCTCCCGCTATGGCACCCCCGGGCACTACACTGCCTCCGAGCCTACCAGCTCCCTAACACCGGGGAGTGCCCCCCATGGCACCTCCCCTGAAACGCACACGTGGCAGGCCGGCCTCCCGGGCCCCTTTCCGAGGGTCACCCGTGCCCACAACACTGCCCACGCGGCTAATGGCGCCCCGGGCCCCCGCACCAAGCAGGCGCACCCGTGCCCACTACTCTATCCCGGCCCCCCATGGGCCCATGGCCTACCGCGGCCGACTAGCCTGGTGCCCGGGGTACCCATTCAGCGATACTCACCTTTCGCAGCCACGCTCCCAAGCCCGTCAACAGGGCTCCTGCACCCCTCCAAATGGGTCTCGAGCCTACTTTCCCACCAACAACAAAACGACCTCCATTTTTCAATTTGACTAACCCCCTAACTCACTCTACACTGACCCCGGGGTCCCTTGGGCGGGAGTCACTCCTCCCCCCAATCACTCATCGCACCATGCATTCCCCATTTGCTCCATACACACAGACCCGCTGGCCTCACTCATTCACCAAGCACATGCTTCCACTTCACTCACCAACTCTTCAACACACACACCACTGAACTCTGCCATCCTTCTATCTGCACCCCCTAACTAACTCGTGCTCCCACGTCGTCCCTTAAACTACAGCACGTTCCTTTTAACACTACGTAGCTAAGCTACGTCCCCTCTACACATTCACTGTCTGTCTCTGTCTCCAAATCATCAAAAATCATTTTATTTCCCAACCTAAATCTGGCTACAATCCCTCTAACTAATCCATTCCACGGACTCCATGAGGACTTACCCCTGCCCCATGAAGTCGGTCAAACTAAGCTAACCCTTCCCCCTAACTAGTTTTCATCCTGTGCCCAGGCCAAGGGGGTCTTCCACCCCTTGCCCAGGAATCCTGTGCACCCGAAAGTGAGGCTTACTGTTTTTTTTTTTTTTTTTCTCATGCGCAGCACCTGCGCGGCAACTCAGAGCTCGCGCACTTTGCACCTGCCCGTGACGTCATGCAGCTGCACGTGTTCCTCGTCCCTCCTTGGACGGTACCATCCGGCAGAGATACCCCTCCTGCCGGATTCCAACCCCACGTGCAGCCATGGCGTCACCGTGCGCATATAAAAAAAAAACACAAGCCCCACGTCTCGAGGGGTTCCCCACGCGAACACATGTGCTTTGCCCGTTGGAGCTTAACACACACGATCGCGTGGAGAACCCGTCCGGTCCAAATCCGTTTACCTGCCTAAACTTTGTCCGTCCGCGGGATCGGCAAATCCACCGCTGGCGTTTCCGGACCGGGACTTCACTCTCGCAAGCGAGCACGTGGCGGTCTCGTGCGTTGCACAGCACGAACCGCGTGCTCACTGCTGGGTGAACCCGGCACGGTCCGCGAAACAACTACAGCCGCTACTCGGCTTTCGTTCCTCTGTCGCCGTCGTCGCCATTCAACCCACGCACACCTGCGTGTTACGACGCACACAGTCCACTCCATCACATTCACACCGGGAGACGCGGCTGCGTGCTCCCGCATGCCAACCGACATCTCCCTCTCATACCGCTCTCTCACACACACGGTCTCCCTTGCACACAGCGACCTTGCACACGGCCGTTCACTCACGCGTGCGGGGGCACTCACCCGCGGTGCCTCACTCGCACTCCATGCCTCATCCACACACGCGGGGGCACTCAACCGCGGTGCCTCATCCACACTTCGTGCCTCATCCACACACGGCGTGCTGGGAAGCACGTACTCCGGCACCATCGCCACCACACCACTCACACACGGGGTCGCTTCCACACACGGGGACGCACTCACACCTTGCACCACAAACACAGGGACAACCACACTGGGGATTCGTGTCCCCACAAGGGTCTCCGGGGCCTCTATACCCCCCAAGCTCTCCGTGCACCCGTTCACAGCACTCCTCCCCTCAACCTCGCAAAGCACGACCGAACCCACCTGGTCGTGACTCGCCTCAAGGGGGCATACTCCCTCCCCTCGTTCCTGGAGGAGGCCATCCAGGTGCTCGCACTGGGTCTCCACCCAGTCCACCAGCTCAACCTCACTATCCTCCACTACCTGTGTGTGTGCGTCACTTACCCCGTCTTCATCGTGTTGTCTCTCCTCTATTTTTTTCTGTCTCCCGTGTCTCTATACATTTATGAGTTTCTATTGTCGTCACCTCGTGTCTCGTCTCACACGTTTTGGTCTCCCCATTTAATTCTTCCCTTTTGGTCACCGTCGATTCCTCTGTCACGACCCTCGCCCAACACGCCCCCTGAATTATTTTTTTTACCCACCTCCACCGCGGGCCTGTCAGCCGTTGCACCCCCTTCCAGCTCGTTTGCTCCCACACGTGGAGTCGCCATTCCCAGCTCCCTGGTCACGGCCTTCATGCATCGGCCCATGTTCTGCGTCTCACCCCGCAGCTCTTTCATTTCTTCCCTCATGTTTGCTTCCATTCCGTTTATTTGCTTGTTCATGTCTTTCATTTCGTTTTTCATATTCGTATCCATCTTTTGTGTATTCGCATCCATCGTCGTTTTCACTTCATTCATTTGCTTGTTCATGTCTTTCATTTCGTTTTTCATTGCCGCCAGCATGGCGCATAGCTGGGCCATGTCGGGTGCGCTTGAGTGAGCCGTTTCGGCAGGGGTTGGGGAAGGGTTTTGGTGGAGAGGGGGGGGGGAGGTGTCATACACCGCGGCCGCTGCCGCACCCATTTCGGGCTCTGGGTTCAGTTGGGCGAGTCCGTGTTCCTGCACAATCAACATTTCCTGCACGGGGATTCCATCCTGGACCATGGATCCTACACATTCTACATCCATTTCTAATACCCCCGGCTCCCGCTCGCCTTGAGACGCCATCTTGCTTCTCGTGAAGGGTTAATTTCGCTCGCTCGTAATTTGGAGGGAATCGGGGGTCGCTTCTCTCACCCCTGGACCGATTCCCGTGAATTTAGCCGGAGACAGGAGAGCCCGTTTTCCTGTTCTCCGATACCAGTGCCGCGAGGAGGGCGATGAACTTGTATCGCACGACCTGACACCAGTGTTGCGGTATTTCGCGCCCGCCGGCGTGCTGACGGCCACGTAACTCGAATCGCGGCACGTCGCCCACCGGACGGACAATCCAGTCGTGACCCTCTCGGACTAACGCCGGGAACCAGTCACGGGTGGACCTTTCGGTCTCACCGCGATCGAGCCAATCAGCCCCCGCGTGGGATAGGGTTGCTCGCCAAATTCGACCTACCTAAGTACCCACGCGGAGGGTAGACCGGGCGATCGCACCTCGCCGCAGGTCGACTTCGGACACGGGCCACTTAAGCGACCCGTTCCGTACTATCAGAATAACCGAGCGGTGTTATCGTCGACCTCGACGGTTCGATTAATTATCGGGCGTATTCAGCCCACTACCAACCCTTTACGTGAAGCAAGATGAGGATTCAATGAAGGAAATGACGAAGCGAAGCGGGAAACAGTTCAACACAAAGCACATTTATTCGTGACGAACGGAAAGCACACATTCAATTCCACCAAAAGCACACAGAAAAGACACAATGCAATTTACACAAAAAGCAAATGTAAAAGCGAAAACACAATGCAGAGCTAATACCGACTACCGAGCACACGGCAACACTTATACAATTCTACTTCACAGACGGCGCCGACAACACATACCCAAAACCAAGGAAAGAATACCCTCAAGGATGAGGCGGGCCTGAGGCCGAGACCGGGTCGGCCTACCCGTCTGGTGATGAGACGCGGAGCGGCGATGGTGCCTCAACTCCGCGGGCCTCGCGGACAGTGTCTGGTAGGGGGTGGGAAAGGGGCCCCCTTGGTCGCACTATCTCAGCGCGGGGGGAAACAGGAGGGGGTTGCTGATGCTCGGGGTATAGAGGATTTTTATTATCCCGCGACGAGCGTCTCCACCTCGGCCAGGTCGCGCTGTCGGCCTCCCTGGGGTGCAGCTCCCTGCACGACGCGAGCACCCCCTCGTCTGCCCTCGCCGCCTCTCCACAGCTCCGTCCCCTCCGTTCCGACTCCAACGCACACGACGACCAGCTCCTTCTTGCCAACTCCACCGCCCGCGAAGTCTTAACTCTCTGTTCCCGACTCTCCTACTCACTGGACTGACGAACACGGTCGCTACTATAAGCCCCGTGGCTTCGCCTTTGACCCCCTCCCTTCGACCTTTCACCTCGCTCCCCATTGGCCCGAGAAAAAGTGGGCGTGAATGCTTTTTGATCCGTTTTTGAAGCACAAAATCCGTGATGTTGTACACGCTGTTCGGCGCGCGCCCTGCACGAGTCCAACACCGGTACCCACAGGCGGCGCAAGAACGGTGGCGATGCGACGGTTGCGAGGTGTGACGTGAAGGTCGTGGCGGTTGTGGTGAAGCGGCGTTGTGGTTGGTGGTTGATGTTGTGGTTGTGGTGGTAATCATGGCGGTTGGTCCAAAATAAAGATAGCAAAAGAAAAACGGCTATCCTGAAGAGTCGCAGCACGCATAAATGACATGTATTCCCACTAGACAACGGGTTTGGGCCTAACTACACATGTACTTACCGAGATACCTCACCTAAGGGACCTGAATGGTGGTTTGCGAATTTGGTAACCACAACAATATATATATATATATATATATATATATATATATATATATATATATATATATATATATATATATATATATATATATATATATATATATATATATATTGTTGCGAATTCGCGCCCGCCGGCGTGCAAACGGCCAAGTGACTCGAATCGCGGCACGTCGCCCACCGGACGGACAATTCTGTCGTGACCCTCTCGGACTAACGCCGGGAGCTAGTCACGGGTGGGCCTTTCGGCCTCACCACGATCGTGCCAATCGGCCACCCGCGTGGGATAGGGTTGTTCGCCAAACTCGACCTACCTAAGTACCCACGTGGATGGTAGACCAGGCGATCGCACCTCGCCGCAGGTCGACTCCGGACACGGGCCGCTTAAGCAATCCGTTCCGTGCTATCGGGATAACCGAGCGGTGTTATCGTCGGCCTCGATGGCTCCGATTAATTATCGGGCGTATTAAGCCCACGACGAACCCGTTACGTGAAGCAAGATGGAGATTCAATTAAAGAAAAGACGAAGCGAAACGGGAAAACAGTTCAACATAATGCACATTTATTTCGCGGCACACGTAGAGCACACATATACAGCCAAACAGAATGCACATATATCAAATGCTATAAAAGAAACAATGACGCAGAGATACTACCGACTAAGACCGACACACGGCAACACTTAAACAGTTTTACTTCACCAGACTGGAGCCGACACACATTTACTCAAAAGCAAAGGAAACAAGCCACCCTCATAGGCAAGGGGGCAGACGGGCCCGTAGGCCAATGTGTGCGCGGGAACTGAAGGAGCGGTCAGGTCCGTGAGACCGGGGGGGGTCCTACCCGCGTCCTCGTGACGAGCCGCAAATGTGGCTGCGCGGCGGTGCCCCGACTTCGTGCTCCTTCGCGGGTTTCGTTGGCACCGCTTGGAGTGGGGTGGGAACGGGGCCCCCTTTTCGCACTATCTCAGCGTGGGGGAAAAGGGGGGGGGGAATTGTTGATGCCCTGGGGGAAGGAGAATGGTTAGCTGGCTTGGATCCCGTGACGAGCGATCCCACCGCGACCTCGTCGCCGACTTCCCTGCCTCGGACCCGAGCTCCTTGGACTCTTCCCCCAATTCTCCTCAGCCGACTGCAGAAAACCACCTTGACGCCTTCGCCTCCCGACTCCACTCCGCTCTTCAACCCGACTTGACTGACTCCGTCTCCCGACTCCACTCTCTGCCACCAAAACTGACTCTCCGCGCAACAACTCTTTATTCGCCTCGCGCTCGCAGTTTTATAGGCCGGCAGGAGAAAACAATATGCAAATTTCCGGATCAGGATGACCTCGGGGGCGGGGCCACGCTCGCCCATTGGACGAAGGAAAAGGGGCGTGAATCTCCCCTGATCCTAGAATTTGCATATCTTGATTCCACACAGATACGCCTGGAGGCGGGGCCAAGCCGCCCCGCGCTTCCTGATTGGACGGATCAGAAGTGGGCGTGTAGCATTCCTGATCCGAATTCTCCTCGGAAAGGCCGCTATTTGCAGTCGCAGCTCGGCGCGTATCTTGTACGAGCCCAGGACAGCCCGACGCTCGGTGCTCACAGGTGGTGCGGGAATAGCCGCAGAAGGAGAGAGGTGAAGGTGGTGGAGGGTTTCTGGCGGTGGCCGATGGCCATGGTGCCGTTTGGAATGGTGGTGATGCGATTTTTGCGGGAGCAAGTTGTGAAGGTAAAGGTCATGGCTGTTGGCGTTGTTATTGTTGTCTGACAGTTGGAGCGTGGTTGGTTCAAAATAAAGATAGAACAGAAAAACGGCCATCTCAAAGCATCGCAGCCTGAATGAATCACATTTATTCCCTCTAAACAACTGGTTTGGGGCTAACTACACATGTACTCAGAGATATCTCACCTACGGGACCTGAATGGTGGTTTGCGAATTTCCACAACCGTAACAATATGTACACAAAGAAAATATATTATATATATATATATATATGTATATATATATATATATATATATATATATAAAAATTAAAATATCAATATAAATATACATCTAAAAAATAGATATTTCCCTTCAGTTATATTCATATTTATCATCATCATGTACCATGCCATATACACAGCATTGGTGCTGTCAAAGCAGTTAAGAGGCTACAATCCTGGTCAGGTCACCACTCCGGCTCAGGAAGTCAAGATGGGAATTTGGCCATGGTGTTGGCGATAACTCGCCTCCTCTTCATGAAGGAGATCGTGGGAGCTTTAACGTCCACCAACTCATGCCGGCAGAGGAGACACCAAATTTAATGCCCATCATAAGGACGGCACACACATTGATGAATTACCCTGCCTGTGAAACACCATTGACGATTCATCCTGGGATGACAGTTTAAAGGTAGGCCAAGATTTAAACCCAGACTCAACAGCTAAGAGGCAAGGGTGCACATCTCTCGGCCATCCTACCAGCCCTGGGTTACATTATAAGGCAATTTCCAAAGAAAGTCTTGCTTAAAACACCAAACCACATGACAACTACAATGTTGTGCAACTAATAATATTTCAGAAAAGTAACCCTGGAAGCATCTGACGTTTAAATGCAGCGAAACAAGAAATTTCAATTTTTACAGTGACCGAAAAAGAAAAAAATTCTTACGTTTAGCTTGTGTATACAAAGGGGTCTGGACAAATTGGGAAAAGGACAGGCAAGGTGGGGGTAGGGTTTGAGGAAGGGGAGGATGACAGGGAAGATAAATTGGAAGAGGGTTTGGAGTGGATAAGAAGGGAAAAGGGGAATGAGAATGTGAGGTAGAAGAGGAAACCAGGGGATAAAAATGTGAATTTTTTTTGCATATGTAATTTGTATACAGCCCATAAAACTTGCCTTATGAAATGGTGCAGTCAAATCCAAGTTCCAACTGCCTTAATGTTTACATAGCAAACACATCAAAACACTGCATGTTTTTTTTTTCCACGTTTGACATCGATTCAGCATCAAGGTGTCACGTGGTGCCTATGTTCTGCAATTTTAATAGGTTGCTCCAAGATTTATGAAATGGCAGACACATAGGACAAACCTCTCAGCTCTTTGATGACCTTGTATTCTAAGCACTCACTTACACCGACCAAAGCTTCAAAATCCAAATTTCTAGAATCTATTCATCATATCGAGTTGCAGGAATCCAAATTTCAATCTTCATCCCACTCTCCAGCTTTCAAGGTTCTGCCTCTCCACCCAACCTAACCCTTACCGCCCCACCCCCCCCCACCCCACCTCCTTATGTGACCTGTCAGCATCACCCACCTGATGTTAAGGTAAAACAGCGCATGCAAGGCATGAATAGAAGGTGGCACACTGCGGATTGCATTGTGGTAAAGCTGCAGGCTCTCCAGGGCTACCAGTTGGCACAGCTCAATGGGTATCTCCCCCAAGCGGTTCTTTGAAAGGTCTGCAATGAAAGTGATTGCACAAACTCAAATCCAACAGGAGGAATGAAAGACCATTAACAGACATCAAGGTAAAAGCTAAACATGGTGAGGAAAAAATCAAAATCAATAATATGCAAAACGAGAAAGCATCTCAAAATCCAAAGCTTGTCCATTTTCCGCTTTGTACTCAAACTAAACTTAATAAAAACAACAGTTAAAAAACAAAGAAATGTAAATTTTATTAACTAGTGTTCTCCATGTTCTCATTTTGAAGGTTTGTTGAAAATTTGACAAAAGCTCAAATAGTAACGAGAACAGCATTCTTCGACATTGCAACGTCGACCAATATGCCTCCACCCATATCATTATACATACTTGTACCAAGTTTCATTTAAATCCCTTCAGCTGTTCTCAAGTATCACATTTTTATCTGACGTGACATCTGACTTTTGACCTCTTGATGCAAAAATCCAATCAGTTCATCTTCGCATCATTGTACATACCTGTACAAAGTTTAACTTGGATACCTTCAGCTGTTCTTAAGTTATTGCGGCAACGAAAACCTATGACGGACGCATGGACGGACAACCCAAAAACATAAATGTGGACACAAAGCACTCGATTTACACAATCATACAAAAATGGACACTTATTTAACTGACAAAATTCCCCCATCATAAGCAACATACTGATGAACAGCCAAAAATATTTTCCAGCAACACCCCTTTCATCAAGGATGGTCAAGAATGATTTACACGTATGAAGCCGCTTGGTACAAGCCGAGCACAAGCACCAAGTGCATCATATTTCACTTTAAACATAATTGGACAGACAGTCAGGCGTTTATTTGAATCAGCAGCCATTCCTCATTAAGAGTCAGTAAATGAAACTGCCAGATGCCTTGTTTGGCACAAATTTCAAAGCCCAAGTTCCTGTGCCTCATAAAAGCGCACGTGGTTCTGCCATCTGCTCCTATTCAACAGCAATCTCGCCATGCCCATCTGCTGTTCCCCGAGTTACGGTGAGAGCTCGGAATCTCTCGAGGGTGCGGTGCTCAGGCTGAGTGAGCATCAGTCAACAGCCAGCCTGGTATTGCAGCTCAGAACAACTGCTGTGAGATTCAACATGTGGTGACAACTGCATATTGAGAGCACAAGTTAAGAAAACTGTTTTCCAAGCACAATGAAAACCAACTGAGCTACGATGGGAAATACCCTATTCTGGCAAAGTGATCTGGCATCCCATTGTATTATCTCACTTCCTGGCTATGACCAAAAAAAATGTATTGGATTTCATGGAGGTTGAAGATATCTTAACAAAGGGGAAAAATAACATTGATGGAGGACAACTGAGTGGGAACCGAATCCCTTTTATGGCCACCCCACTTGTCAACATTCATGAACACACATATTATACAAACATTTCAATGAGGAAAAGAAGAGTTTATAACATCTAAAAAAGATAGAAAGAAAAAAGGATGGATAGAAAGAAAGAAGAAAGAAAGAAAGAAAGAAAGAAAGACCCCTGGCTGATGGTTTTCTTCAACATGATCAGCAAAAAAAATTAAATAAAATAAAGAGAAAGAGGGTTAAAGGCTTCAAAACAAAAGCATTGTGTGAATTTGCTGCAAGCAAAATCCTCTTGAGGAAGATAAGTCATTCGAACTCCTGGGTCTCACTATCAGCCATGATCTTTCTTGGGCAAACCACATTTCAAGGAGGAGGAGGAGATTTGGACCAGACTCTGTGCAGAGCGTTGGTGCTGCCTAACCAGTCTCCTTGGCTATTGGGCGCAATCCTGGACAGGTTGCCACTCCGACACATTGTACCAGCATTCTGGCACTCATTTTGCCGACCTCGGAAGGATGACAGGCCGAGTAAACCCCACCTGGTATTGATTAAACAGCTGAGCGGGATTTGAACTCAGGACCCTTGGATCCAAAGCTCACCACCCTAACCATTAAGGCAACACCAGACATACACCAGGCATACCACATTTCAAGCTTTGTCGTCTCCAAAGCCAGCCATCTGGGCATCCTCAATCATACAAAGTCCTTCCTTGGCAATCAACTCCTATCCACCAACAAGGCTTTCATCCAAAGCTTGATGGAGCACTGCTCTCCTCTTTGGGCTGGCCCCAAACATGGCTCAGCTTGACACCATGGAAACAAAGGCCTTCAAGATTATTGCAATCTCTCACGATGAAGCTGAGTCTCTGCGCCCATCACCTCGCCATTGCAGACAGGGTGGTGGTCTGTCTTCTACAGTCTCCTTTATGGTGTTGCACCCTCTGCCCTTTCCGTGCTTTGTACCCCCCGCCCACCGTCTTCCCAGGTTTCTGCAGGGCTCACATGGTCCCCCATTAACCCCTTTCTGGTGAAACTACCTAAATCCAGAATCACTGCTCACTTCCACCCATTGGTTCGTTTTTTCCCCACCTATGGAACCAACTTCCACATCCTCTTCAATCTCATTCTTCCCTCCAGGTCTTCACGACAGCTGTTCACCACCATCTCAGATCGTCCTCAATCCTAAACCATGATCTTTTCTACCCTCGTTAACCCCACACCTCAATCTCTCTTCCTTCCATTTTTCCATCCTTGCAGTTTCCTTCTGTATCTATCTTGTCCACCCCATGCATGTGTTTTGCATCCTGTTTTTGTCTGTTACATCCTGATCCGTTCAGTGTACTAGCTCTTCCAAAAGCCTCGACTTTGTATATCAAAAAAAAAAAATAAAAAAAAAACCCAACTGGAAAGTTCGAATTAAGTGAGTGTCCAATAAAGAAAAACATTTAAAATTAAAAGTTTCCAGTTGTCCCCATTGTTGTTGCTGTGACTTTTTCCTTAATGTATTAATCAACCCCCTTCCTCTACACTCTCCTCCCTATCAACAGACACCGTTTTTTTTTTATCTCCACCACCGAAGGTGGAAGGTGGTTACGTTTTCACCCTGGTGTCTGTTTGTTTGTGTGCAGGATATCTCAAAAGGTTGTGGACGGATTCCGATGAAATTTGGGAGACAGGTTGGGTGACAAAGACGAACAGATTAGATTTTGGGGAAGATCCGGATACTAGAATTTTTGAAGTGATTCTTCACCAGAGAGATCAGGCCAAAAACGACATATAGCACGATATTTCAAAAAGTTGGACAGATTTGGACGAAACATGGTGGACAAGTTGGGTTTGTGACAAGGAAGAATTGATATAATTTTGGTGGAGATACGAGTCTGGATCCAAATTTTTTTTTTTAAAGTGATTCTTCAACATTGAGAGATGGGGCTAAACCGATACATAGCATGATATTTCAAAAAGTTATTGGCCTCAATATGTTCCACTGGATCAGGCATTGAGTAGCGGAGGTATGCGCTCTACTGAGTGCCCTTCTAGTTACATTATGCCATTCCTCACATCAATTGCTGAACAATAATGGCTATTCCTAATGCACCAAATTAACATTTAAAGGATAATGTTATAAAATGGTACCGGTTCTACAATGTCCTCCACTTAACTTTGTTTTAATAAAAGAACCAGACTCAGTAGTGCAACGGTTAAAGGCTTAGAGCGTCCACTCTGAATCTGGAGGGTCGGTGTGCAAATCCCAGCCAATTGATGTGAAAGACTATAAAAATGGTATGTGCTGCTTCCGAGGTTGGTGCTCAACATTTAAAACAAACAACATAGGAATAATAGTGTGGGATTTTATTGACATATGGTCTCTTCCATAAAAGTTCCTTGTAAGGGAACTCTTATTATTATTATTATTATTATTACTCGTGCGGGCCCGTAGGTGCGTGCCCGTACGTGCAAAAAAAAAAAACGAACAAAAAAGGAACAATTGTGACGTCATTCGTGAAGTCATAGCACCGCGTCCTCTTATTGGTTGACAGATAAATGGCCGCAACTTGGGAACCGCTTGTCCGATTAACATCAAACCTTCAAAAGGCACATCCTCGGGTCCCCAGCAATATTCCTGGCAAGTCTCAATCAGATCGGAGTAGTGGTTGTCGAGAAACGGCGGTCGCAGACACACATACACAGAGATTGCTGGAATTATAGATAGATTATTATAACCATAATAACACTTGTGATCGATTGAGCGATACATTTTCTGATTGTCCGGACAATCTTTTTGAAGAATGGAGCTGGGCTCCATTCTTCAAAAAGTTTTAACCTTTTCATCACAGAACCTCTCCAACTGGCAGGTCCATGGCCACAGCTGTGTTCATACAATCAATCAATCCAGTAACACCAACTTGCTTTCTTGCTCTGCAGCTATACCATATACATTTCGTTTTACCTTCCTTGATAAAGGGTTTCATGCATCATCATATACTGTATTAGCAATCCTCATTGGACACTCCTTTATAATCACAATAAATTTACTACAGTAAATCATGCACACCTTACAAAAATACAAGTGCCATACATGACTACTCAGTATGTCCATTTTGCTCATCACTGAATCGAGCTGTTATTCAATGACAAATTGTCATCTATATATTAATACTGAAGGACCAATTTTGTGCTCCTCCTCGCGGTCGCGTCACGTTTTTCTTGGTACTGTGACCTGGACTGAAAGAAACTTCGTACCTGTAAGATTGCATCGCACATCGTGGCAATAGTCAAACTTCAACTCTGAAGCAGAATAAACACTTCGTTTTACATGGCGACGTGTGACGTCACCGCTGAGAGGCATCAGGACGTCATGACATAATCGGTCATTCGCTCACGTAATTACGTCTGTCGTCGACAGACCGTTACCGCTGAGAGGTGTAATTCCACTCCTCGAAAATAGCGTCTGCAATGTAAAACCCTCTTCTGCACATGCTGACTACCTCAGAATGTGAATTTCACACAAAAAAATGTAACAAGAAACATTGTATCTTCTCTATATTAATACTGAAGGACCAATTTTGTGCTCCTCCTCGCGGTCGCGTCACGTTTTTCTCGGTACTGTGACCTGGACTGAAAGAGACTTCGTACCTGTAAGAGTGCATAGCACATAGTGGCAAGAGTCAACTTTCAACTCTGAAGCAGAATAAACACTTTTCGTTGAGACTGAGGCGAGGAGTGAAGAGGCGGGGGCAGGGAGTGAAGAGGTGGGGGTGGGGAATGAAGAGACGGGGTGGGGAATGAAGAGACGGGGGCGAGGAGTGAAGAGGCGGGGGCAGGGGATGAAGAAACGGGGGCAGGGAGTGAAGAGGCGGGGGTGGGGAATGAAGAGACGGGGGCGAGGAGTGAAGAGGCGGGGGCAGGGGATGAAGAAACGGGGGCAGGGAGTGAAGAGGCGGGGGTGGGGAATGAAGAGACGGGGGCGAGGAGTGAAGAGGCGGGGGCAAGGTAAGCAAATTGAAAGCGGGAGATGGGGGGAAATGGGGCGAGGGATGAGTGGGATGGGGTGAATTAGGCGCGGTTGAGTGTGAGGGGGTGGACAGGGGGCAGAGGCCCAGGGGCAAGTGGGGCGGGGAATCAAGAGACGGGGAGTGAAGAGGCGGTGGCGGGGCTGGGTAATTAAATTTTTGGGCGGGGGTAAGAAAATTGAAGGCGGGGGTGGGAGGCGGGGGAAAGCGGCAGGGGCGGGGGATGAGTAGGAGGGGGCAAGCACGCCCTGTCCAGTCCATGTCCCTCGAGTGTGGGTGAGCTGGTGAGGGTGGTTGAATGAATGGAAATCGTCTGACGGGGTTTCGGCTAGTTTTAATGGATACTCCACTTGCTTCACTGACCCCCAATACTCACCCAAAAAATTTCAAATGTATTTATTTGAATGCTTAGCTTCATCAATAAATATTTTACAATTAATGTATTTATTCCATTTGGTCTCGTTTTGTCACCTTTAAGAACAGGTTTTTCTTTTGTTCTTAATCTGCTAACTGTAGCTCACCGTTGGATGTCTGACTAACAGCTTTAATCTATTTATACATTCTGTGCTGTTGGTGGTGGTGGTGGTTGTCCTGATTATGCAGCATGGAATAGCTTTTGGAAATGTCACTGTCGACCAAAAAAGGCATTCATACAATGTCATGTGGAATAGAAAAATCACACCCGTGTCTGAAGGAAGCGGGTCAGTTTGGCAGTTTTAATATGAAATAGGCAAAGCCGAGAATCAAATGAAACCCATCAGAATTACCCTTTACAACCATTTAGAATTAAACACGGTGTGTTAGAAAGGTTCCTCTTCTCTATTTTGACAAGCAGATGGAAGGAAGGGCATAGCCAAATATTGAAGTAGCTTCACCACTTAAAATCATCTGCTTGATCAAATAAGTGAAATTTATCATCAATATCAATTCTTAATAAACTAGAAGGGCACTCAGTAAAGCGCATACCCCCGTCACGCAATGCCCGATCCACGAGAACATACCGGGTCCAATACATTTTTGAAATATGCTATACAGTACTATATAGTTTTTGGCCCTCTCGCTCAATGGCGAAGAATCACTTTAAAAATTAATAAATAATTATTGTATCCGGATCCGAAATTGGATCTTCACTAAAATCGAATAAATTTGTCATGATCACACACCCAACGTGTCGACCAAGTTTCATCCGAATCCGTCCACAACTTTTTGAGATATCTTGCTGCAGTATATATCGTTTTTGGCCCTATCTCTCAATGGTGAAGAATCACTTAAAAATTTCGAGTAGTTGGATCCAGATCCTGATCTTCACCAAAATCTAATCAGTTTGTTCTCGTCACACTGAACCTGCCCACTAAATTTCATCCGGATCCGTCCACAACTTTTTGAGATATCGTGCACACAAACAAACAAACAAGTCGTCGTCATGCAGAACATGATACTTGCAAAAATCATAAAGCAAATTTGACCTCAAAAATAATTGGTGGTTGAATTCAATCACAAAATATGCAACTCCACTTCAAATTTCAAGTCAATCAGATGAAAATTGACAATTTTAGAAATTTGGCCTATGTTGACATTTTGGTCTACTAGTATGTGCCCGTAAAAAAATAAATAAATATTCAAACCGCGAGCAACAAACAACAACCACACAGGCCGTTTCTTCGCTCTCGTGTGCCCGTACATGCGTGGCCCAGAAGTTCGCATATTATTCGCAGTTACGATTATTCGCAATTTAGTTTTAATGCCCAAATATTCAATTAGCGCCAACGTATTTTGCCTTTTCGCAATGTCATCGCAAGGAAAAGCAAAAAGAGAAGAGAAGAGAGAGAAAAAAAATACTTCCTGGTTCGGAGCACACCAGCTCACTCTGATGTTACCGAAAAGTATGCAATGTCTAATATGAAAACGATCACAACTTGGGGCATTGTGTTTATCTATAAATGTACATAAGAAATCGAGAAATTAGAATACACGAAGTCATCACTCTCCGGAAGTCCGTACATTGTAATCCATAATGGGGAACGCGACTGAGCTTCCCTTCCCCATCGGCCCCGCCCACGCAACAACGTGTCTTGTCATTGGTTTGGTAAATAAATGGCCATAACTTGGGAGGCACTTGTCCGATTAATATTAAACCTTGAAAAGGCAGATCCACAGGTCCCCAGCAATATACCTGGCAAGTTTCAATTAGATCGGACCAGTGGTTGTCGAGAAACAGCGGTCACACACACACACACACACACACACACACACACACACACACACACACACACACACACACACACACACACACACACACACACTGCTGGAATTATAGATAGATGTTGACCTCAAAAATAATTGTCTGGTTGAATTCAATGTCCTGAAATAATTAATCTTCAAATTTCATGTCAATCGGATGAAAATTGAGGATTTTAGAAAATTTCACGAAAGTTGTTGACCTTCAGCCTCTTGACCTTTTGGTCAATGTTGACCTCAAAAATAATTAACTGGCTAGTTGAATTGAGTGACATGAAATACAAGTTCTCTTCAAATTTCAAGTCAATCAGATGAAAATTGAGTAATTTAGAACCTCACCTATGTTGTTGACCTTTGGCTTTTGACCTTAAAATAGGCTTCTTCCTAATGAGAAACTCTACCATGTGGTAAAGTTTCATGAAGATCAGTTTAAAATTTTGACCTGTGGGCGATAAAGACAGACAGACAGACAGACAAAATCCACTGACCAATATACTTGAAAAATATTCGATTTTGCAAGTAACAGACAGACAAGCCGGTAGGCGACGAGGGATTCGCTAGGATCGAAGCGCTGGATAAGATGCTTTTCATTCTGACCGATCCACCGACGAAGATTCATTACCAAGACGTATTGGTTCACATACAATTGTTCCTCTGCCTGCCAAGATTTTTTCTATTGCGTATTTTGCCAACTGGCACTCCTCATAAAAAATGACGGTAAATAGACACCCTATTTTTGAAGGACTACCATTTGAAAAATAATCGGTTTGCTGGTTTGTGCTGTGGAGCCTCGCGTTGCAGACACACACACACACACACACACACACACACACACACACACACACACACACACACACACACACACACACACACACACACACACACACACACACCCCGATAAACTTCTCTCAATGCTCTTGTTTGCCCACACCTCCTGAGCCACACAATATTTTTCATAAGCAACGCCCACTTTCCTACGACACTCCCACTTTTCAACCACGTCCACTTTCCCAAGCCCCTCATAAAAAAATGACGGTAAATAGACCCGATTTTTGAAGGACTACGATTTGAAAAATAAAACCTCAATCAAAAATCGGCTCAAGTAAAATTTTCTAAATATCTCGAAGTGTTTAGTTCCAAAGTCACGTTTCTCTACATTCAAAACTGAAGGACAAGTATTGAAAATACTGTACGCGGTTTTTCGGCCGCTGCACAGCAACGGGTGGTTGCTAGGCAACGAAATTCATACGCGCACATTCCCAATAAATATTGCACATGTTGGCACATTTCATCGAAATTGGTTCGCTGGTTCATGCTGTGGAGCCTCGCGTTGCAGACACACACACACAACCCAACAATAAGGGATATCTAGCATATATAGCGAATCCAACAAAGGGGTGAAAACAACCTCCTTCACCTTCGGTGGCGGAGGTAATTAATCGTGTTGGGAGTGGGGGGGGGAGGGTGGTGGGAGCTACGGGATTTGTGAGAGCTGTAATAAATATTGTTTGTTTAGTTCCATGACCACAGATAAATACCACATTTTTGCATTTACAATAATGCTAAAAGTTGAAGTGAGTGTGCGACATCCATGACCAACACTAGAATGTACGAACGAGAAATGCAACATACCCAACAGGTCTTAATCAAGGAAATTTATTCTATTCTATATTCTCACAAGTCTGATTTGCATTCAGGAACAGAAAAATTATGGTTTAACCATTTAAAAATTGCCACTTTCGTTTGAATGCTGAAAATTATGGTTGAAAGAATATTTGACTTCAAGATTTCACATGAGCAATGGCATGTCAACAGTTCCCGGCAAGCCGAACAGGGTAAGTTCTACTTTTGAGTCCGAGTGAAACAGTCTAGTTTTGAAATAAATAAATAAATAAATAAATAAACTTTCAATGAGTCACTGCATTTCGAAAGTCACACATGACAAATGGAAGATTCATCCTCGGAAAGATGGACAGCTCTACTTTCAATAACAGGCAGGAATAAGTAAATTGTGTATCATAATTGTTCAGAGGCATGGTCTTATATTTGGGGGGGGGGGTTGGACAACATCATAAGATGCGTAATATCTGTGAGGGTTGCAAGGAAATGGAACACCTGGCTTATTGTCTTGTCTGAAAACCAGCACACTACGGGATACAACGCCTTATCACGAGTATGACAATGCGTCATTGTACGCCAATGCACAGGGAAACCAAACCCAGGGGAGCGGTGTGAAAATTGAGCTCAACTATTTCGGAATGTTCTCTCTATTGAAAGGAATACCCTTTTATCAGTCGAAATTGGATGGCAATTGCAATTTTAAGAATGTGCGAATCAATTCATAAAATTGTCTCAAACAAAACAATGGCTTAATCTATCTGTTGTATTTCTGCTTTAAAAATATTTTAGTAACATGTTTTTGCTTTGATCAAGAAGCAATAATTAATGATCACCAATGCGCACACGAGTATGAAATGCAAACGAGTCGAGTTTTGAAAAATGAAACTCGTAAAGGACCCATCTGCGCCCTTGCAAAAGAAATCAAAATGCATTTTGCTCATGTTCTGTTCCATCATTCTTTCATCAATTAGTATTCATTTCAGACACTAAAAATAGCCTTCCTGAGCATGTTCAATCACACCATTCCCTCCAGGATTTCAAAGCAGACATTTACAAAGGTCATAAACCATCCTGTGTCACCCCCATATCCCGACCTGGAAACCTTTATTCCTCCATCAACTCTACTCAACATAACCCAACCCTCTTACGTGCAGGCTAATCATTCCACCCACTCCACTCTCGCTCTCTCATTCTCCTCGTTTCCTGTTAGTTGATTCCCTTGCTTATTGTGTTCAACTGTTGCCCCCACCGTCAGTCCGAGGCCTTTTTACCCAGCGTCACCTAACTCTTCAATAAGCTTCAAACCGACCTATAAAAAAAGAAAAGGAACAAATAAAATGTTGGAGAATAAAAACGAAAGCACCAATGCTCTAGAATGTGCATCATACTTGAAAAAAAAAAGGAGAGAAATCCCTAAAAGAAAATATAATTTTAAGGTCAGGTGAGAGGGAAGATTAAAAACTTGGAGAGCAACATATTAAGAAATACACCTGTAAGACAGACAGATAAAAACCACAAACACTCACATGGGACAAATTCATACAAGCCGGTAGGCGACGAGGGGTTCGCTTGGATCGAAGCAGTGGATACGATGCTTTTCATTCTGACCGATCCACCGATGAAGATTCATTGCCAAGACGTATTGGTTCACATACAATTGTTCCTCTGCCTGGCAAGATTTTTCCAATTGCGTATTTTGCCAACTGGCACTCCTCATAAAAAATGACGGTAAATAGACACCCTATTTTTGAAGGACTACCATTTGAAAAATAATCGGTTTGCTGATTTGTGCTGTGGAGCCTCGTGTTGCAGACAGACACACACACACACACACACACACACACACACACACACACACACACACACACACACACACACACACACACACACACACACACACAAAACCCGATAAACTTCTCTCAATGCTCTTGTTTGACCATACTCCTGAGCCACACAATATTTTTCATAAGCCACACCCACTTTCCCTAAGCTGCGCCCACTTTCCTAAGCCCCTCATAAAAATGACGGTAAATAGACCCGATTTTTGAAGGACTACCATTTGAAAAATAAAACCTCAATCAAATATCGGCTAGAGTAAAATTTTCAAAATATGTCGAAGTGTTTAATTCCGAAGTCTCGTTTCTCTACATTCAAAACTGAAGGACAAGTATTGAAAATACTGTACGCGGTTTTTCGGCCGCTGCACAGCAACTGGTGGTTGCTCGGCAACAAAATTCATACATGCACATTCCCAGACCATATGGCACCTGTTGGCAAAGTTTCATCAAAATAGGTTCGCTGGTTCGTGCTATGGAGCCTCGCGTCGCAGACACGCATACACACAGAGACGGAAAACCCAACAATAAGGGATATCTAGCATATATAGCGAATAAGCCTGGTGTTGGCGTAGTGGTTCGGGTAGCGGCTTGGGATCCAAAAGGTCCTGAATTCAAGCCCCGTTGGCCGCTTGAATTGATACACACCAGGAGGTTGACTCAGCCTGTCATCCTTCCGAGGTCGGCGAAGTGAATACCAGTGTACTGGGCCCGGTGTATGCACCGGTTAAAATAGGTGTACCATATCACTGTGTCGTAAGAGGCGACCAGGGTTGCGTCAGGAAGGGCATCCGGCGTAAAACCTATGCCAAATCATTATGCGGATCATAACGGATGATCCGCTGTGGCGACCCCTAACAGGAGCAGCCAAAAGAAGAAGAAGAAGCATATATAGTGAATCCAATATTTATTAATAGCACAAGTGTATTGGTATGGTCGTGCATTCTCAGCAATGGTCACACCATCGGTGGGAATGGGACGAAAATGTCTCCACGCCCACTGGGTAAATTAGGTGTGAATCGACATAAAAAAAAAAACACAAGAATGCTGCAAGTTTGTCTCACAGAATTGGCCGAGTGAGCCGTCAAGCAATTCATTTTACAAGCTCTTTAGCACGAACCCCAAACCACCCATCCAAGGGATCCATTTGCCAATTTGCTCTGTGCTATTGAGCTCACTACCAATGACTACACACACAGCTTCTCATGAACAAAGAAGTTTATTTCAAGGAAAAAAGGGGGAGTGGAGGAATGAGAGGGGGGGATGGAGAAGAAGAGCATGACCACAAAGCAGCATCACAAAGGGTAACAAATTAATTATAAAGTAAATACAACAGCGTGCCCTCAGGACCTCAACGGCTTAAACAAATAATTTAACGCATGCACTCAGGGCGACAAGACAGAGAAACTGTGGCGAGAGTGGGCCTTGCTCAGGTGTGGTCTTGTTCTCATGAGCAGCGGTCTGGTGTAGGGCTGGTCCACCCGTGTGCTATGGTCCGGTGCGAGGCTTGCTTTTGCCACAAGTCGCCACTGCCAGGATGCACCCCAGCAGGGCACATCAGAGAGATGCAGCAGCAAAGGACAGGGAGATCGCCAGAAAAGCATGAACCAACCAGGCATCAAGAACAGAACCAGTGCAGGAAGCAGGTTTTTAGAAAGCCAGTGGGACGTGCTAGACAACTTGTGGCTCATGCTGACGTGCCATCAGCCAATGATCGCTATCCCGCACTGATTAGTGGAGCAAACTAGGGAATTTCCACATCATGCATGGTCCCTTATCCTTCAGCATGCTGGATATCCATATATATGGCAATTGTCTGTGGCCTGTTTCAACCTTTGGGATAGTTATGGTACATTTGCATTTGGAAATTTACAAATCAAGATCGACATAGGAGAACCTTGCAGAATGCAAGGTGGAGCTTGGACACAAACACAGGTAGGAGAGGACAAGAGCTCTCTAAACACATCTCTAATTACAGCAATTAAAACATGTATTCCAACATGCACAAGGAAATAACTATTCCAATTTATTCCCCATTTACCCCCTCAGTCAGATCCGTAGTTCAGTATGTTGTTGCAAAACATGTCACACAACAGACTGTGATCCTACAAGCAGATTTTAGTCGTTAAAATGTAAAGCAACAAAGTCTTAAAAAAAAGAAAAAAAGAGCAAAGATAAGTTAAAATAGTACAGGACCTCAAACACTGCATGTTCCGAAATTGTAAAGAACAAGAAATGACCGAGAATGAAGGCGGTTATTGCCAGAAAGAAAAAAAAACTACTACTTACTTCCTACACTTTTGAATATACTCCTCCCGAACACCCGATCCTGAAGACACCAGCTGCGGATAACTCTGGCTCGGTGGATTGCTAATTAAATCAACCACAAACGCCGATTGGTACTGCCAATCCTGGCAGGGTTACCATGGCTTTGTGTGTTATCTTTCCTTTGGATGACAGTATTGTGACGTCCACGATTTGTTTTATTTTTCTCCTTTTTTATCCTCCTGTCCTCGTCACTTCCAATCGAGCCGTTTATTGGCCCACAGCCGTCGCCTTCTGCCAATCGTGATCAGGGGGCGGAGCCATCCGCTGCACTGTCCTGTGACGTCACGGCCAGCCTCCAGGGACTACTAAAAGGGGTTTACGCAGACACACTTACCCTATCCCGTGTCCCTATCTAATTACGTGACAATTATCATTTCCCCCTTGAATAAATGAACATTTACTAGACAACTTATCACCACTGAATTGCTACTTATTACATCGAGATCCTGGTAAACTCGAACAGCATGGCATACCTAATTACCCTTTGAATGCATACCCCCCCTCAAACGTAACACTGCCCCCTCCTCTGGTACCGCAGCTCCTGCAAGGTATATCACAGGCGCTACCGTACCAGCCTTAACACTTACTGACTCACACCTAATTAACCTAACGAAATAAAGTAGGAGGGGCAATGGGCAGCGAGTCGCAGCTAACTTACCTATCCTGCTTAATGTACTACCCCCTAATGGCCTTATCCTCGCCTAAACAATCATTCGTTTTTTTTTTATTTTATCACATGATAGCACTGAGCGAAGTTGCACTCCATCTTCTGGATCATCGCTCTTGCCCAGCACTCTTCCAGTGATCTGGGGAGGGGAAACAAAAGGTTCCACAAAAACACAACACTTATACTTTACATTCCTACTCTAAGCCTTAACGACACTATTCACAGGATATTTACACTTGACCGCCTCCCCCAGTGGATGCCAATAGACCCAGCGTTACCTGGGGAGCCAATTTTAAAATTTGCTTGCCCCAAAATTATGCGGCCATCATGCCCTTGCTGCACATGTCAAGTTGTGCGGGATCGAGTGGGACTCATACATCTTCACAACACTCACACCATGGTCATCATCACATTTCTAGGTCATGGTCCTCATTTTAATCATGCAGGCTGAATCCCGTCGTGGCCGTGGGGTGGGTTACCACAAGATGATGGGGGCATCTCAGGTGCAACCATGCCCACAGGTAAGCTTTAATCCAACCCGGACGTTTCTCCGCCCCGCTCCCTTTGATTCCCTCCCCCCTGGTAGCCATCAGCTCTAATCCCATACAACACTCTGGAAGGGGTCTCACTGGCTCCTCTGGCCTTCCTGGGTCGCCAAGGTCCTACCCGCCTTGGTCGCTCAACCAGACCCTCTCCCAGTTGCCTCCAGACACTGTCACCATTAGCCACCAGGTGGTGAATCTCCTTGAAGGGGGTCGCAATTCATGCTCACCGTGAGCTTCAGCAATCCCTGTGGACAAGCACATCATCCCCACCCACAAAACCCACATGACTCCCCCACCCCATCGGCCTTACATGTGACACCTGCATTTCTAACACTTCACCGACCATGACCTTCCCTGTTACCACACCATGTCCAATAAAAAAAATCAATGTGTGCACCATACATTTCACTTCTTAACTTAAAACAACTCACACAGCACTTCTCACCCGATCCACGCACCAGCCATTGGACAGCCACTTGTGCCCGCTTTGTTACCAATTACCCACTGTCCCAATTGTCACTCTAAAACCCAGCAGAACTTACAAACCCATGCCAATTTTCCCACAATTCATTTTTTTTTTCCACCAAAGGAGGGCACTTCGCCACAATCTCAGCAGCTGAGCATGGCCGTATATGCTCAGCCCAATCTAGTCTCCCCGACCCCCGACAGTGATCTCCGGACCCGACCTATGAAAGGGCATCTCGGATAGACCTGGCGGTTGAGCAGGAGGATTCACCCTCTCCGAGTCTAAAAGTCTATTGGAGCGTCCCTCCATCGCCGGGTACCGGCAATATTGTTGCATGTGTCCTCTTCACCCGCACCGGAAACAACTCCCCATAAAAGGCCTGCGTGGGAATCGATGTAATGTCTCTTCCGGTTCCGGACCCCCTCGGCCATAATCGAATTGCTCTATTGGCTGGGCTGGACCCCGCCGCTTTGGCACACCAACTACCGAATTACCCCTTATTAAACTTAACAGTTTCTGGCAAATTTCCTGAAACATTTGGGTAATGCCAATTTCTCCCAGGCCCCTCCCTGATCCTGAATCTCTGCCTGTCGGATCGTCACCGATGGCCTCTCGGGCACCCGACCCGGCCGCCTCCACGAGGCCAGCCTGGCCGCGCACTCGGCCGCTCGGTGCACGGTGGGTGGATCCTGTAACTCCACTAGCGCTCGGACCTCAGGGTCAGGAAGAGCAGCTAAAAATTTCTCTAGTGCCAGTCTGTCCCATGCCTCCACTGTAAGGTCCCGATACGCGATCCTGACTGAATGGTAAATGTCCTGTGCCAGCTCCTGCACTGTCTCACCCGGTTTTAATCTGCAGTGCTGGAGCTGGGCCCGCACCAGATCACAGTTTGCCGCGAACCCAAACCGACGGCTCAACGCCTCGCAAATGTGGGAGCTGGTCAACATCCCCTCCGCGATCACGTTTAACACATCTGCGGCTGGTCCCCGCAACGTTGCCACCAAATTCCCTGTACGTTCCCGCTCATTCCACCCGTTTAGTCGGGAAATGCACTCAAATTGCGTCAGAAAAGCTTCAACGCTCCCTGACCCGTCGAAATTTACCAGGGGGATCACTTTTACGGTGGCCCGCTACTCAGTTTCTTCCTTGTCCGAATCCAGCCCAGGGATCAAACACCCTTGTGGCTGCGTATCCAATTTCGGAGCCCACTGTGGCCAAAAATGTTTTGCGGTGAGGGTCTCATGGGTCAATTTTTCCTCCTGTTCCAAACGTTGAATGGACCGATTCACCTCTTCCCGCAGGATCTTCTGGGCCCGCACAACCTCCTCCAAGGCTCCGTCGCGAGTTTGTAGCTGCTCCTCAACCAACCCGGACACTCTACTTACAAAAGACGGCTCTACCAGGCCTTTATCCAAGACTTTATCTTGGCTCATAATTTTATCTTGTTCGTCCAAACGAGCCTCCAATCCTTTTACCTCCTCCGCCAAATTCATCCCTTGCTTCCTCAGCTCTCCCCACTCTTCAACTTGCAGCTGCATACGAGCATCCACACAGGCACGATGACGTTCCAGGCTTTCATCCACTTTATCAACCCGAATGTTCGTTGCATCAATTTTATCTACCAATTTTTTTTTGTATATTTTCCCCCTCCAATGTAATTTCTACCTTTGTTTCGTCCAATCTATCCTCGAATTTGCTTTGTATTTCTCCCAATTTAACATCCACACACTCCTGCATCTCAGTTTTCATTTTCTCCATCTTTTCCCCCAATTCATCCCTCATTAAATCAATCCGTGCACCCAACTGTACCCCCATTACCCCCAATTGATCTGTCATTTCTGCCCTCTGTGCCACGAATTGATTTGCTATTTGTGCCGTCATGTCCCCTATTAAACGTTACAACATTGTCTGGATCGTCATCGTGCCGGTTTCCGGCGCTGCCGGCTCCGTTACGGGCGATGAAGCACGGTCCACGTTCGGAATGGGGGAGGTTCCAACCCTACCCCCGTCTCTCCCTCCTTCCCCCGACTCGCTGCCAGACACGTGGCCTTCCTCCTCAAACATCTGCACATCCGCCATGGTGCAGAAGTCCCGTTTGCCGCCAATTAAATTTAATTTGAAAAATCCCGCCAAAATTTTCCCGCGCTTTTCTGTAATAATTTTATATTCCAATTCGTGGCGAGATTTCAGTATGGGTATATTCTCCCGATACCAAATATAATTTAGAGGGGTTCGAACATCCAACACCCTGACACCAATGTGACGTCCACGGGACTTGAACAGTCCCGCCAACGTAGAATGAGCCGAAACGATGGAGGCGGTTTATTTATTTATAACCCAAACATGGCGGTTCTAATCGCTCTACCGCAAACGGGACGAGGAAGGTGGCACGAGTCGCTTTTCACTGAGTTGATGATGTTTATTTGTATTTATTATTAACCAGAAATAACAAGACTCGGCAAGAAGAGGGATCCGGGGCGATTCGACGGGATGGTGTGGGATCGGGCGTGGGGAAAACAGACAATTCCAATGAATATACAGATCTCAAACCCTCTAAGGCGCCAAGTACACACACACACACACACACACACACACACACACACACACACACACACACACACACACACACACACACACACACACACACACACACACACACACACACCGTAGCTATTTCTGGTGGTCAGGCTGGCCCGTGGTGTAAACGCAACAGTCCCTGGATTGGCGCCGGACGAGCTGGCGTTGCGCTCGTCAGGGGCAGGAGACACCGTGGTGGTGTCGACCTCCTGGTGTCGGCCCAAGTCCGCTCACAGCCGCCAAGGAGCCAGTTCTGGCGCCAAGATGCGAGCAGGAGAGGGAGGCAAGTCCGCCCACCGTTCGGCCCCGTACTCCGAGCCAGCAGAACCCCAGAGCCAACTGAGGTGAGGCACGAGGCACAGCAAGGCCACGAGACACGACGAATTCAGGAACGAACCAGCGCAATAAGAGAGCACGCTCCGAGACCCACAGCCTCGACAAGACGGTTTCTTTTTACGACGACTCTTCCTCCTCTTTTCCCCGAACAGAACCTTTTTATCCTCGAGTCCTCGTCACTTCCAATCGAGCCATTTTATTGGCCCTCCGCCGTCGCCTTCCGCCAATCGTGATCACGGGGCAGAGCCATCCGCAGCACTGTCCTGTTACGTCACGGCAAGCCTCCAGGGAATACTAAAAGGGTTTACACAGACACACTTACCCTATCCCGTCTCCCTTTCTAATTACGTGACAATTATCATTTCCCCCTTAAAGAAATGAACATTTACTAGACAACTTATCACCACTGAATTGCTACTTATTACATAGAGATCCTGGTACAACTCGAACAGCATGGCATACCTAATTACCCTTTGAATGCATACCCCCCCCCTAAGACGTAACAATATATATTATATATATATATATATATATATATATATATATATATATATATATATATATATATATATATATATATATATATATATATACACATACACACACACATACACGTGGTCTTTTAGCCAAAGAAGAATACATAAAGCAACTTAGAAAAGCTATCCAATGTAAGCCCTTTGCCATTTGAAACACTAATAAAGCTCCTCTTGGGTTTGAAACAGCAAAGGGCTTATCTTGTGTAGCTTTCTTTGGCTAGAAGAGCATGGGAGTTTATTTATAATCCTAGCCAACTGGGGCAATTGAATAGGAGAGAGCCGATTGGTTATTCCCTCCAATTACGGGTGAGACTCGTGATTGAGTCTTCTTGTATCCGGACATCAAAAGGATATCAGTGTGGTAAAATGGCTAAGTACTTGAAGAATCAGAGGTTTAGGGCCTCATTGTGCACCAGAAATATCATGGCATTCATTTCATGAGGATTTTGAGATTGATTGAATTTGCTCAGTAAGCAACAAACAGACCAGAAAATTGAATTAGGTAATCAAAAGGGAAACAGATGTTTATGGAATTCTGAATCAACCAGCGATTAGAAACTAGGGTTTCAAATTGCTCGAAGATAGACGCCGCACAATGTGTACTTGACCGCAACATTTCTTCCCAAAGCAGGTGCACTAAAGCAAAATGAGATCTGATGACCAATGAATGGAACAGACTATTTTCAAAAGTCAATTTCTTGGAGTACTTAAATATCATAGGGTGCCAATGAAACAATATAAAAAACAAATCAAAAGGTAACCAACCGAGAGCTTTACTCGATGTACATTGCAACATGCATCTTTGTGAAAGGTTAGTTTGGAATAATCACCGAATTAGTCCATTCACTCCAACAAGCAAGCGAAGACAAAACGGTTTCCATTTGGCCTTCAGCATAAAAATGGGTTCTTTTATTGACATGAAAGTGGACAATGCTGCATTCTTGAGCCATTGTGTAGTCAATGAGTAACTCACACTGACAAATACCAGGCATGATTATTTAAGACCACACCAAAAGTGCAATAACTGCATACACTGCTGGGTGTCTTCTCATATGGCAATAGGACTGAAACACAGCTTCATGCAACAGCTTAAAATCTTTTTTTTTTTTCTCCTTATAGGGCATAACTTACAAAGTAGCAAAAGCCGTCCGGCAATACAGTACGAAGCTAGAAGGGCACACGGTGGAGCGCATACCTCCGCCACTAAATGCCTGATCCACAAGAATATAAATCGGGCCCAATACATTTTTGAAATATCATGCTGTATATCGTTTTTGGCCTCATCACTCAATGGTGAAGAATCACTTTAAAAATTAATTAAATCTCACTTCACCAAAATTGAATCAATTGTTCCTCGTCACACACCCAACATGTCCACCAAGTTTTGTCCAAATCCGTCCACAACTTTGAGATAGTGTTTTCTATCATTCTTGGCCTCATCTCTCAATGGTGAAGAATCATTTAAAAAAATTCTCGTCGCTGGATCTTCACCAAAATTTAATCAGTTCGTCCTTGTCACACGCAACCTGCCCACAAAACTTCATCCAAATCCGTCCACAACTTTTTGAGATATCCTGCACACAAACACAACACACACAGACAGACAGGCAGACAGGGGTGAAAACATAACCTCTTTCACATTCAGTGGCGGAGGTAACAAAACTGCATATAATCAAGCAAGGTACAGGTTCACTTACTCAATGAAGTATATAGATTACAGTAGATCCAATAATGCCACACACACACACTTTTCTAAATGCTGAGTGAGCATCAAGCAAAGCAGCAGCACATACCATGAAAAAATAAATAAATAAATAAATAAATAAGTCTGGTGAACTGCACAACTGAATACTCCAGATGTGAAGTAGGAAGATCTAGAAACATTTCAAAGAAACAACATGGCAGACATTTCAATTAGGGGTTCACAGGAACAAGGATGGTTATACAAGGCCATTTCAAGGTGTCGGTCCATTACTGCATTCACAAAAATAAAGAGGACGTCAAGAAAGATAGCTATGGATGCAAGCATTCAGTGACAGAAAAACAAAAGATGGTAAAAAGAAAACGTGTCCCAAATGACAGGATCACTGGATTGCCAATGCCGACGTGCCGATGCTCTACGAGTCACAGTCTGTTTCAAACAGCTGCGAGCCCAAATATTTATATATTTATTCTTGCTTACTAAAGGCAAGGAATACGAGTATGGTTTCTTATAGCATGTTAAAACATTCAACAGTTTGTGATATCCATCTCAAAATTTTGAATGAATCGGCAAATATATATATATATATATATATATATACATATATATATATATATATATATATATATATATATATATATATATATATATATATATATATATATATATATATATATATATATATATATATATATATATATATATATATATATATATATATATATATATATATATATATATATCCTGGTGTTGGCACAGTGGTTAGGGCAGCAGCTTGGGATCCAAAAGGTCCTGAGTTCAAGCCCCATTGGGCCACTGAATTAATACACCAGGAGGTTGACTCAGCCTGTCATCCTTCCGAGGTGGGCGAAATGAGTACCAGGTACTGGGCCGGTGTACCATATCCCTGTGTCGCAAGAGGCGACCAGGGTTGCGTCAGTAAGGGCATCCGGCGTAAAACATGTGCCAAATCACTATGCGGATCATACAGATGATCTGCTGTGGCAACCCCTAAAGGGAGCAGCCGAAAGAAGAAGATATATATATATATATATATATATATATATATATATATATATATATATATATATATATATATATATATATATATATATATTACATGCCCAGACCAGAAACCTGGGTTCAATTCCCAGTCTGGGCATGTAATTTTCCCACATATACATATAATATTGTATAACCAAGTCCGTTGATTCTGGAAGGCCAAATTGGTGCAAAGTACAGTTTGTAGATCATACCAATAGAATATGGCAGCAAATGTAACTTGAGCTCCCAGTCATTAAAAAATATTTATATATTTATTCTTGCTTACGGAAGGCATGGAATAAGAGTATGGTTTCTTATAGTATGTTAAAACATTCAACAGTTTGTGATATCCATCTCAAAATATGCCCCAAATAGAGCAAAAGGTATAATAATTAAAAAAATAATAATAAAACACTCCTTTCCCAGTCTTCAGACACAGAGATAAGGCTGCCAAGGCAGTTTCCATTGATTCGGGTGTACAATCCTGGATGAGTCGCCACTCCAAGGCAGGACACTCGAATGGCTCATTCTTTCCACCAAGCTGGTACTCACTTTTCCGACCTCGGAAGGATGACAGGCCGAGTCAACCCACCTGCTGTTATGTTAATGGCTCGAAAAGGGCTTCAACTCAGGACATCAAGATCTTAAGCCAGCCACCTTAACCATTAAACAAACACCAGGCTCAATATCAGGAACAGGAGCCAATGAAGTGGCTCACAAAAGTGTGGATGGTTCAGAGCTACCCGGCCCATTTAAACGAACAAAAAAAAAAAAATAGTCGACATGATGTGGATCTGCCTTTTCACTGCCAATAGAACAACTACCGGTAAATTAATGGTGACTACAAACCTATAACAAGAAATAAGCCCATGATTGCAAGTGGAGAGTCGACCCCTCAAATATTTCCATTAAAGTCATCCCATTGCAAGCATGTTCATCAAACGCATGAGAATAGTATAAAACAAAATGGCAGAACTGCAAGAAAACCCAGATACACGAAAAGGAAATTTAACAGGCTTTCAAGCCAGTGGAATTTTTTTTTTTTTACTTCCACATTTCAAGCCCCAGCAAAACCGCACACTCTTCCTGCTTGCTTGCAGGAAACCGAGAGAACGCTGTACAGAACACAAGTAAAATAAATAAATAAATACAAATATAACTACAAATTGGCTTTCGTTCATCAATAAGAGTTTGAAGTCATACAATCATAGTATGTAGGAAGCAAAAAGTACATCGAGCAATGGTTATACATATCATCGCAGGACTATTACCCTCTCAAATGTAACTTTTAGTAACTTTCAAGGAAATTGCATTTGCCCCCCCCCACCCCCTGATTGATCTTACAAAGCATAAACTTCGATTTTTATTTATTTATATTATTGTTCTGTTAAACAAAGAGGGTTCGACGGGATGGCTGAGACGTAGCGAACTTGAACGTGCCTAAAGAGTGGGTTACTTTCACAACAGAACATATTCAGTCGAT